>NC_072478.1:18155310-18463416 GCF_027574615.1 Eptesicus fuscus
CTCTCTTCCAGGGCTCCCCTTCCAAGCCCTCCTTCTGTTCCCAGCCTTTTTTGCTTCCTGGATTTCTTTCCTCCTTGTAATTGGACAGCCTTTCTCGCTCTCAATACTCGGCTCTTTATGTTCATTCCTTGACATGTTTCTTTTCTCAGTAGCCAAGTTCTCAGTCCCAGGAATTTATGAGGAAGCTGAGCTTCCTTCCCCACATTGCTTAGAATATGCTGGTGGTGTTCTCATCTGTCTCCTGTCTCTGGCCATCACTGCCTCCCTCAGCCATTCAGATTCCTCACTCTTGTGGAATTGTAAATGGGTGACATATCCGCTCTTGGGCCCATCGTCAGCTTGAATGTAGACGATGAACATTCATTCTTCATGGACTGCGTGGGACAGAATTTCCTGCTTGGTGTCTGGCTCCCTCAGTGTGCATTTCAGCTTCACAGCCCGGCTCTTACTTTCCCCCTCCTTGTCACTAGTCCCCTCCCATGGCTTTCGGCTTGTCTGAATCTGTGCTAGTTCAGGAACACCTTGCTCTTAAACTGTTTGGCAGGGTTTGATAAAATTGGTTTCCTTGGATAAAAGTTGGCAGTGAAGTGGCAATTTGCAAGTGGCCAGTGATTCCTCCTTCTCCATTCCCCACAGATTTTTTTTTTTTTAACCTTTCTTTATTTTTGTTCTTCTAAGTGGAGCAGCGTTTACCTGAGAGTCAATTCATCTTGGAATGTTGATGTCAGTTACGTTACATAGAAACTTGCAACTGATACCTGAAAGAAAAACTATTTATCTTGTACAAATACAGTTTTTAAAGCATTTTTTTTGTTTCCATTTCTTAATAAACACTTTGAAGAGGGCTTTTTATTTACTCCTGAACATTTCAAGACTGCTCCAAAGGAGAGGGGGCTCTTAGTTCTCTTCGAGGGGTGAAAGTGAGGGGTTTAGTCCCAAGATTAATATAACCACAGAGCTGCATCTAGAACTTTCTAAGCCTAGGTATTTCTACTAAAATTACTAAGTTTAGTGTTAAGCTCACAATGTGCTACTTTGTCCAAGAGACACAGGATTCTTAAAGTCATGGTTATATCTTTTCTCTCATTGGATGAAGAGTATGTTGACCTCTTGCCCTTGATGTCAATATCCAACCAATAACTTGAAATCAGCCACAGAATTGGCAAAAGCTGCCCATCAGGACTTTTTTCCAGAAAGCTGGTTCACCAGTACACCACTGCCCAGTCCCATTTAAAGGGAAGGAATGTCACAGAAACCCCTTTGATGCCCTTTCACAGGTGTCATTTCTATTTCCTATGAAGTACAAAACTTTCCTATGAAGTTATTGTTTGAAGGTATTTTAACCTTTGCCATGTGACGTATCACTCACACCATGCTGGTCTGCTGCACTTGCATTTCCCAAGTTGGCAGATGGCTCATTTCTCATGGACGGGAAAGATTATGGTATCTCTGTACCAGGGGAAATCTAGTTTTCTGCTCTGAATCTGTGAAATGGAACCCAAGCCCCCAGTAGTTACCCTAACCACGTGAGTCTTGCTAGGGTCTTCTGAGGCTTTTCCTTTGAAGGGGAGGGAGCAACGGCTGCCTCAGGGAGATAATTGCCCCTGAGAGAGAGTGGAGACCTGACTTTCAGTTTAGGGAGCTCATGGCTGGAGCTCCCAGAATCAGTCTTTTCTCTGACATTGTCCACTGGTATTTGGCAGCCTTCCAAATGATGATGAAAACATTTTTAAAAAGAAATCAAAACAAATCCAATCAACTTGTAAAGTGGTGCCAATTAAAAATGAAAGAAACTTCTGTTTTGAGGCCAAGTTGTTATTATTAACTGCTGGCTTCATCTGTGTTGTGATCCCTCTTTGATCCTTCTGGGGTAGGTACCTTGCCCCATGGTACAGTTCGAGAGGGGTATTTCCCCCTGGCCTCCTGGCTTCCTTAGATTAGGACTCCATCCTATTTTCTGTGTCTGAGAGCCCCATTGGGTGCTCCTTGGGTACCCATCTGTGGTCATTAGCACCACAATGTCCCTACAGAACCGTGCTCTGCCACCAGACCGGTGCTTGCAGACCTCTGTACTTACTTGCCTAAGAACCTGCTGTGGTTTCCCCACCTTGGGAAGGTTTTCCCACCCTGGCTGGAGGCTCCAGATAATCTCTCCCAGGTAAGAACAATTGCTTCATATTCATCAGAGGCCAGGGGGGTTGGTTCGTTTTTTCCAAAGCCCATGGCTTCCTGTTTTCCAAAGCCCATGGCTCTGAGACCCATCCTGCCCCCACAGGTGGACTGGCTCATGTGGTAGAAGCTTGTCAGGAATCTTCCTTTGGCACCTTGGATGTCATTTCCCAGTAACCACAGTTGTATTTTGACTAAAGCTCCAGCTCTTTCATTTGGTTTTGGTCAGTTGGAAGAATGGATTCATGTGCCAGCCCCATAGATACTGGCACATTCACCAGAGTCAGGGAGGACGTTGTGTTTTTAAATATCACAGTGAAACTTACTTGTTTTCACTGAGGATGTGTCTTTATTAACCAAAACACTCAGTATTTTTAAGCCAAATGCATTGTTCCCTTATATACTGCAAACTCCACCTCCCCCCTTGATAGGCTGTTTCCACTATAAAAATGTACTCTTCAAAAGCAAATCTTTTTTCCTTCTGATTTAAATATGCTTGTTTGTTTCTAGAAATAAGCACTTAAAAAAAATGCAAAGTAGTGTATATGCTCTAGTAGTTCTAACTGCATAAGCACTCACTTCCTCCCAGGATGCAAATAGCCAGCATTGTATGTTTCTTGGTGTGGAAACAGCATGTTTTAAAATGCCCACACGCTCTGAAATAAAGATAACTGAGGGAGATCACACCTTTGAAGAGTCCTGTGCTGCAGTTGGTGGCTTGTTATATTTTCTTTTCTGAGATTTCAAAAAATGTGACTTATTTTCTGTCTCAATGATGTTGTGTTTGTTTTTTTTTTTTTAAATTCTAATTGTGGTAAAATACACATAACAAAATTTACCATCTTAACCATTTTCAAGTGGGCAGTTCAGTGCCATTAGGTACATTTACATTGTTGTGTAGCCATCACTACCATCCATCTCTAGAACTTTTTCATTTTCCCAAACTGAATCTCTTTCCCATTAAACACTAACTTCCCATTCCCCCACTCCTAGCCCCTGGCACCCACCATTCTACTTTCTGTCTCCATGAATCTGACTACTATAAGGACTGCCTATAAGTGGAATCATATATATGATTTCCTTTTGTGACTGGCTTATTTCACTCAGCATAATATGCTCCAGGTTCATCCATGTTGTGGCATGTGTCAGAATTTCTTTCCTTTTTAAAGTTGAATAATATTCTGTTGCATGTATATATACCACATTTTGTTTATTCATTTATCTACCAGTGGATGCTTGGGTTGCTTCCACTCAGTGATTTTTAAATAAACTATTTTAGAAGAGTGTTAGGCTTACAGAACAATTGCCAAGGTGGTACAGAGTGTTCCCATACACCCCACACCCACGTTCCCCTATTAAAATCTTTATATGGTACATTTGTCACAACTAATGAGTCACTGCCGCCACAGTATTATTAACTAAAGTCCATCTTCAATGATTTTTTAAAAAAGTTATTCTCTTTAGAGTCATAGCACTAAAAGGAAAAATTATAAGTTAGGTATGGAATTCTGTACTTTGCTTTAAATCTGAAATAATAAAGTCCCTGTCCTGTCTCTTCACAAAATTTTAGGATGATCCTTTCAAAAATAAAGCCTTGTTATTTAGCAACAATGCCCAAGAATTGCATCCGGATCCTTTCCAGGCAGAAGACCCCTTCAAATCTGATCCGTTTAAAGGAGCCGATCCCTTCAAAGGTATTTCATTTGGCTCCCACTCTCTCACTGAAAGGCTGTTTTCTTTGTGCCATTGAGGGTTGTTCAGTGACCAGAATAGGTGGGGGATATCACCCTTTGGAATGGAGGAGGAAAGGAATCCTCTGAGCCTCGCGGGCCTTTTGAGTTTTCACCGTACCCAGTTAACTGAGGAGCTGAGGCCGTGGGGTGTGGTGGGAAGATCTCATGGCTTGCTCAGCCCCTAGACACTTTGCACTTCAGTTTCCATCCACCAGTGGGTGGCACATACTTCCTCACTGCACTGGAAGGATTGGTAAGATAATCAGATATAGTAATGATTATGAAACTACCTATTACTGAAACTACCTTGCAAATGACAGATCCCCACATAAATCTAAGGACTCAACTGGTAGGTTTACCCAGAGCTACATAAAATAACTAAGAATTTCTAGAAACAGGATTTCCTACATTTCTCCATTTTTTTCCCCCAGAGCAAAACAGTATTTCCAGGAAGACTATCTGTACATTTCTGAGAAAGATACCGAGGCAGGGAGTGGCAGTGGGACTCTTTCCAGTTGCAGATTTGGAGTGAAGCACCTTAGGCAGCTCCTGAGGCTCAGATGTACCGAGCTTATCATGGCTCCAGGGTGGGCCACGTGATTGAGGACTGGGGCAGCCCCAGGTCCCCTGTTCTTATAACCAAGGGATGTGAGGGGGAGATGAGATACAGGAGTGGCACATGGCGTAGAAGGAGAAGAGTGAATCCTGGCTTGTAGATTTTCTCTGACACTGGCCTGGGTTGAGCAGCCAGAATACCTTTCACTTCATCTTACGTCCTAGCCACCAAAAACTGCCTCAGCCAGTGGCCTTCCCTGCTCTCCCACTTTGATAATGCTAGGGTCGTTTCTACTGTAAAGCTAAACGTTTCTCTCTCCTCTAATCTAGGTGACCCGTTCCAGAGTGACCCCTTTGCAGAACAGCAGATAGCTTCCACAGGTAAAGCCTTTGTTAAAAGACACATTTCATGTACTCGTCCTCAGAATAGTCTGGTTCCTAGTGCAAGTTGAAGGCCATGTAAAACATCTTCCAGTCTCCTCCACCAGGCCCCCCACCACAGGGCAGCAGAGAAGTTCATTTCTGAAGGAAATGGGCAGTAACGTTGTCCCTCCCTTTCACAGTCTGGTGCCCTTGTTGCCGTCTCCCATTAGAACTAGAAAAGGAGCTCCCGGCAGCCCGGTGATTGTTGCCCACAGCAACTCAGTCACTTGTGCCTGCTTATGTCACCTGTGGCAGCTTCGGGGGGTCCTGTGCAGTACACGCACATGGCAGGACTTCTGTCCGTCCATTCCAAGAGTGGCGGCAGTGTACATTGGGAAGGACAACTGTTTGCATTGCACGAAAGCCTAGTGTCTGTTCTTTCCTGGTGATGGTGGCTTTCCCCCTTCTCTAGTTACCATGCCGCACCCCACATTTGAGGGGAACGAACACACTGTGGTTGTGGTATTGGGATCACTTTGCCTATATTTTTTCTTTTCTTTTTTTATTGAGATAAAATTCACATAACAAATAATAATTTTAAAGTGAACAAGTCACTGGCATTTAGTACATTTCCAGTGTTCTGTCACTATTATCTCTATTTAGTTTCAGAATATTCTCATTACCCCAAAAGGAGACCCCATCCCAATTAGTAGTCATCTCCCCATTTTCTCTCCCCCAGGCCTTGGCAACCACTAATCTGCTTTTCTCTTTCTATGGATTTGCCCACATTGTTGATTATTTTTAAAATCGGCTTTATTGAGAGGTATAATTTACACACAACAGAATTCACTAATTTTAAGTATGTAATAAGATGTTTTTTTTTTTTTCTTTTAAATTGATACTCAGAGAGAGGAAGGGAGAGAGGGAGAGGAACATTGATGTGAGAGAGAAACATCGGTCAGTTGCCTCCTGCACCATGGGTATGTGCCCATACTGGAAATTGAACTGCCACTTTTTGGAGTTCAGGACAACGCTCCAACCAACTGAGCCACACCGGCCAGGGTGAGATGAGTTTTGACAGATGAGTATAGTTGTGTGGGATAATGAACATTTCCATCATCCTGAAAGGTTCCCTTGTGCCACCCACCCCCAAACCCCTAAGTCTCTGGCAACCACTGATTTCTCTCTCACTATGGTTTTTACCTTTTCTAGAATCACCTAAATGGCATCAGTCACTTATGTGTTCTTTCATATTTAGCTTCTTTCACTAAACATAATGTTTATTCATGATGCATTCTTTTCCTCCTTTCCAAAACACTTTGTAGATCCTTTTGGAGGAGATCCTTTCAAAGAAAGCGACCCATTCCGTGGCTCTGCCCCCGATGACTTCTTTAAGAAACATACAAAGAATGACCCGTTTACCTCAGACCCATTCACGAAAAACCCTTCCTTACCTTCAAAGGTGAGTGATGTGGGAAGGGGGAGTACCTGTGTGTGCATTGTGCCTGTGAAGGCAGCCTGTCCTTGTCTTTCCCTACGGATTGAATTGGGATTCTGTCCTTTGCTCACTAAGCCTGACGCTTGTGGGCAGTGTGAGGCCAGGTGGTTCTCTAGCAGCCAGGTCATGGGCCAGGGCTCATTCCTGGATGGCAGGGTGGCTGTGCCTGTGGGTCCTTGCGAGGATCATCCTGTGAAGCATGGCGTCACATCCCAGTGGTCCAGGGAGCTCAAGTCAGGAGGCAGCAGTGTCCTGAACAGCTGTCATTCCTCTGTCCCTTTCTGTGCCCCTTTACTTCAGCTCAGGCCCGTCTGCTGGGTTCTCTGCTCTGTCTCTGCCCCAGCTGCTGCTCTGTCTCCCAACAAAGACAAAACAAAACAAAGCACCACACACTTCCACACACCAGCCTGGCCTCCACATGACGACCCCTGCTTTCTTCCTAGTGCACAGCAGTGATAGTGCCAGTGGAGTCAGACTGCCTCAGTGGGTCCCAGTCACGGCAGGAGGAAGCCCAGACCAGCCTAGCTGCACTTAGTGTGTGAGGCAAACATGACCCCCGCCCCCCAACATCTAGCAAACCATGTGTTTTGTACAACATTAGGCCACAAAGTGTTTTGTGATTGAATAATTTTTGTGACTGTGTGAGGGTGGTTTGTAGCCGCGCTTAGTGTTCTAGGTTGCATCTCTGTTCCCACTTACACATTCCTTGGTTTTTTTCTTCCCATGGACCTGTGTGTGCATCATCAGACCCAGAGTTCCTTGAAGGCAGGGGTTCATTTGTAACATTGCTGTCTATAGGACCTGTCATGGAATATTCTTTTTTTTTGGTTTTGACGATCTGTCCTCTTAATTAAAAAAATTAATGTTTTTATTGATTTGAGAGAGAGAGGAAGGGAGAGGGATAGAGAGATAGTAATATCGATGAGAGAGAAACATCATCCATTGGCTGCCTCCTGCACAGCATTTACTGGGGATCAATCCCATACCCTGACCAGGAATTGAACCAGTGACCTCTTGGGTTCATGGGTCGACACTCAACCACTGAACCACACCGGCTGGGCTGTCCTCTTATTCTTTTTAAATATATTTTTATTGATTTCAGAGAGGAAGGAGGAGGGAGAGAGAGATAGAAACATTCAATGATGAGAGAGAATCATTGATCGGCTGCCTCCCCCAGGCATGTGTCCTTGACTGGAATCGAACCCGCGACTCTTCAGTTTGCAGGCCGACACTCGATCCATTGAGCCAAACCAGCTAGGGCATGTCCTCTTATTCTTTATCAATTTGTTATCTTTTCCACAAGCCAACTTATGGCTTTGTTAATTTTCTCTTCTGTTTGTTTTCTGTTTCACTGATTTTTGCCCTTTATTATTTCCTTCCTCCTATTTATTTTGGGTTAGTACATTGCTTTTCTATCCCTAACATCTTAATATCTAACCTTAGGCCATTGATTTTAGACCTTCTTTTCTAATGTTTTTAAAGCTACACATTTCCTCTAAACACTGCGTTAGCTTGCTTTCCACACATTTTGGAAAGCAGCTATGCAAGCCAGTATACCACCAACACCACCCACACATTTGGATATGTGTCTTCATTGTTATTCAGTTTGAGATATTTTCTAGTTTCCCTTGTGATTTCTCTGAACCATGTGTTATTTAAAATGCATTGTTTTGTTTCCAGATACTTGTTTTTTTTTCTTTCTTTAGGTATTATATAATATTGATTTCTAATTAATATCTATTGTTATTAGAGAACATATTTGTATGTTTTTATTGAGACTCTGAAATTTATTGCGACTCGTTTTGTGGTCTGTGTTGGTGAACATACCACATACATTTAGGAAGAATGTCTGCAGTTATTGGGTGTCATGGTCTATAAATGCCAGTTAGGTCAAAGTTGGTTGTATTCAGGTCATCTATGTCTTCACTGTATTTGTTTTCTGATTCTTCCAATTGCTGAGAGTAGGGTGTTAAAGCTCCAATTATTGTGGAATTGTTTATATCCCCCTTAATTTTGTCAAGTTTTGCTTCATATATTTTGAAGCTTTATCAAGTGCCTATCTAATAATAATGCAAATCGACTGAACGGCCGAACAGCAGAACGACCGTCCAGACAGGGATGTGAGGGCCTATTCTTACACGAATTCCGTGCATCAGGCCTCCAGTACATGTATAATTATTGTCTGATGCAGTGTCCTTTTTTTATTTTTTATCATTATAAAGGGTTTCTTATTTTCCTCAGGTTATATCTTTGTCTTGAAACTATTTTATCACACATTTAAAGTAGCCACTTTATCCTCCTTTTGCTTACTGTTTGCGTCATATTTTTTTTATTCTTTTATTTTCAACCTATTTGGTGTTTATATATATCAAGGTGTTGGCAGAGTTGGTTCTTTCGTTTTTTAAAATATATTTTTATTGATTTTTAGAGAGAGGGGAAGGGAGAGGGATAGAAAGATAGAAACATAGATGAGAGCTTCAATCGGCTGTCTCCTGCATGCCCCACACTGGGGATTGAGCCCTCAACCCAGGCATGTGCCCTGACTGAGAATCGAACCCTGACCTCCTGGTTCATAGGTTGACACTCAACTACTGAGCCACACCAGCCAGGCTGAAGGATATCTTTTGAGTTGGCTGTGTAGTTGGGGCTTGCTTTTCTATCCAGTCTGGAAAACTCTGCCTTCTAAATGGAGTGTCTAATCTTAAGTCCCTTATCCCTTAACATTTAATGTAATTATTGATATGGTTGGATTTAAATCTAGTATTTTATTGTTTGCTTTCTTTTAATCCTCTTTGTTTTGTACCTCAGTTCTCCCTTTCCTGCCCTCTTTTGGATTAAGACATCTATTGGCCTTTTAACTATGCCTCTTTTTATTATTTTTTAGAGGTTGCTCTAGGAATTAACCATATACACTTAACTTTTCATAGGCTACTTGGAGTTAATATTATATCATTTAATGTAAAATTTAGAAAACTTGCAGCCATATAGGTCCATTTATCCATCTCCCCTCAACTAGTAGCATCTCATGTTATAGCTGTCCTGTGAATGTAAAACATGTAAATGTATTATAAAGCCAGTAAGATGGTATTATAATTTTTGCTTTGCTTCATTGTATTTTAAAGAAACTTTAAAGAGGAAAAAAGTGGTCTTTGATTTTTACTCATTGATTTACCATTTCTAACACTCTTCATGCCTCTCTCAAGATCTTATTTTCCCTCTGTTATCATTTTCCTTCAACCTGAAGAACTTCCCTCGGCACTTCTTGTAATACTGGTCTACTTAGTTGTCATTCTGGAAGGGTTTAAGTGCCCAGTCTAGTAGTATTTTTTTCCTTTTAGCACTTTTAGGATGTTGTTCCACTGCCTTGTGACCTTCATTGTCCTTGATGAGAAGTCACCCATCTTTCTGATAGTTGTTCCCCTATATGTAACATGTTTTGCTGCTTTAAAGAGCGTCTCTTTACCTTCACTTTTCATTAGTTTGTGAAGTGTCTGGATGTGTGTTCTTTTTGTATGTATGCTGTTTGAGGTTTGCCGAGGTTCTTAAATCTATAAATTATGTCTTTCACCAAGTTTGGCAAGTTTTCAGCCATTATTTCTTCAAATATTTTCTTTTTCTATCCTGTTGTTGTTTTTTTCTTCTCTTTGTGAGTTTATGGTTATACCTGTATTAGACCTTTTGCTAATGTTCCCACAAGTTCCTAAAGCCCTGTTTTCTTTTCATTCTTATTTTTCTTTCTTCAGATTGGGAATTTCCACTCTTCTGTCTTCAACTTTGCTCACTTTTTTCCTCTATCCTTTGTTTCTTTAGTTTCTATTTGTCTGTTAAGATCTCCCTATCTTTTTTTTTTTTTTTTTTTTTTTTTTTTTTTTTTTTTTTTTTTTTAAATTTCTTTATTGATTAAGGTGTCACATATTTGTCCTCGTCCCCCCATTCCCATCCCACCCCTCTCCCCACGCATGCCCCAATCCCCTGTTGAACTTAACCGTTGGATAGGCTTATATGCATGCATACAGGTCCTTTGGTTGAACTCTCCCCCTCCCCCCCACCCTCCCCCTACCCTCCCCTATCCTCCCTCTGAGGCCCGATAGTCCGATCGATGCCTCCTTGCTTCTGGTTCTGTTCTTGTTCCTCAGTCTATGTTGTTCATCATTTCCCCTAGATGAGCGAGATCATATGTCACTAGATATATACTAATAAGAACTGAATGTGAGACGAGCAATAATAGTTATGCTGACAGGCAAATGAATCAATCTGTAGCGAGCTTCCCCCTGGACCAACAGTTCTTTTGAGACCCAATTTCAATGTCCAGTAGTTCCTTATGTGTACATGTCAGCACTGACCCCTCAGTTCTGGATGGTGGACAAATGGTGGTAATGGAGGTCCGACTCCCTCTGGTTTGGTCTCGGCCGAACCCAGGGGCACGGCGTCACCCGGACTAAGGGGCACGTGGCCTCACCCATACCCAAGGGGCACGTGGTCTCACCCGGGCCTGGGACCCAGCCTCACCCGGATGGATCCAGGGGCGCACGGCCTCACCCGGACCCAGTATCTGGCTTCACCCGTACCCAGGGACGCTTGGCCTCTCCCAGACCCAGGGGCACGTGGCCTCACCCGGGCCTAGGTGCACGAGGCCTCATCCGGATCCAGGGACACATGGTCGCACCCGGACCCAGGGACGCTTGGCCTCTCCCAGACCCAGGGCCACTTGGGCTCACCCGGGCCTAGGTGCACGAGGCCTCACCCGGATCCAGGGACACATGGTCTCACCTGGACCCAGGGACGCTTGGGCTCTCCCAGACCCAGGGCCACGTGGGCTCACCCGGGCCTAGGTGCACGAGGCCTCATCCGGATCCAGGGACACATGGTCGCACCCGGACCCAGGGACGCTTGGCCTCTCCCAGACCCAGGGCCACTTGGGCTCACCCGGGCCTAGGTGCACGCGGCCTCACCCGGATCCAGGGACACATGGTCTCACCAGGACCCAGGGATGCTTGGCCTCTCCCAGACCCAGGGCCACTTGGGCTCACACGGGCCTAGGTGCACGAGGCCTCACCCGGATCCAGGGACACATGGTCTCACCCGGACCCAGGGTCGCTTGGCCTCTCCCAGACCCAGGGCCACTTGGGCTCACCCGGGCCTAGGTGCACGAGGCCTCATCCGGATCCAGGGACACATGGTCGCACCCGGACCCAGGGACGCTTGGCCTCTCCCAGACACAGGGCCACTTGGGCTCACCCGGGCCTAGGTGCACGCGGCCTCACCCGGATCCAGGGACACATGGTCTCACCCGGACCCAGGGACGCTTGGCCTCTCCCAGACCCAGGGCCACTTGGGCTCACCCGGGCCTAGGTGCACGAGGCCTCACCCGGATCCAGGGACACATGGTCTCACCCGGACCGAGGGACGCTTGGCCTCTCCCAGACCCAGGGCCACTTGGGCTCACCCGGGCCTAGGTGCACGAGGCCTCATCCGGATCCAGGGACACATGGTCGCACCCGGACCCAGGGACGCTTGGCCTCTCCCAGACCCAGGGCCACTTGGGCTCACCCGGGCCTAGGTGCACGCGGCCTCACCCGGATCCAGGGACACATGGTCTCACCCGGACCCAGGGACGCTTGGCCTCTCCCAGACCCAGGGCCACTTGGGCTCACCCGGGCCTAGGTGCACGAGGCCTCACCCGGATCCAGGGACACATGGTCTCACCCGGACCCAGGGACGCTTGGCCTCTCCCAGACCCAGGGCCACTTGGGCTCACCCGGGCCTAGGTGCACGAGGCCTCATCCGGATCCAGGGACACATGGTCGCACCCGGACCCAGGGACGCTTGGCCTCTCCCAGACCCAGGGCCACTTGGGCTCACCCGGGCCTAGGTGCACGCGGCCTCACCCGGATCCAGGGACACATGGTCTCACCCGGACCCAGGGATGCTTGGCCTCTCCCAGACCCAGGGCCACTTGGGCTCACCCGGGCCTAGGTGCACGAGGCCTCACCCGGATCCAGGGACACATGGTCTCACCCGGACCGAGGGACGCTTGGCCTCTCCCAGACCCAGGGCCACTTGGGCTCACCCGGGCCTAGGTGCACGAGGCCTCATCCGGATCCAGGGACACATGGTCGCACCCGGACCCAGGGACGCTTGGCCTCTCCCAGACCCAGGGCCACTTGGGCTCACCCGGGCCTAGGTGCACGCGGCCTCACCCGGATCCAGGGACACATGGTCTCACCCGGACCCAGGGATGCTTGGCCTCTCCCAGACCCAGGGCCACTTGGGCTCACCCGGGCCTAGGTGCACGAGGCCTCACCCGGATCCAGGGACACATGGTCTCACCCGGATCCAGGGACGCTTGGCCTCTCCCAGACCCAGGGCCACTTGGGCTCACCCGGGCCTAGGTGCACGCGGCCTCACCCGGATCCTGGGACACATGGTCTCACCCGGACCCAGGGACGCTTGGCCTCTCCCAGACCCAGGGCCACTTGGACTCACCCGGGCCTAGGTGCACGAGGCATCATCCGGATCCAGGGACGCATGGTCTCACCCGGACCCAGGGACGCTTGGCCTCTCCCAGACCCAGGGCCACGTGGGCTCACCCGGGCCTAGGTGCACGCGGCCTCACCCGGATCTAGGGACACATGGTCTCACCCGGACCCAGGGATGCTTGGCCTCTCCCAGACCCAGGGCCACTTGGGCTCACCCGGGCCTAGGTGCACGAGGCCTCACCCGGATCCAGGAACACATGGTCTCACCCGGACCCAGGGACGCTTGGCCTCTTCCAGACCCAGGGCCACTTGGGCTCACCCGGGCCTAGGTGCACGAGGCCTCACCCGGATCCAGGGACACATGGTCTCACCCGGACCCAGGGACGCTTGGCCTCTCAGACCCCGGGGCACGTGACCTCACCCATGCCTAGGTGCACGAGGTCTCACCCGGATCCAGGGACACACGGTCTCACCCAGACCCAGGGACGCCTGGCCTCCCCCAGACCCAGGGGCACGTGGCCTCACCCGGGCCTAGGCGCACGAGGCCTCACCCGGATCCAGGGACACACGGTCTCACCCGGACCCAGGGACGCCTGGCCTCCCCCAGACCCAGGGGCACGTGGCCTCACCCGGGCCTAGGCGCACGAGGCCTCACCCGGATCCAGGGACACACGGTCTCACCCGGACCCAGGGACGCCTGGCCTCCCCCAGACCCAGGGGCATGCGGCCCCACCCGGGCCTATGTGCACGAGGCCCCACCCGGATCCAGGGACATATGGTCTCGCCCGGACCTAGGGGTGCGTGGCCTCTCTCAGACCCAGGGGCACGTGGCCTCACCTGGACCTAGGTGCACGAAGCCACCCGGACCCAGGGGCGCGTTACCTCTCTCAGACCCCTGGTCGCGTGGTCTCACCCGGATCCAGGGGCTCACGGCCTCACCCGTACTCGGGACCCAGCCTTACCCGGATCCAGGGGCCCACGGCCTCACCCGGTCCCAGGGTTCAGATTCGCCCGGACCCAGGGGCACATGGCCTCACCCGAACCCGGAATCCAGCCTCACCTGGACCCAGGGGCGTGTGGCCTCACCCAAACCCAGGGGCGTGAGGCCTCACCTAGACCCAGAGGCGTGTGACCACATCTGAGCCCAGAGGCTCGCAGGCTCGCCTGGACTCGGGTCTCAGCGGGGTTTCGTCTTCTTGATCCCAATTCCTGTTGGTCAATTCCCTCTCAGCAATTCCTTCGGTCATTTTCTCAGAGCTCCAGGGCGGCTGCCGCAGAACTCGTTGGGCGGCGGGCTCGGCAAGGCTCCGGTGTGCCCGGTGCCCGGCGGTGGGCTGGTCCGGTGTCGCTGCGTCGGCCCTTGGGTCTGCAACGGTGGCCAGTCACTGAGCGTGCGCACCTGGCCACTTCGGGGCATTGAGATTCTTGAAGGACTCGGAGGTCAGCAAGCACGGAGTCTCCCACCCCATGTCTCCCAGGGGCTCGTCTGTCCGTGCTCGGCAGCGAGTGGAGCCGTCCCCTCAGCCGGAGACCGCCGGGGGAACTGCGCCGAGCACGTTCCAGGCCACCATTGTGTCGCCTGAGCCATAGTTCTTAAAGTGTGGACTTTGGGTCACCAGCATCAGCATCATCCTGCGTACCTCTCTCTTTTATTCTAGTTGTAGAGCATCTGCTCAGCCAGCCCCCCGGTCTTTCTGGCTGGTGTCTGCTCTGCTCTCCCGTCGTAGTCTCAATATTGTTGTGGTAGGCAACGATCAGGCTGCCGCCCTATGTCTCCATCTTGGTCCTCCTTTGTACAGTTAAGTCTTGATTGTTGTTGGTGTCACTGGGAGGAATTGTCCTCCAGGCCAATTGGCCGTGAGGACCCTCTTTGTCCATATAGGAAGAGTTGCTGTGCAGGAGATATGTTTGTGGGCCGGGTCTTGATGCAGCAATGCCTTGGCGCTCACTGAGTCTGCCTCTAGAATGCCTCCCTTATGCAAGTGATTGAAATCTGGTGTCATCTCCCACCAACCACTAGATGCCCTCGTTTCTGGGTCTCCAATGCAGTGTGGGTCAGCCACTACCTGAGGCACTCAGCAGGAAAAAGCTTCTGCTCAGCTTGGCTGGGGCGGAGCTACAGGGTGGAGCCTACAACCTTGGCTTCCTGTCAGCCCCGCCCTATGAGGCTCCTGTGTCTGTGTCCCTCTGTATTCCTTGCAAACACCTCTGAGAGAAACGCGCCCTGGAATTTCGCCCACTGCCAAACAGTCCAGTCCCTCCCCTAATGAATCTGGACTCCCAGATTCTCGCCTGGAACTGGGTTTCAGTGCAGTTGGAACTGGGTCTCAGCGCAGTCTGGCGTCCCTGTCTCCTTCCCAGCAGGGCCACCCAGTGGCGCAGGCAAAAGTCCGTCCTCTGCGCACCTTCCAGTGCGCGCGTCTGGAGCCGCCGCTTCTCTGTGCCTCCGCCACCACAGCCCAAATTCATTCCCCCAGCGTGCGCCTGGCTTCCCAGGGTTTCGCCCGGAACTGGGGTTCAGTGCAGTCGGAACTGGGGTTCAGCACGGTCCTGAGCTTATGTCTCCTTCCCGCTAGGGCAGTTCAGTGGCGCAGGCAACAGTCCGTCCTTTGCGCCCCTTCCCGTGCGCGCCTCTGGAGCTCTGCCTTCCCCCGCTCCTCTGTGCCTGTGCCCCACAGCCCAGATTCATTCCCCCAGCCTGCGCCTGGCTTCCCAGGGTTTCGCCCGGAACTGGCGCTCAGTGCAGTCGGAGCCGGCGCTTAGCGCACTCCGGAGCCTTTATCTCCTTCCTGCCAGTGAACGCCGGCCAGGCCGTCAGCCGCCCCCTCCTCTCCGGCTCCATCCTCCCCGCAGGCGCGCGCGCTCGTGTCTCCGCCAGTTTCTCCATACCTCAGGCTTTTACGGCTCCCCCGATTGTCCCCGTGGCCCTCTCCTTCCCCCCAGCTGTGGGCATTTCAGTCCGCCAGCTCTCCTGTGGTTCTGGACGATGTCCGTTCTGACCTCTAGTTGTGCCTTTGAAATTGTTGTGCCCGGCTGCAGGTTAGGTGTTTCACCTATGCCGCCATCTTGGTTTCCCCTCTCCCTATCTTTTTATTCAAGTGTATTTTCCTTTATTTCATTGAGCAGTTACACTGCTTTAAAGTTGTCATCCTCTGAGTATTCCAACATCTGGGTCATGTTGGGATTAACTCCATTGATTGTCTTTTCCCTTGAGAATTAGCTACATTGGTTCTTATATGTTGAATCATTTAGAAATGTATCCCGTGCATCATGGGTACTCTGTTATGGACACTGGATGCTGTTACATTTCTCCAAAGAGCTTGAGTGGTTTAGTTTCACCAGGCCATTAAGTTGGTGAGATTCACACTTCAAACTCCCTGTAAGTTGCTCGCTGTCCACAGGGTAAGCCTGAGACTTGGGCAGAGCTGAACATGGAATTTGGGTTTCCATTCTCTTCCTCTCTTTTCTGGATCCCTGTCCCTTCCCATGGGTGTGACTGTCCCAGGCTTCCATCCTCTGGTCTTCAGGCCAGAAATAATGGCATTAAAAAAAAAAAAATCCTCACCCAAGGAGTGAGGATATTTTTCCCCCCATTGATTTTGAGAGAGAGAGAGAGAGAGAGAGAGAGAGATTAGTTGCCTCTGGCACATCCCCCTGGATCCCCGACCGGAGTAGGATTGAATCTGCAACCCAAGTACATGTCCTTGACCAGGAATTGAACCTATGACCCTCCAGTGCACAGGCCAATGCTCTAACCACTAAGCCATGCCGACCAGGGCAAAAGATGGCATATTTTATTGAAGTCTTAAGCCTCCCTATATTCTCAAATATAGCTGTCAAAATGGAAAACTCAACCTTGTACCATACATGCGTTTGAACTACGTGGATTCACTTATTCAATTTGTAAGTTGTTCACAGGTCAACTATAATTTTCATCTGTGGTTAGGAATTGGCATATGTGGAGAGTGTATTGTATTTATACACTGATTTTCAACTGTGTGGGGGATCAGCACCCTTAATACTTACGTTGTACAGGGGTCAACTGTGCTATTTTTTCTGCCACGTTTCGATTTTCCTCCAAAGCCTGCCTTCTTTGGTTCACTTCCTAAGCCTTCAAGTGGTTGTTATTGTTGTTTTTTTAAAAATTTAATTTTGTTAAGACTTTATAGGTATTATCTGCAGGAAGGGTCAGTCTGTTGGGGTTTCACTCTGCTGGGGTTTAGTTTTAATAGTTTTACCCTCCCCAAGGCCCAGCACCAGATATAGTGCATGTAGATGTCAAGAAAAATTGTGGGTTGAATGAATAGACGGGGCAATAAACTGCTTTTCACTCTTTCCTCTTTCCTTTCACTCAGCTCGACCCCTTTGAATCCAGTGATCCTTTTTCATCTTCCAGTGTCTCCTCAAGAGGATCAGGTGAGACTGATGGCTTATTTTCCTTTTGACTCTTCCTTAGGCAGTGGAAGGAACTCACCCATTTAATGATTTCATTTCCAAAACTGGTGTGTCCTCAGTGTTTATGTCGTTAGACAGTGGTACTCAAACCCTCACCAGAGGCAGTTCAGCCAGAGCTCCCCCTAGCTGTTCATCTTCCCAAGTAAGTGCTGGCATCTTTCCTGAAAGGAAGCTCAGCAGTAGGAATTAACTCTGTAATAACACCAACGTTATTGGTTACTCTTTACTCATTCCTCTGTATAAATCTTTGATTTGTACCTTGGAATTTTTCCTAAAAGAATCCAAAGTTTGATCAAGGGTCCTGGTTTTTGCATCAAGGGAAAGGAGCATTTGCAGACTCCCCCTTGCTTTTGGGAATAGGCCCTGCCTGGTCCTGCGGCCTTGCTGGCTTGTTGGTTACAGAGTTTGATGTCATAGGTGGGCATGGGGGTTTACTCCAAGCAAATCGCCCCACCAAAGAGAAAGCTCAACAAAAATCTCTACCCACAGGTGACTACCTCATGTCAATCGTGTGGGTGGTGGGTTACTGTGGAATGGCTCCTCTTCTCCCTCTTACCTCCCCTCCTGAACCAGTGGGAGAGCCCCATCCTGAAGTATGACCCCAGCAAACAAATGTGACCTCCCGGATCTCCTGCTTCCAGGGCTGTTGGGTACCGAGAGGCAACCCTTTCCTTTGACCCCAGGAGGCGTGTCCTGGGATGCCCTGTAACTCTGCCTCTGTTGGTGCTGCTTGCAGGTCACTTTGGAACTTTAGACCCCTTCGGAAGTGGGTCCTTCAATAGTGCTGAGGGCTTTGCGGACTTCAGTCAGATGTCCAAGGTAAAGCCCCTCCCGTGGAGCACCTGTGCCTCTGCCAGGTCATTGTGCCTCTTGTGGTCTTGTCATGGCTGCCAGGAGTAGTTGTTAACACCACATACGTATTTCCTTTGTACATGTCAAACTCTGAAATGCACCCTCACACGAGGCCATGAGTCAGTGGACAAGGTCTAGGAAGTACCTGTGACTGTGATTAGAACCGTTTTCCTTCCTCTGCTAAACTGTCCGAGCCCCCAATCCCTTCTGAGGCTGGAACCCTGGCACCGCAGGCTGGCAGGTGGGAGGTGTCTGGAGGAAGTGGGATAAGTGTCTGGGACTGCCTATGGACAGAATCCCAGTGGGTTTGGAAAGGGAGAGTTCAGTGAATAAATCCACAGGTGAAAAGTTCAAGACAGACAACATTCATGCCATTCTCAGGCTGGACATCATTTCCTTGTGGCTATAGGTACATTAATTGACTATGGATGTAGCTCCAGATGGTGTCAGAGTGCTGTCTCGAGAGCGATTTGGGGAGGAGCTGCATCTTTAATGTAGCAAGAAGTCAGTCGATCATGTCCAGAATGGACAGATCCAGAACTAGCAGTAGAACTCCATGATTACTGAGGTAAATTTCAGAAGAAACTACTAAGAAGTAGAAAACGTTGGCCTTCCCAAGTGGGAAAGGCAGCATGCTGAGGGTCTTCTGTTCTTTTTATAACCTTTAGGGTGCCTTGGTTTTAACTATGAGCATGCATTTCTTTGAAGAATTAAGGAAAAACGTTAGGTGTGCTGTCTTGGCCTGTGTGTTCTACTCCTTCTGGCAGCCCCCCAGGCAGGCGAGGGGGGGGATCTCTCATAGATAAAGAACCTCATGCAATACAGCCTATGGCCCTGGAGCATAGAACTCTGCTTTCTTCATTCATTCTTCTTGCTCCTGGCCAGATATCATTGATCCCTGGGAGGGGAGGGACACAAACAATACAACCCCATTCTCTTATCTATGTCCTAGTTGGGGAAGGCTCACAGCCAGATGGTGCAAAAGGGACCGGGGAGGGAGTACCTGGAGGATGTGGGAGCCATGCACCCACATCGAGGAGTACCCTGCTTGTCCCACCAGTACCTTCACTGCACCAGCTCCTTGCGGCATCCTGCTTGCTTGCTCCATGTTCATTCAGCCCTAGGAGCACACAATTGTCTGGGCACTGAGCTCTTGTGGTTAGCAACATGTGATTGTGGTACGCAGCTTCCGAGAAGCATTTGAGATTCTGTTTAGGTTTTCAAAGAAACGCGCTAGCATACAGTTGAGGTAGCAAATCCAGCTTTGAAAATCCAGCTTGGAGAGGCAGAGTGTCTGTGTGCCCATTGACTGCCGCAGTAGGGAACCCAGAGATGCTGGTGTTCCGGCCTCTCTTCTTCCAGTTCCTGGAGGGAATGGGCCTCCATCCCTCATGTGGAAACACTGTGACCCGGACTATTGGGCTGCTGTCTGGGATTGGTCAGAAGGCACCTGAGTGTGAGATTATCCCTCACATTTGCTTGTTGCTTAGTGGCTGTGACACATGCCTGCACTCCTTGAGTGGAGCTGTGTGCTCTCAGCTTCCATCCCTGCTTAGCAGACGGGAAACCATCTCTTGAAATCAGAAAACTTCTGCCACATGGTGGCAGCATCCCCAAGAAAGGGTTTGATTGGATTCTCAAGCTGTCACTGTGGTTCATCTCCCTGCAGGAGGCTGGCCCCAGAGGCAGAGGGAGTGAGAACTAGCAGTGGTCCAACTAGGACAAGGACAAGGACAGGGCACAAGGGAGGCCCTCATTTCAAGAAGTATCTCAGTAGAGGCTGTGGGGTCTGAGGGCTGATGCAGGATGGCCAGCCACCCCTCCTTCCTCCAGGCAGACTCTGCAGAGACCCCAGAGCCAGGCAGTTCTGAGCCTAGGTCCTTTCTTCTCGTTCTAACCTAAAGTTGCACTGTCCCCCTTGAAATTCCAGTTTCCTTCTCCTTGTTATCATGTCCCCATCATGTCCCCACACACGTGCACTTTATGACTCCATAGCCAGCGCCCCTTCCTGTTGGTGGCCCTGTGTGGGGTGGAGCTGAATGGGGCTGTGGAAAACTGCCTCCAGTACCCCATTGTTTTGCTTCCACGATCCCATCCGCTCCTGATCTCGTGCCACTGGTGCCGCTAAATACCAAGCCCTAACCTTGTAGGTCTGTGTTTCCCTTTTGGTTCCCTCTCTGTTTTTCAAGAACATCATGTGTATAAATAAAAGCCTGAGGGAAACGAAAGTAAAGTGGCAAGAAGGTGTGTGGGTTTTTTTTGTGTGTGTATGTTGTTGTTTTTTTTTTTTAACACATTGCCAGCTTTTCCCCATCTGAGCAGGGTTGTCTACCCTCGGCTTGGCTGAAGGAAAGTAACAAGTCAGTGATGTGACTCCAGTCAGTTCCTTTGGGAGCTACTTCAGGCTTGCATTCCTAGCTGAGGTGTCCCCTGACCCAGAGAGATTTTTCTAGACTGTATCAAGCCTATGTTACCCAGCTTTCAAAACACATTCCCCCAAATAGATTTCAGGGAGCATCTGAGAATAAAAACAAGACCCCAGCTTAATTAGTTCACACCTCTCCTCTGAAAAAGGCCATCTATGAAATACTTGGCTGGTTGTTAGCCCGTGAGTTGTTTTTCATGTTTGTTTGTGGGGTTTTTTTTTAGCTAGGCATTTCTATTTAGGGATGTTTTTTTGAACCCAAACTCATTTCTTTTAGAGCTGCTTTTTTTCACAGTAGCTTCTCTCTCTCTCTCTCTCTCTCTCTCTCTCTCTCTCTCTCTAAGCACACTTCACTCTGGGCCAGCCCAGAGAGCCCCTACTGACTTTACTGAAACCCTTCCAAAAATAGCGACTTTCCCTGAAGTCACAGCCTGAGGAGAAATAAGTCGGGTTCCAAAGGAGGCTTCTTGGGAAACTTGAAGTTGTGAAGATTGGGATTTGGAAATGACACAGGCTTTTGAGTGTTAGGAGTGATATAATTCACTGATGTGGGTGCACCAGGCATTTACGGTTGAAACCCTTTCACATGGGAGCAAGCTGCTTCACTCATTGTGTTTAATGAAGAGGGAGTGGAGAGTACCCAGCCTGCCGGGACAGTTATTGTAGCACATGGGCCGGCTGGACAAGGGGACTCTGCACCCAGAGACTTGGGGGGAGCTGTTCAGAGGGCCCTGGTATCCCTTTGCACCCCATCCCCAGAGCTAGTACATGGGCCAGTACTCAGGATCAGGACTGGGGTCCCTGTACTGCTGCTCTACTAGGAAAATGATCTTGATTCCTGCCTGTTAGTCTCGGGTTGTGGTGACATTGTGTGAGCCCCAGGCCCGGGGTGTGTTCTACGAACAGCAGAGGCAGAAGCACTAATGTTCCCTACTTCTCTGTGTCCTTTGCCCCACCCCATTCTTTCCCAGACAACAGACCCTAAACCACCCATTTTATTTATTTTACTTTTTAAATTGATTTTTAGAGAGAGGGGAAGGAAAAGGGATAGAGAGATAGAAACATCGATGAGAGAGAAACATCATTCTGGGGATGGAGCCCACAACCCTGGGAATGTACCCTGACCACGAGTTGAACTGTGACTTCTTAGTTCCTGGGTCGACACTCAACCACTGAGCCACACCTGCTGGGCTAAATCACCCATTTTAAAGCGAAGCTTCGGGTCAACACTACCACAGTTCCCATGCTGCTGCCCCCGGAAAGACTCTGCAGATGACAGGCAGCAGCAGACAAAAGTGTTGGGAGCTGAGAGGTGTTTGCAGATTCTTGTGATGTCTGAAAGAATTCCAATCACATCCACACCTTTGTCATGGTAATAACCACACTGTCTTTGTGCTGTCTTTGTCCGGTGCCAGTTGGAGCAATTTACACATGACCTTGTGTTTTGGCCTTAGCCTGTGAGCTAGGAGCTGTCATTATTGTCAGCTTCACAGAGGCAGTGACTGAGGCACTGAGGCTGTTAGTAGGTGGCAAGGCTGGGCTTCCAGACCCCAGCCCTGACCACCATGCTCTGCAGCCTGTCCAGGCAGACGTTCTGGAAACTTGAGCCGCAGATTTTGCTAAGAGACTCCCTGACTTGTATCTAAAAGAACAGTGACCATAGAACCTGGGAGAGGGGAGCAGCAGCTGTGGAGAAGGCACCTCTCTGCCCTGCCACAGCCCTGGCAGCCCCACTCACTTGGAGCTAGGATGGGCTTGGCAGAGAAATGAATCTGGGGAGGGGGGAAGGGTGGCGTTGCAGATCCCCATCTTCCTTGGGGCCTTCTCCTACCCGCTGACCCCTTGGCCTGCTCTGCTCTTGTCTACATCCACGTGTGTCTCCTTCACAGGCCTGAGGACAGTGATGCTCTGCCCAGAATGTGGCCTGAGACCTACCATGAGGTGACAGGATGCTAGAGCCTAGGGTAGGGCCCAGAAGCCCTGGCCCAGGAGGCATATGTCCTGGGTTCCCACTCTGACTCCTCTGAGGTGCTGTGTGACTAGCAGGCTCTGCCTTCTCTCTGTGCCTCTGTTTCCCTGTGTGTAAAATGGAAGTGATGGGCCCTAGCTGGTTTGGGTCAGTGGATAGAGCATTGGCCTATGGACTAAAGGGTCCCGGGTTTGATTCCGGTCAAGGGCACATGCCTGTATTGCCGGCTCAATCCCCAGTAGGGGTCATGCAGGAGGCAGCTGATCAATGGTTCTCTTTCATCATTGGTGTTTCTCTCTCTCCCTTCCTCTCTGAAATCCATAAAAGTATATTAAAAACAAATAAATTAAAAAAACGCAAGTGATGGCAGAGACAACATCTCCTACGCAGGCTGCATCAGAGTGCTGGGGTAGGGGCCAGCGTGTCCAGTGGAGTCAGCTGAGTGTGTAGAAGCCTTCTGAACCCCTCCTCCCTGTGGGCTAGCCATCTGTCCCCAACCTGAGACTAACGTTTATGACTGATACCAGAGACAGAGGAAGCTGAGTTCTTGTCCCTGTGTTTGGGTCCTGGAGGGGAGGAGCAGCGCACAGCAGTCCCAGTGACAGAGGCAGGCCCTTCTCCCTACTTCTCCAGTGGTTGTTGGGTCCAGCTTGTCCGAGAAAGTCCCACCGATGTGTTCCTGCTTTGTTTTCTGTCCCTAGGCCTGCCCCACTGGGGGAAGAATTAAAAGTGCCCCTCGTTGTGTGGCACCCCACCCCCCTTCACTTAAAGGAAGCTTCTTAATAGCTTATTTTTGTCATACCTGAATTGCCAGCATCACTACTCTTGTGCTTTGGGGACATTATTAAGTAAAATAAAATTGACTTGAGCATAAACACTGCAATACAGTGACAATTGGTCTGATCACCGAGACAGCTACTATGTGACTAATGGGCAGGAAGTGTTTATAGCATGGAGATACTAGGCAAAGGGATGATTCACGCTATTCATAAAAGTGCACAATTTAAAACTTAAGAATTGTTTATTTCTGGAAATTTTCATTTAATATTTTCAGACTGCAGTTGACCAGGGGTAACTGAAACTGTGGAAAGCGAAAAGGTAGCTATGTATCTTCTTGTTCTTTTTTTCTAGTTATTTTCTGTTTCAGTAAAAGTGGTCCCCCACACCCATACAAAGTGATTTTCTCCCTTTGGGATGCCCGTCGTGTGAGATGAGCTGGCCTGTCTGCGGCTCATCCAGTTGTCAGTGGATGTGTGTTGTGCCAGGTGCTGCGCTGGTGCTTGAGGTCAGGATGCACATAGATAGTCACTGCTGCTATAGGTTTGGCCAGCAGGCATCTGCCCCAGCACCTGCACTCGCTCTCAGCAGACTTGGAGGAGAAGAGGAGAACTCGAGCCTGCCCCCAGGCTACCGGTTAGGGGGGACGGGGCTGGGAACCTGTTAGCCTGGTGTGGTGACGTGAGTCCTGTGGGAACCTGCAGGAACACCTGGCAGGAGGGGTGTCAGAGAGAGCTCTGGGGGCGGCAGTGAGGTCTAGCCAGTCTCCAAGGAAGTAGAGGGGCTCCGGTGGACAGGGCTGTCCAGCTGGAGACCCTCTGTGCACAGGGGACCGGAAATGCGGGCCCAAGGGGCTGCAGACACCAGGGAGTCTTAGAAGGGGATGGAGAGTAGTCAGCAGGGATGAGGCCAAAGAATTAGGCTGTGGGGGTGTGATGAAGAGTGCTTGGAGGTTACCTGTGACCACCAGGGCTACGCAGTGCCATCTACCTGCTATCTTTACTCATCTACCTACCTGTCATCTCTCCCTAACACCTACCTACCTACCCACTACCTGTCATCCCTAACTATCTACCTACCTACCTACCTACCTACTTATCATCTCTACCTACCTACCCACCCACCTATCTGTCATTTCTACCTACCATCTACTTACCTACCTACCTGTCATCTTGATTTACACCCACCTACCTCCTACCTACCTCCTACCCACCTGTCATCTCTCTGCCTACCATCTTCCCACTCACCTACCCACCCACCCATCTTCCATGTATATGTCTTTTGTGGGGAGATGGGCTCCTGTTTGGGTTTGAGACGATGGGGTGGTTTGCTGCTGACAGAGGGTCTGGGCCAGAGGTGCTAAGAGCCCCCCGCCCCCTGAGGCAATCTTGGCCCTGCTTATGGGTGGGGATGGGCCAGGTATTCAAGGGTGGGCTCTGACCTGAGTCACTAGGTGGGCAATGGCTCTCGGGGGCACAGTGAGGGTCTGGTATGGTTCTGACCCTTGTCTGGAGCTGCCTGTCACTGAATGAAGGGGTGAAAGTGGGGCACATCTCAAGCATGAGCAGGAGGCCCAGGGGACCCTGGAGTCAGGAAAGATATGTGTGTGGCAGGGAGCACCCTCCCATGACACAAGCCCATCAAGACATGGGGTTGCTCTCACCTATTCTGTGGTCTTTCTGGCTTCTCCCTCACAGACCCCAGGGGAACCCTGTCTACTGAGGGTGGAGGAAAGTGGGGGCTTGTGAGAGATCCAAGGTCCTAGTGGGGACCGAGTTTCACAGCCCAGAGGGTGGGGCCTCACCAGGCTCTCGGTACTCGAGTGCTGACTCGGTGAAAGTCCGCTGCTCCATGTTAACAGTTATTTTTGCCTCTCTTTCGTGTCCTCTCTTACAGCCCCCACCTTCTGGTCCTTTCACCTCGTCCTTTGGAGGGGCAGGATTCTCCGATGACCCCTTTAAAAGTAAACAGGACACTCCCGCTCTGCCTCCGAAGAAACCTGCTCCTCCACGGCCTAAACCGCCCAGCGGTCAGTACGCTTTCTTCTCTCACCGTCGCCCACCCACCCACTGTCACAGGACGGTGTGGGACCGAGGGCCCCTTCGTTCACCAGCCCAGAATAGAGCTTTGCTGTGAGGTCTGCACGGGGAACAAGAGGGTCTACCCTCTGCCCAGTTGCCTCGGTCCACTCCTGGTGTGTGCCTGGAGCACTCCTCCTGCCCTGTCCTGTGGGCCAGAGTCCATTCCAGGCTGAGATGGTCTCCCAAAGGCCCAGGGCTTAGGGCCCTCCTCGGCGCAAGGAGAGATGCCACACAGCCCCTATCTGACATGTGGCCAGGGCTTTGCAGTCCCTCTGGCCTCCCCACCCCACCAAGCTTTTCTCAGGTTGGCTCAGGGTGGCCCAGGGGTGGGGACAGCAGCTGAGTCTGCCCTCTCGATCCAATATCTCCAGACTGGTTAAGGGGGTATCAGGGGTGGGAGTCTTCCTTGGCTGAGTTTGACATGAAAGGCAGGATGCTCCCCCATTGCCACCCGCATCTCAGTAGATGGCTCCCAGCAAGGGGTTGCCTCGCTGTGGCTGGCGCTGCAATTTCACTCAGCCTTGGTCCTGGCGCCCTCTGAGGATTCTGGGGACTTTTAAGTCATGCGTGGAGTCTTTATGTGATAGTGATAGGCCCACAGGCCAGGTACCAGACTTGAAAGCAGTAGAGGGACTCACTGCCATTTCCCATTTTCTTTACCCATTCCACTTTCTGTGTTCTTGGCACCCTGGCCAGCACGTATCTTTCATTCTGTTGTCTCGAGGCAAACTCTCACCCACTGTCTCTAGACTTGATGCTCCCTCGGTTCTGCCTTCTGTTCCTTCTCCTTCCCTTCAGTCTGCCCCAAGGGCTCCACTTTGTGTCATCATTGCAGCCCTTGGGTCTGTAGTTAGAAATGGTCATTGGGCCAAGGCAGGCCAGTCTTCCTACATGAGATACACAGTAGTTATTTAAAAATGCTGCCATGCCCCTCCCGTCACCAGGGCCAGGGCTTTCTCAGGAGGATGGGTGCCCTGTGTGCAGAGCCATTTGCTCTCCTGCAGATGAGACATGAGAGCAAGTCTGACCATGGGCTGGGCGGATTTATAACAGATTTGCTGTGAGTTGTGAGCAGAAACAGATGCATAAAGAGATCACTTCTATCAGCCACACATCAAAGCATTTACGATAAAACGGGGAGAAAAGCAAAAACAACAGAGGAATTCCCTTCCACTACAAGAGGCTGCGTGTACCTTAGACAGAGGCAGTGGCTCTTAGGGGACCCTTGATGGTCTCCTGATGGAATAGCATCGAGTCTCCTCATCCCACTGGAAAGATGAGAGTTAGAGCGCGCGCGCAGAGACACACACACACACACACACACACACACACACACACACACAAAGTGTGCACGCACAGGCACACACTTGTTCATGTGTGTGCATGTGTTCACATACTGCATGCACACATGCACATATTCAAATGCATCCATCCTCACGCACACACCTTCTCACAGTGCTTGCATGCACCTGCTTTCGTACTGCAGAGGTGCACACGTTCTGGTGTGAATGCGTGTGCTCACACCCACAGGGCAGTGCAGCAGTTGGGCCTCGAGGAGGAGCTGCTCCCCTCACCTGCTGGGAAGAGCAGAGCTTCATTCTCATGGTTCCTTGGAGACTCTGACCCGGCCTCCTCCCCTTCCCTGAATCAGTGCTAGCTCTGCTTTGAACTTCCCCGCACTGTCTCCTCCCTCAGGTTTCTGTCTTCGAGCCTGCCCACCCCATTTTGGCTTTTTCTTTTTTTTCCAGTGACTTCCTCGGAGCCGGTTTCAGAGCTCAGGCTTTTTAGAGAGCTGTCCACACCTTGGGAGGTTTGGGCCTGTATCATGGGGTCTTAGGCTGCCTTTGCTCATGGCTTTGGGCTGTCACACCCGTGCTCTGCCTTGGCCCCAGATACCCTGTTCACATCAGCAGACCTTTAGGAAGTGCTGTTGCTTCTTCAGACTTAGGGAGACCTGCAAGCAAGTCAGGACATCAAGGCATTGTGATGCCCTTTATTTACCGTAAGAGAAAAGGGAAGTGAGAGGACACATCGAGGTGGTAGCAGGACTGACCCTGAATTCAGTGACCTACCCCCACCCAGGCCTCCCACCTCCAAAGACAGCTGTAATGAGAACCATACTGTGAGGTCCGGAATGCTCTGGAAAACTGTCAGCACGTGCAGTATTTAATCTGTGACCAACCATGACATATCTTGGTAGACGCCTAAATGTCTCGTCTGATTCTCTTACTTAGAAGCGATGGCTGAACAGAAAAGCTGTGCACTGTATACGCTACTGGGTGGTAGGTACATATTGTGTGGTGGTTGTCATTTGAGTACTTCCAGTGGCGTTTTGCTGTGATTTCATACTAACCTCTAGCACTAGCCATGGAAACTGCAAGCTGTGTGATGCATTCATACTCGACATGGACCCAGCAGTTGAATTTTTCACGGGTTGCATTTGGGGGCAAGCATCTGGCAGTTTGGGGATGCAGAGGAAGGTGTCTGCCCCACGCTGCTGCTTCTCTAGTTGAGAGAATTAAAGCCCATCTGTGCGCAGTCTCCCCCCGCTCCCCCTTTGCTGTCCACACTGCATGGAGCAGGGCGCATAAACCAGGAGCAGCCTGGGAGGTACCTGGTTATTAGCGGGACAGGTCGGCAGATGAGTGAAGGGGGAAGTCCTGCTCAAAGCATTCATTAAAAAATACCCAGCACGCCTCTTGTTCTCTTGGCTGCTTAGGATGGGAGGCAGCCAAGAGTGTTGGGTTGGTTTTGTTTTTTTTTTAAGAAAATACATAATCGAACAGGTTGAAAAGAATGTGTTTTTTGCTATTCTCTTGACTTGGCCTTTTCCTGCTTGGAGAGGCCACATAGCCAGCATGAGGAGGTGGCCACTTTCACCTGGGAGCGCTGTGTGCCAAAGGCCTTCCTGACATGTAGCAGAGGCGCGATCCCAGTGTGGCTCAGTGGGGAGGAGATAAGGTGGGCACCCTCCTCCCGGGGCCCTGTGGTCCTGGGGTCCTGGTGGTTGAGCTGTGATCCTGTGGACACAGCATAGTGGACAATCTAGACTGCCCAGTTATAGTGGTTTTTCTTACACACCAAACACGCAACTTCATACCTGCACTCACAGAAACCAAGGTGACAGAACATGCTTTTCCAAAATCTTGCCACCCTGCACGTGACAGGGGTCTGAGGTTGCCCTTTCCTACCTGGGGCTTGTTTGTCCCAGGGGCCCCGAGGTTTCTGGAACCCATCCGGTCTCTGTGCCTGGAGTTGTCACGTGTGAAGCCAGCACAGGTGACTCCAGTGCTGTTTCCCTTGGCTGCTGAGCTGTCTGTGTTGCTAGGACGCAGGGAGCCTGCTGGGTCAGGATGGTTTCTGGACAGATGTTGGAGTGAGGGCCTGGGCTCACCTACTGGCCCTGCTGCCCCTGCTGATCATCTCCCTCAGGGGCTTCGGGCAAGCGTCTTAACCTTGCTGAGCCTTAGTTTTCCTGTCTGAGCACAGGACCAACTCTGGCCTACCAAGTGCCCATGTGGGCAGTGCCTGCACAAGGCAAGGATCCATAATATGACGTGTGTGACGTGCATCACCCAACCCACCCTGGGTGTGAGACCAGGACACGGGATCCCCCTTCTGTAGGCTCCTTTCCCCAGAAAAGACAGGATGGGCTGTGTGCTCACAGGGTTTATCAGGGACCCTTTCTCCCCACCAGGCTGCAGTTTAGGAGAAATCTGCAATTGAGTAAAGCCAGAGCTTGGTTAGCTGAACTACAAAGAGGCTCCAGGGACCTCTCTGGCAAAGCTTGGAGTTGCCGCTCAAATGGGACCAAATGCATATTTGGGCCTTAGTCACGCATGGTGTTTTGCATGCACTAGAAGCTGCAGTGTTCACATTCTGGGGTAATTGTTTTTTTATTTTTTTATTTTTAGCCTGATCGAGATTTCATTGACATGCAATAAATACATGTATTTAAATGTCAGCCTGTGCTGTCACGGTGTGGGACCTCCACCTGGAAGGTTCCCTGGGAAAGTTCTGGTGTCATACTCATGTGACTAGAGCAGCCCATGACTGGCCATCTGCTCTCAACCCCAAATCCTCAATTCTCTCTTCACCCCAGTTGGGAAGGGTGCCCTTGGGGACCATCATGTCACCCTCTGGGGCACAGGGCTTTAGCACTGAATTCTCTGTGCCTGGAGGTCTTTTCTAGAAAGGTCTATTATAGTATTGAGTAACCAGCAGGTGTCTGTTTGGGGTCAAGAGAATTGGTTTCTTCCAGGCAGATGCAAATCAGACCCTTCGAAACCTGTCAGTTGGAGTCCGTGCACACACCTCCCCAGGTAAACAGTGTGTATTTTCTGCAACGGGCAGAGATCGAGATCAGTCAGAACTCACCGCTGAAGAGTTTCTAGGTAAAAGTTGTTGATTTGCAAAGGGAGAAACAGATTTTTTTCAAGTGCAGGAAATGGCTGTGTGGGTGTCAGTGATTGGGCCTCCCGCCCCACGGCGACAGATAGTGGGACGCTGTGCCCGGCCCCACCCTTGCCACTTCCTGCAAGTGCAGCCCTGCTTTGCGGTTCCTGCAGAGCCCGGGTAACACCAGCTAGTGCGCCTTCACCACTAACCAGCCAGTCACCTTTAACCTCTCCACAATTTAATTGTCCTTTTATTACTGCTAATGACCTTTTCACCCCCCAAAAAAGCCAGTGCACACACTTACGAGGTCTTTTGCCCCTTTTTCCCTTCCCATAATCCTTCTGATGACCACAGACAAACGAGATACCATTTAACCTGCATCCTGTGTGATTCAAATGATTCTCAAAAAATAAAAATAAAAAAGGAAAAATCGTTTTCCCCCTAGAACACGAGTCCCTCCTACAAACTGTGTGTGGATTCCACACAGGTGGACTGGCTTCAGGTTCGTTCTTTTGCACAGTTTTCTGGTTGCCGCCCGTCCTTGGGTTGGCAGGTGTGTGCTTGGCTCTCCCTGTGTTCTGAGAGGCCAGGCTGGGCGAAACCATGGTGGTCGTCCTTCACCCATGTGGGCACCGACCTCATGTTTATCACACAAGATCCACTTTTAAAATGGCTTCTCCAGTTGAGCCATGCGGTTAGCACCTCAGCCTTGAACTTAACTACTTTAATTCCGTTCCCACGATGATTTCAAAGAGATAATCAGTGGGTACATATGAAGTTCTAGAATGGGACAAGCAGTTCACCGCCCGCACAAGAAGCCTGGAAAATTTCGGCACTGCCGGCCAGCCCTCGGAGCCACCTTTCCTGCACACTGGCAGGGTCTGTGCCGGGCTGGGCGTGCCCCTGAGAAGGAGTGCTCGAGAGCTGGCGAGAGCTGGCGGGACCCGACTTGCAGCAGAGGGAAAGTGCTTTCCTCTCGGCCTCTTGCAAGTAAAATGCCTGGAGATGGGTTGTTCTTTGGGTGAATTTCTGTTCTGCAAAGTCGGCTGAGTTCGAAAATAGAAGCATTTGCCTATCTTAGCGCACACCCACCCTCCTGCACCCAGAAGGGCGGATTGAGTGGGAGTCAAGTGACACAGTTGTCACCTGTTGTTCAGTGCATTGCAAATGCCCAGGCTTGGGGTCTTGAAGCACAGAAATCAGGGCTCAGCTGGCTCAGCCAGCTGGGGCCCTGGAGGGTCGTGGTGTGGGGTACAGAGAGCCTGAACTCCCATCCTGTATCTGAGCATGGGTGTGAACAGACAGGAGACACTGCCCTGCCCCTGGTACCCTTCCCAACCACTCTGGGACCTGTGTACCTGCCACCAGCCCTTGGGTTTTTGATTCTACCTACAGCAAGGTGAGGGGGGCCAGGACGGTGCTCCCTTGTGTTACCCTGCTTTTTCTTGATGGGGGTGAACATGGTTGTTCATTTCTTCTTTTTCTCACATTCAAAGCACTGAGTCAAACCTCTGTGCGCCCCCCCCCCCCCCACCATTGTCAACTGAAAGGCAGCAGATGTATGATTGATTGGGGGCAGATGGTCATAAAAAGAATGAGCGTGGGGGTCCCCCATTCTGCTACAGGCTCTCCTGACTCCTGAGCCACCCCCACAGCAGGAGAATGTTCTTGATGGGCTCTGCACGTGGCCCTCCAGTGCACACATGCCTTCTAACCGCTTCCAGACCCACAGCGTGGCACCCTGGTGATTTTCTTAAATGTGGGCATGGCACCTCTCTGCCAGAGCAGAAGTGGCATTCTGGCAGCATCAGCGTTCCTCTGTAGGGAGGAACAAAGGCAGTGGCCCCTGTGGTGCAGACCCAGGGCCCCGCCACCTGGCTGCTGTGTAGCTAGCGTCTCCCCAGGCCCCCAAGGCACCTGAGCCCCTGGAGGGTGCGGGCAGACCGGCAGAGTGTGTCCAAGGTGCAAATCAAAGAACAAATGTGATTTTTCAAAAAGCAGAACTGTGAGACCTGCAGTCTGTATTTTTTTTTTGTCGTGATGACTGAGTTGGGACTCATTTGTTAATCATGTAACTCTCCCTCCCCCCATTTTGGCTGTAGATCTGATTTTTCCTCCACCAGGTTCCTTATAAATGTCATAGTAGCCTTTCGTGGAAACCTTGAAACTTGTATTTCTCATTCCAAGAGGTATTTATCTTTGGAGGACCCAAAGTGCGTGGCTACTTTCCCCCCTTTGTCTCCTTTTCCTTCTGATTCTGGTTGACCCCATGTCCACTGGGCTCCTCACCCTGTGAGATTTCCATGACCTCTGACCTCCCAGACCCCTCCCAGAGGATGGAAACACACCAGTTGTAGGGAGCCCAGTGGATAATAGTAAATATTTGTTCAGCTTTTCTCAACAATTCAGAACCAAACCTCATCCTGTTCCCTTCAATGCATTAAGCAGATTTTCTTAAAATTCAGTAAATATTTTTAGTGGAAAATCTCAATGCTGTGATGGTGGGACCTCAGATTTTATCGCGGGGCTGTGCTACTTGGCACAGCTTTGATCTGCCGCTCGCCTTCTCCTCGCATGTGCAGCCGTGAGCGAGGGCTGTTTCTGCAGGACTCCTCACCTGCAGGCCGGTGAGAAGATGGTCCTGTGCACCTGGCCTTCCGCGGCCCACCATAGTGGGGGCCAGAGCAAACATGGATCCGTGTTGGTGAAAAGCAGTCTTTCTGTAAAGTTCCCAAGCAATTTTGAATTTGAAGCATCATGCTCTGAACAGCCTGGTTCTCGCTTTCTCCCCACTCCCCCCAATTCAACACTGTTTTGCTAGTATGTGGGGGTGGGAAGGGAGAAGCCACAGGAATGAGGAGAGCCCCCTCCCCAGCCACAGCTCTCCTTGTGGTGTGATTCTAAGAAGCCTGGTTGGTTGTGTGGGCGTCCCAGGTTGTGTAGGATGAGTGACAGTTGTGTGAGGATCCCCGTAGGATGGGAGTCCCACGTTGTGTAGGATGAGTGACAGTTGTGTGAGGATCCCCGTAGGATGGGAGCCCCAGGTAGTGTAGGATGGGTGACAGTTGTGTGCTGTCCCATGTTGTGTAGTGTGAGTGATAGTTGTGTGGATGTCCCATGTTGGGATAAATGGCAGTTGTGAGAACGTCCTGTGTTGTGTAGGGTAATAGCTGAGGTGGGGCAGCTGTCCTGACCACAAACCTTTGTTTTTTATTTTTTTTTATTTTCTGTTGTTTTTGTATTTATCTCTCATCTGCAGAACTGCATTTTCCAACTATAGCCCTGAATTTTATAAATAGAACTCAGCAAGTGTCTGGTTGGAAAGGTTGGAATGAATACACACATTCACACTCATATATTTTTTGATATTTTATTAATCAGATATGTTGAGATCCTAAATCATCCAAAACCTATCATTATCCTCCTAATAATTTTGAACGAGAGAATCTGTCTTCGTTCAGACTTCTCAGTGTTCATATTTTTTGAAGTTTGGGGGGCGGGGCAGAGTGTGTATTTGTGTTCTGTTGTTTTTCCATGCACTGGCTCTCAGGGACCCTTCCTGGCCAGGGTTTCCTGAAAAGCATGTTGGGAAAGCAGAACTGGGAGCTTCGTTGCCAATAACTCGTTCTGGAGTCACTGCCCTGATCCTGGCCACTTGGCCGATCCCAGCCCCGGGGGCTCTCAGGCCTTGAGAAGTTAAGAAATAGGAGAATTGAAGACATTTCTACCAGGGTGGAGCCGGCCACCAAGCTTTTTTTTTTTAACAGCACACACTGTGGTAAACCATCGGGTTCATATTGTTTTTGCTAAAGGCAGTCCTGTGTGCGGTTTCGGTGCACCGCTTGGGTAACTGTTGAAACTGCTGCGGTTTGAAATAAGCCCTATTTTGCCTTCTCTTCAATCTTGCGTTCTCTTGTTCATGAAAACTACTCTAAGTGTTGGAGAATCACTGTGGGTGCCAGGTCGTCAGCCTGCAGCCCCCAGGGGTCTCCATTTCGTTTGACTTCGGTCACCGCCTTCTGCTACACTCGGGGGCCGGTGGTTCCCTGGGCAGAAATCTAGGAAGATGACACCAAACCGTGCGTGCCAGGCATCATCCTGGTTAGCGTTTGTACCAATTTTTGAAAGATTTTTTGTTTCTTCTCTGAAACACGCATCAGTCATGATCCTTTCTCGTGGTACCTGGAACCATGAAAAGGCATAAAACTGTGCAATGAGTTTGCTCAGGGACACGGAAGCAAATTAAAGTTATTCTGTCACGTTTGAGATAAACTGCACCTCAGAAAATCGGAAAACGATTAAGGAATTAGCAGAAGTGGTTATGTAAAAGCAGGAACTAGACCCAGAATGTTTTAAAAGTGTAGCTGCTAAAAATAAGTGGGGATGCAGAGAGAGAAGTTTGGGTTCAGGGCTGTCCTGGTGTGTGTCCTACTCAGAAAGCCTCTGGTCACAAGCAGAGTGTCAACCGAATTGGCAACACCCCTGACTTTGCAAGTGTCATGCACAATAATAATTCAGCCTTGTGCTGAAACACAAAAACAGATGACCGAGAAAAAACCGTTGTGTTTTTCCCCCCTCTGAAAACAAGAGCAGTTGATGTGCCCTGGTTTCATATGAACACAGTCATGATTTCTAAATAACAACGGTTTCGGCACCAGCCAAACCAGGCGTGAGCAATTCTTGATGTGAACGATGCTTTTCATCTCCCCATCATCTCTGCTTGTCAGAAACCTCAGCTTCAAATCCCAGCAGGCTGGATTCTTACCACACCCCCAAAAGCAATTAAAAAAACCTACAACAAAAAACAAACCAGGGGAGGAAGTTCTTAATTAAAAAGAAGAAAAACACAGTAGCGGGTGATGTACTTGAACACTCGGACCCCTGGCTGAGATCAGCTTGACCTCTATCCTGCTTAGACATGTGACCAGCCAGACCTTGCAAGGAATGCCCCCAAAGTCAGGCAGCTGCCCCGGACCTGCTGCCGGAACCCGAGTCTGTGCCCTTTCCTGGGGCTCTCAGCCTGTCTCCAGCAGCTCTTACTCTCTCCCGGGTTAGAATTCTGCTGTTTGGTCCATCATCATGTTAGTTTTTGGTAAAAAAATTAGCCCACAAGTGCACCAGTGAGTATTGCTCTTTCTTGCAGAGGAGGGAAGCTAGGCGTCCTTAGTCCCTCCTAGCTTCTCAGAGTGGTTCCCCCAAAGGCCTTGAGTCCCTGGCTCACATGTATCCCTGGCTAGAACCGGGGATAGGGTGGGATTTATTGGCACCTATAGTATGCTGAGCTCCACCAACCCACATGGAGCTGACCCTCGGGGACCCTCAGGTGTGCTGGAGGCTAGACCAGGACAGAAGTCAGTGCCATGGGAGGTGGCCTAGGCAGTGGGGGTGGCTGCAGGGGAGGAGTGGCTAAGGGAGGTGCCAGGGGAGGTGAAGGTGTGAGAGACTAGCCGGGCTGGGCAGTGCAGGGCAGTCAGGGCAGTGGAAATGGCTGTGGAAAGACCAGGGGTAGTCAGGCCAGGAGGTCAGCATTTGTTCCCTGTGTCCCCATCCCTCTGGACGCTGTCTCCCAGGGCACCCTTGCCCATGGGTGTGGTGTCCTCACACTGGCACAGTGTACACATGAGAGCTGGTCTCCCTGGGCCCAGAAGTGGCTGCAGGTGCTCCAGGACACACACACACACACACCCTCCCAGTGTGCTTTGTGTGAGGATGTGTGTGTCTGTGATCAAGCCTTGGATGGTGCCATCGCCTGGGCTCTCCCCAAGGCAATTTTTCGGGGCTTTGAACCAGCCACCCCAAAGAGGACCTGCCCTGGAGGCTTCCCCTGCCACCCTCACACATGGTGCTCCTCTCAGTGGGAAGGGATGCAGAGGGCTGGAGGAGACTGGATGGGAGCTGGACAGGAAATTGCAGACACTGGGGGGGCGGGGGGTACCCACCTGTATCTGAGCACCTCTGGCAGAGCAGAGCTGCAGTTGGAGTCCTCCGTTTCCTTTTGGGGTTCAAAGGGTACCCAGATGGCCTGGCTCTGACTTCCGGGGGCCTGGAGCATCCCTCAGTCTCACATATGGCTTGCTTACTGCCTGCCAGGCATCAGAGCTAAACATCCTCTCCATGCGAGGGGATGCAGTTTTCTTGTAAAAGGCTATAACCAATATATTTTTAGCCTTGCAGGCTTTACGTTCTCCATCCCAAGTGGCCTACTCTGTTGTCCTGGATGAAGGCAGCATAGAAGACCGTGAACAAACGCACAGTTATTGGCATTGGCGTGCCATTAAATTGTGACTTACAAAGGCAGGCGGACCACTGTGGGCAGGTCCTGCTCTCGGCTGCTGCTCAGTCACCGGGCAGACCTCCTTGCCCCGTGTGCGTCTGCTGGGGCTGCTATGACCGGGCAGCTTACACCACAGACATTTATTGTTCTCGGTTCTGGAGGCTGGAAGTGTGACATCACGGTGTCAGCAGGGTTGGTTTCTCCTGAGGCTTGCCTCCTCCCTGTGTCCTCACAGGTCTACCCCTGTGTCTGTCCTGATCTCTTCTTATAAGGACACTATTCAGCTTAGGGCCCATGTAATGACCTCATTTTTACTTAATTACCTCTTTAAAGGCCGCTCCAAATACAGTCATATTCTGAGGTCCTGGGGTTGAGGATCTCAACATGAGTTGGGGGGCTGGGGGGTGGGCACAGTTCATCCCATAGCAACCCCATTTCATGGACTCTGTTCTGTCCGAGGTCAGTAACTTGTATTTCTTTTTTCTCTTCTTTTTTTTTCTGTCTCCTGAACTTTCCAGGTAAAAGTACACCTGTAAGCCAGCTCGGTTCTGCAGACTTTCCCGACTCCCCCGATCCATTCCAGCCGCTCGGGGCTGACAGCAGTGACCCGTTCCAAAATAAAAGGGGGTTTGGGGACCCGTTTAGTGGAAAAGATCCATTTGCTCCCTCCTCTTCAGCTAAGCCTTCTAAAGCCTCTTCCCTGGGCTTTGCAGACTTCACCTCTGTAAGTTGAGTTCTTTGCCTCCGTTCCACTCCCTCCCCTCCGCTTGCAGCTTCTTTGGGGCTATTTTTTTGTTTTTTTGGCTTACGTTTCCTGGTACCTCATGCCATCAACTGTGTTATTTATTCTGTACTGCTGCTTTCTGTAAGAAAAAAATGTTTCTCAATAAAAAAAAGTGCTATGGTTTGGATACTCTGTGATGAGGGCACATGTCCTTCCAGCATGGTGGCCCAAGCTGGTGGCTGCACCTGTCCGTCTCTGTCTTTCCCTGTCCCGGTCGACTCTGTATTGTTTCTCTCGCCCGGAGGCTGTTGTGTTCATTGACTTTTGGAAGCTGAGATGTCAGACACTTCTGAAGTATCAAAGCAAGATTGCAAATGTTACCTTAGGATCTCACTGTCCCCAAAAGGTCTCTGCAAGAATTCTAACTGTCCCTCCTCAGCGCATTTTGTGCAGCAAGTACGAAGTGAAGGACCCAGGCGGGTACATGAAGGAAGAGCAGTTTGGTTTTTTTAAAGCTTTTGTTTCAGTTACCAGCTCTGATGAAAAGAGAAATCCAGCCTAGAACAACCACTCTGAAGCCCTTTTGCCTAAACAAAACAAAACAAAACAAAACCCCAACTCCAAACCCTCCAAAAGCTATTTAAGCAAATTCAAGTGCCTTTTCAGAAGTCTGGCTGTTTCTTGGTATGAGAAAGATTCCAGATTATAAATGCTGTCACTTTTGGTGTTTTTGGCATCGTCATCAGTACCCAAAGATCTTGTTCTCAGAGAGATTCAGAGTTTGTCTTCCCAGAATTGGTTTTACTGTCTGTCGTGCACCCATATTTTCTTTTCTTTCTTTTTTTTAAGTTTTCTCTTCGTTCAAATTTGCCAAGTATCTTGTTTTCTGGTTAGGTGTGACGTGCATTATTTATAGATGCTTTGACTCCTAGAATATCCTTCTTAAAACAACCTCTGCCATCCATACCCGTGCCCCGTGAACGCCCGATTCATTTCTGATCCACCTCGTGCCCAACTATCCTGTGGTTTATTGAAGCCGCCCAATGCGCTGCTATGTTCCTGGCTCTTGGCGACCTGTAAATATTTTACAACTGCAGTTAGCTCGGTTTTGTTGACAGCCTGTGCACACTGTGGATGTGTACAAATGGAGACATTGTTAATAAAAGCCAGAAACAAAACCTGCTTTATCTACAGTTTTTTGAATAGGACCACGTTTGTTTTTCAGTGGAAAAAATATTAAATGCTGATGAAAAAAATAGAGCCATTCATGCATGACTCAGGTACTCTGTTTTGGGCAGGGCAGAGGGGTAAGTGGATTTGAATGGCCATTTGAAGAAATGACTGTTTCTCTTTCTGAAACGCACAACTCTGTTTCCCGTGGACCCCACACCCTCCCGAGGGCTGGGTTTTGGAAAACGTTAAAAAAAAAAATACCAAGGTTTTAAGTTATCATTTGGCTCAACACTTCTGGTCATTCCAGAACGCTTGTTAACTTCTGTGATTTTAAAACACTCCCGATATTTAATCGCCCTCATTTCCAGGTGGGGAATCTGATTCTGCCCAGTGGAGTTTGCAGCTCTGTTTTCTGTTTAAAATCACCTTTCCCGCTTCGGATGCCCCAGGTTTTCCAGAGGAAATCTGGAAATCAGTGAGATTCTGCCCCCTCTGATGGGATGGCTGGAGGAGAGACAGGAATCTTACTGGTTTGGTTTGTTCCCCTTGGTCATACCATAGTCCAGAAATGTTAAAACCTGTCCCCCTCTGGGAAATCAGGATATCTTTGCATTTTCCTGGCGTCGGGGGTTCAGCCCATTAGCCTGTGGTTTCAGGGTACACTGGACCTGGATTTGTGCTAACGCAAAGAAGGCCAGACTGGGTTTCTCCGGTGTATTTTAGCTCCCCAGTAAAAACGGAGGGTCTTTCACTGCCCCGCAGACTGGCAGTGTGACTTTCAGATCCGATGTTCTGAGTGCCGCCAAGACATGGTGTTACCTGTGCAAAGGTAGCTTGGTCCGTGTTGGAGTTCAGGCACCAATGTCATACATGTATGTGGTCCCCCTTGGGCACCCCAGCTCTGCCACCTAGAACCCTCTAGTTTACGAGTCCCAAGTTTCCATCAGTGGGTGACTTGTGCTTGTTCACGGGAAACCTCTCTGAGATTTCTTTAAAAACCAGCCTTTCTGTCTCATGCGTACGTGTTTATTAGGCAGCAGTGTTTATAGGTTAGCAGAACGGCACCTGTTCCGGAAGTCTGCATTGAGAGCAGAGCAAATGTCAGATGGGGCAAACTTTGCGTTGTGGAGTGAGTTGGATGCAATTCAACATCAGAATAAGTGAGTTAATGGGAGGCAGCTAGCAGTGTCCCTTGGGTGATGTGTGGCAGTGCCGTTAGATGTCTCAGGATGCGGATGTTGGTCCCCATGGAGGAATGGCACCTGGCCCTCCTGTGAGGAGTTGTCTGAATCAAGGATCAATAATAAAATCGCATAGCGTTCTTCCCGAGTGGGCGCCCTCGGGCAGGAGTCTTGGAGGGGCAGCATCCTCGTGCCCACTGTGTATCTCAGCCCCATGATGGCACCAGAGTGATACAGAGATCAGAGCTGCCCACCGGCATCCCGGATCCTGGCCATCGTGACGCCTCCAGGTCAGAGGACTGGAGAATAGGCTTGTTCCGGCGTCTGCACCAGGGCCCAGAAAGGATTGTCACCTGATTGGAGACACAGACACCCCCTCCGCCAGTTTTCTCTCGGACGTCACCGTCCACGATGCTTCTCCGGCGCACGTAAACCACATGCGTGATTCGAGTCTCCACGGTGGGGCCTGAGCTGGCCTTGAACCGGTCCACTCAGGAGGCACCTGGAACGTTCTGTCAGCTGTTTCATCTGAAGTGCAGATCCGTGAGCAGACGGCTCCGAGACACACGGGCTGCGCGGGGACCCTGGGAACCAAGGCCTTGGTTCCAGGCTTTGGTCTGGATAACCCGTGGCATCACTCGTCAGCCCCACCCACCCCTCCACCGGCAGGCAGCGGGCAGGGTCCCTGTCAGTGCACTTGTCTCCTCCCTCTCCTGTCAGCAGCAGCCTGGAGTCATTTCCACCAGCATGTTGTTTTTTCCTTGTTTTTCTCCTGTTGAGGGGTTGGAAAGTTCCCCACAGAGTGTTGGGGCTTATCTGTGCACAGTGGTGGAAACACAAGGGGGGTGGGGGGCCAGTTTTCAGGGCAGTTTCTCAACGAAAACTTTTCCTCCCAGAATGGTACTTCATGCTGACTCCCAGGCCAGGTGGGGAGAGGCCTACCGGGCTGCCCCCTCTTCCGCCAGGACACCTCTGTTTCAGACTAGGCTCCCTCCATCACCCTTCCCCACTCCCCTGCCGGGTCCCACCCTCGGGCCCTCTCTCACTCCCACACCGGCCATCGGACCATGAATCATTCAGAACTGCCCAATCACTGGCCCAAGGAGCTGAGGGTAACTCTCAGCTCTTCTCTGGGGCCTACAGCCTGTCTCAGCCCAGCCCTCTCATCCCAGCCTCCGTTCTGGCAGCGCCAATGTTGGGTGCTCGGCCCATCCATACCCAGAGCACAGGTGGACCCTGGAGGCCTGGTTACTATCCTGTACCCAGACTTCCTGCAGAAACAGCTGACAGCCCCACCCCCTACCCGACCCCAAGAGAATCCAGGCTGCTGAGGACTTGGGCTCTGCAGCCACCTCCCCTCCCCAGGCCGTGGTGTTGCCATCTGTCCTGGAATCCCACCTCTGGGTTGTCACGCGGACTGTGTGTGTGTGTGGAGAAGTAGCTGTGCATTCCTGTCACACTTCCTTTCCCCTGCACCCTGGTGGGCCTGCACGGGCCTCCACGGGAGTGTGTGGGATTGGGATCCTCGGTCGGTCTGTTCCCGTGGGCACCTGTCAGAGGGCCAGCCTGCCACTTGATCTCTGTGTCACCCAGGGCTTGGCAGAGTCAGTGCTGAGAACGGAGATTCTGGCTAAGGGAGGCCAAGGCCCAGAGCAGGCCGCAGCTCTGCTCTCACGTCCGGGCCCACGGGGCCAGAGGTGTCTCACTGGGAGACGGAGCAGAGTTACCGGGGACCTCGGGGGAAGCCCGGGGGAGCCAGGGACCACCCTGGGAGAAAAGCGTGTGGATCTGGCTCTTCTTTTCTTTCCTTAGAGCTAAGGGACCTCCGATGGTTTGCAATCACCCATCTTGGAATCGTAACCGTTTTCTCCCTTGTTTGAAAAAAACCATTTTTTAAAAAATGGAACCTTTCGGAGAAGGACGCCAACAATGAAAACCTTGTGGACTGAATGGCAGCGTAAATGCCAGGGCATCGTCGTGGTGAGCCGGAGCGAGGCTGGGCGGGAGGAGAGGCCACACTTCAAGACCGTTGTCGCCACACTTGGCCTCCAGACCTTTTGGCTCATTGGAAATCAGAGATCTGTTGAAGCCAGGCTGCAGGCCCAGCGCCTGTCGCCACCAGCGTCAGCAGCCTGCCTTCGAGGCCCAGGCTTTGCAGGCTCGCCGTCCGAGCTCCTTGGGGGTCAGCTGACCTCTGCTCCGCGGCTGCTTTTAGAGACGCCCCTCCGGCCACAGAGGAGGCTGGGCAGGGGCCTCTCCCAGCTCAGGAAGCCTCCTAGACTCAGTCCCGGGGGACTGCTGGAGTCAGTGTCCCACACCGATGCGTCGTGTTGCCTGCTTCAGTTCCCGGCAGGGGACAGGTGGCTAGTTTCTCTGAGGTCCAAGGTGGCGGTTAAGGTCAGACTCAGCCCTGCTTCTCGTGCATGTGACCCCTCCAAGACTGGGTGTCAGGGCTGGGGCGTCCGTGTCCCCTTCCCAACTCCAGCCAAGATACAAGCTTTTGGCTTTTTCTGGTTTTTCACCCCCCTCCCCCACCCCATGCATCCCAGCATTGCGTGCGGTTCCCGGCTTCCTGCCCACCTTTGACAGGCCTCTTCTCGGTCTCCTCCCCGTCCCTACGCACCCCACCCCCGGCCGGTGGCTGCAGCTCCCAAGCCATGTAACCCAACCTGTGTTTTTCCTTTGCAGTTTGGCAATGAGGAGCAGCAGCTGGCGTGGGCCAAGCGGGAAAGTGAGAAGGCGGAGCAGGAGAGGCTGGCGCGGCTGCGGCGGCAGGAACAGGAGGACCTGGAGCTGGCCATCGCGCTCAGCAAGGCTGACATGCCCGCCTAGGCGAAGGCAGCCAAGCACGTGCGCGGGGCAGGACCGCCGTGGCGGGTTTTCAACAGGAAACGCCTCCGAGTCTGTATATACACGCACTTGCACAGCGGTCCCGTTGCACCTGTGACATGTCACAGCCACTGTAGGTCAAGCACTTGCTGGTCAGAAGGCCTCAGGCTCTGGGCGGCTCGTCTCACGCGAGGAAATGCGGCTCGCCCTGCAGAGAGGCCTGGAAAGGCACAGGCCGCCGCCACCGCCACCACCTCTCCACTGTGACAGCCCTGCCTGGTGACAGTGCCCCACCTGGACCGGGCAGAGGGAGCGGGCGGCGCCTCCTGGCCTGCCACGCTCTGCTCATAGCTGCTCCGAGTACCAGCGCCAGGGCGCACCCACTCTGCCGCCTCCCCGACCTAAGACAGATCCCTGGCGATGTATGCATTCGTTGTATAAAAATTAAGTTTGAATGATTAATATAAAATATTTTAATACAAAACACAAAGACTCTCTTCTTCCCTTTCATTTAAATATTGTTTTCCTTGCATTAACGTTCACGCGTGATGTCACAGAGGCAGACCAGCCACAGTGACGTGGAGAGCTGGGTTGAGTGTTTCTCTTTAAATCCCGTTTGAGTAGCTTCTAGGACCACAGAGAAAGCCAATTTTGGAAGTTTTCATGGGTCGTCCTGTCCCCTAAGGATGCAGTCCTTTGTCACCTCACTGCTGTTTGAAGAGATTCCCGCACACAGTTCACTGAGGCTTGATCTCCTCCGTGAGGGGCATTCTTCACACCATGAGCTCTGAAAGGCAGACTGGGAGAGCTCTCCACTAGGACAGCTGGATTCCCCCGGAACATTCCAGAAGCTTGGACATAATTGCTGGGATGACATCAGGACATGCTGAGGACACGGCACACTTGGCCCTGCTTTGGTTCTCACTGTCCTCAGGCAGACAAGACATCCTAGGCCAACTTCTCTCGGTAAAGACGATAAAGATGGAACCCGAGGCCAGAGCACAGCCTTAGAACAGCCTTGATCCAGAGAAGCCTCCAATCCCAAAGCCATGCAAGAGGGCGAGATGCCGACACCAGGACTCACAGGCCCAGAATGTTCCAGGATCAGCCCTGACGGAAAACACAGGGCACGCAGCCCCGCCCCATCTGAGTGAGACTCTAGAAGCCCTTTTGAAAAGTTCCTTCTCCGTGTTCTGTGTGTCTGGGTCCCAGGCCTTGCTCTCTCCCCTTCCTGCTCCAGCTGGGGCAGGGCTGTTGGCGACCCCCGACCCCTGCACGGTGGCTCTCAGCTGCCTGATTCCAAATGCCTTATCCTAACCAGGCAATCATTCTGAGAGGTACAGGCGGCCCTCCATGTCTGCGGGTTCTGCATCCACGGATTCAGCCAACAGCGGATAGAAAATATTGGGGGGAAATGTTATGCTGCGTCTGTACTGAAAACATAAGGCTTTTCTGTCATTCTCTAAGCAATAGTACAACTATTTACATATCGTGTACATTGTATTAGGTATTCTACGTAACCTAGAGCTGACTTAAAGTATCTGAGAAGATATGTAGGTTACATGCAAATACTACACCATTTTATATAAGGAACTTGGGCATCCAGGGGTTTTGGTATCTGTGTTGGTCCTGGAATCAATCCCCTGTGGATAACAAGGATGACTTTATTTATTTGCTTGGTTTTATACTTTAATTTTACTTTTCAAACCCAGTTTTAGATTTGCAGAAAAATCACAAAGATACTACAAAGACTTCCCATAAGGCCCTCACACAATTCCCCCTGTTTTTAACATCTTACATGTATGTGTATGGCACATTTGTTACAGTTAAGGAACCAGTACTGAGACATTATTATTAACTGAAGTCCATACGTTATTCAGATTTCCTCAGTTTCCCCCTGGTGTCCTTTTCCTGTCCCAGGACCCCACGCTGCATTTAGTCATCATGTCTCCTGAAGTGCCTCTGGGCTGAGACAGTTCCTGGGACTTCCTCAGTCTTGGTGGCCTTTACAGTTTAGGTGAGAACGGTCAGTGCGGTGACATGGGTCTGAGGCCTGGTGCCAGGTGCCCTTGATCCTCTCTGGAAAAGTAAGCCACTTCCAGCATGTGGCTGGAGGTGATTCCCTAGGCTTCCTCCTCCTGTGGAGGAGCCACCAGAATACATCTGAGAACACAGTGCCACGTGTGCCTACCATCATGGCCCTTCCGGGAAGGCATCGAATCGCCTCTCTCCAAGGTGGTTATAGCTCCCTACTTGAACACGAGACCCACACTGTTTGGCGAAAACCTCACAGTTTTCAGAGCCATTCAACTTCTATCATATTGTTCTAACCCCAGAGAAGCCTTGTAGGTGAGGAGGGTGGGGTGTTAGCCCATTTTCCAGATGGGAAAACCAAGGCTCAGTGTTTGGCTGGCCTCAGAAAAGCTTTGTTTGTTATTCCTGCTGCTGCTTTACATACCCAATGTACCCAGAAAAGACCCGGAAAGAGGCTCTTTATGTCCTGTAAATGCAAGACCGTACATTGAGTTGAAAACCTTGCAATGCATTGAAGTTGAAGACCATGCAATGGATTGAAAGAGTTCTTTCCAAGGGGAATGGGATGGGCTTCAATGTTTGTATATTTTGTGTCTATTTGTTGTTTGTTTTTGTCCATGACTTTTTCACCTGATTCTTAGAAGTTCTCAGACCCCCTCCCCCCAAAAAAAGGAGGTTATAAGCCAGTTTTAAATCTTTTTCCTCCTTCCCCAGCCACACATACACAGACATGCATACATACACACATCAGCTGTGTACACAGCCTCAAATCCACCAATCCATCCCCACTCCCACCGGCTCTATTCTGCCTCTTCCTTGACAGAGAACACTCACACCCTTTCCTGAAAAACAAAGTATCCAGTGTGAAAAAAACGTCTGATGAGAATCTCCAAACATAATAGCAGCAAGAAGAGCACAAGAAATCCCCACCACCGTCTCCCAGCACCAGCTCTCGGTTTGATGTTGCCACTTTCGCTTCACCAATCCTTTTCTCCCTTTCTCCCTTTAACAGAGGGGCCTTAAAACAATTTGGTTGTGACGTCATGTTACCCATCCATGTTCAAGTATGTGTTGCTAAGAAATGTGGCACCTTCCCCCGTAACCACTGTGCCGTGATCACACCTAACAAAATGAAAAGTAACACCCTATTTCTGCCCGTCACAAATCCAGATGAGCGGCAGCTTCTGATTTTGTACTATCGCTGACTTACTGCCCTAATGGTTGGAAGCCTTTGTCCCCTTTGGGGGTGACGTCCCCCAGCTCCCACCTGTGACAGCTGGTTCCCACCCCCTCCAGGTCCAGTGATCCAGCTCCAGCTGCAGTTGGACCAGAACCCAAGGGGCTCAGGATACCTGGTCTTAACATCATTTTGGAAAAAAGAATGACTGATTATCTGCAACTTGCTCCAAGTAAACGAAATCACATCTTCAAAGTCAATTTCGTAGAAAAGTACACTCAAGTCCTGGAACAGTTGTGGAAAGCTATTTTTAAAACAGGAAGCGTCTGAGAAACAAAGAACCTGCCTCTTGAAATAATGGAGTAAATATTTCTGTTCCCTTATCAGATCTGGTTCCTTTGAAACACGGTCTTTTTTTTTTTTTTTTTTCTTCCCAAAATTTTCCCCAGTCCAAGTTACGAGGAGCTGTACAAATTGTATCATGAGCTGTTGTTGGAAAAATATAAAGGGAAATGGAAATGTGATCCTTATCAGAAGCCTATTCCAGAGAAATTACGTGATGTGGGCTGGCATGGTGCAAGCTGTGTTTATGTTTAGTGGGTCTTTAAATATCTCTTTGATTTGCTTTCTGGTGGCCGTGCTGTGTGCACACTCTGAGTCATGACCTTGTGCGCACTGCCTAAACCCTCGGGACCTCAGTTTACCATCTGGCCAAGCAGGTTGGACCTGACCCCCAGGGAAGCTCTGAAAGTCTTTTAAGATGATGATTCAAGTTTCTAGAAAGGCACATGATTTAGGATTTCAGGTACAAGAAGAAAATGGAATAGATGTCATCCGTGCTGGCCTCATCGTTATTTAACATACATTGTCCACATATAAACAACACTATTATTTTAAAAATGAATAAACAACACTATTAAAATCATCAAACTTGCTGAGACTGGAACTTAAGTATTCCAACCACTAAAAAGAAATGACAAATACGTAATGTGATGGAGGTGCTAATTATCGCTGCAGTGGCAATCCTACACGCATACCGCATATAAATGTATCAAATTAACATGTACACCTCATACTTAAGCAATGTTATATGTCAAATATATTTTGTTAAAATATTTTGTCCACTCTTGATAACCATTTGGTAGCTAAGGGAGAAATGCTAGTTTAAATAAATATATAATAAATAGGGTAAGATAACAAAGAACATATCACTAATAAATAGAATATATCACTGATATGTAAATTATATCAATGTAGAAAATATATATCAATATAATTATGTATTGATATTAACTTTAAAAACTTGTACATGATAAGAAACATTAGTTGAATAAATGAACAAGTCTGCAGCTTTCCAATGGTTTTCCTACACTAACCTTCAGCTAAAGCCAGCGTTCCCTCTGAGGACCAGAGCAGAAGGACTTCAGAGATAATGGTCTGCAATGAATGTTGTTTCTTGGTACTAAAGACAAAGGGCAGAGTTTCCACTCCAAGAGCCAAAAAAAAGACCCAACACAAGATGTAGCCATTGTTGAACCATAAACACACTTTGTAAAGGAAGTGGGGGTCTTGGTTCTAAGAGAACAATGTGGTAGACCAGAACTCTGATTCCTCTGGTTCTAGATCCTGGGATAAGCGACTGAGGGCTTTCCTCTCCTGCGGGCGGGCGAGCAGAGCGGTCCCAGTATGGAGAGGCTCTGGGTGTGCTGGAAAGGGCAGAGCGCTGGATCCCGACAGACGGGGTGTAAGCCGGCTCCCCTCTTGATAGCCGTGACTTCAGGAGTCATGCTTCCTCATCTGTAAAGTGGAGGTGATAACATCGACCTCTCAGGGCTGTTGTGTGGATCACAGCAGAGTTCCCAGCATATTCTAAACATTTAAGTCAGGTACTGAGACCCATAGTAGTTTTAGTAAAATCACTAATTGTGGTTTACAATAACATAACATAAAATTTACGATCTTAATCATTTTAAGTGTACAGTTCAGTTGTGTTAAGAATATTCATATTGTTGTGCAATCGCTCTCTAGAGTTTGTCTTGCAAAACCGAAACTCTATACCCCACACCTCCCCATTTCCCCCTCCTCCAGCCAGTAGTAGTGGTTTTTGTTATTACTGACTCAGGTGGTTGTTATTAACATGATGGCTGCTGTGATAGCGAGCGCTCGCACTTTGATAGCAAGGCTCATATATTCTAGCGCTACTGCCCAGGAACAAGCGAGAGGTGGCTCTGTCTATATGAGACAAGCAACTACATTACTCCTCCTTGTGGGAACCTCATTCTAAAGAAAGCAGGTGTCGGCTACAGGAGGGGCAGGAGGCCAAGCCCTGACACGCACTTTCTGTGCGATCGTATGAAGGTCAGGGGAGAGAAGGGGGCGCCATGGACCAAGTCCGTGATTGGGCACCGTTTGGATAATGACGGTCGTGCCCAAAAGCAGGATGTTACCTTTCATTCAGAGGTTTGGCCAGGGGACTTCCCACTTGAAGGGGACAGAGGCCACTGCCCTCCTGTGGCACTGCCGGACTGACTGTATCATGAGCTTGTCCCGGCTTCCACGGTGGTTATTTTTAAGCTGACAGTGAGACTTACTGGAAATGGCTTGGCATTCATGCATAGAAACCGCCTGCATTTAAACTTGAGGAGCTGGAGTGTGAGCCGTGGGATATGGTTCTCTCTTCAGGCCTTGACTGAGACATTCCCACAGAATCGATCTTTTCCTGCTAGGAAAAATTCCAGGGACCCTCAGCCTCCGGAGCGCCTGCTCTCTAGGACATCTGTTTGAGGCCACAGAGTCGTCCTCCTTTCTCTTGTATCATGGTCCTCTGACCCTCATGGCACGCCCCAGCCAGTCGGGTCACCGTCCCTATCTGCCCTCCCAGGGAAGGCCAACGGCGGGAGAAAATTCTCTCATTTTTCCATTTTCCATTCCACTTTCTTGAGTTGTATGAGCTTCCCAGCTCTCCTCTCTCCCTCTCTCTCTCCCTCCCGCCCTCCCTTCCTCCCACCCTCCCTCCCTCCCTCCTTCCCTCTCTCCCTTTCTCCCTCTCTCTCTCTCTTTCTCTCTCTCTCTCTCTCTCTCTCTCTCCCCCCCTCTCTATCTCATTGACTGGGTCAAGTAAGATGGTTTAGTTGATGGGGGAGGTGACAGGATTTTCTTTCCTTCCTTCCTAGTTATTTATAAAATTGTGGTAAAATACACATAAGAAAATTCACCACCATAACCATGTTTAAGTGTCCAGTTCAGTGGCATTAAGTACCTTCACACTGCTGAGCCGCCATCACACCATCCACCTCCAGGACTCCCTTCATCTTGCAAAGCTGAAGCTCTGTTCCCATTAAACACCAGCTCTTCACTCCCCTCTTCCCCAGCCCCTGGCACCCACCATTCGCCTCTCCATGCATCTGACTGCCCTAGGGGCCTCATGTAAGTGGAGTCACCGAACGTCCTTCGGTGCCTGGATTACTTCCCTCAGCACAATGTCCTCACGGTTCGTCCATGTCGCAGCATGTGCCAGAATGTTCTTCATTCTTAAGACCGAGTGATAGCCCACTGTATATGTGTGTACACCTTGTACACATTGTAAACACACTGTGCATATGTACATGCCATGTTTTGCTATCCACGTCTCCCTGGATGAACTTTATTTCACAATCACATTCACAAAAAGAACTTCATTTAAAAAAAGTGAAGTTTTACAACTGAAGCTTCTATTTCCCGATTGCTTCTTTTTAAAAACGATTTTGTTTTTTTTGAGGTGAAATTCACATAACATAAAATGAACCATATAAAGTGTACAACTCTGTGGCATTTATGTTTACTATGTTGTGCAACCATCACCTCTTTCTAGTTCCGGAACATTCCCATCACCCCGAAAGGAGACCCTGTCCCCATGAGCAGTCACCCCCATCCCATGGCAACCGCCGATCTGCTGTCTGTGTCTGTGGACGCGCTCATTCCGGGCATTTCGTATACGTGGGATCACACAACATGTGGCCTTTTGCGCCTCGCTTCTTGCACTCAGCGTGATGTTTTCAGGTTCATCTACATTGTAGTCGGTGCTTCAGTCCTCTCTGTGGCTGAGTAATATTCCACGGTATGGAGGGACCACATCATGTTTCTTTATTCAATCTTTTTTTTTCCAATGTATTTTGTTGATTTTTTACAGAGAGGAAGGGAGAGGGATAGTCAGAAACATCGATGAGATAGAAACATTGATCAGCTGCGTCCTGCACACCCCCCACTGGGGATGTGCCCGCAACCAAGGTACATGCCCTTGACCCGAATCGAACCTGGGACCCTTGATTCTGCAGGCCGATGCTCTATCCACTGAGCCAAACCGGTCAGGGCATGCTTATTCAGTCTTTGATGGACACTTGGGTTCTCTCTACTATTTGACTATTATGAATAGTGCAACACACATTCAAATCGTTTCTGAACCAAACAACACAGCAACAATAAAGCAATTATGAAAACTTTTCCTCTAGGCCAGTGGTGGGCAAACTCGTTAGTCAACAGAGCCAAATATCAACAGTACAAGGATTGAAATTTCTTTTGAGAGCAAAATTTTTTAAACTTAAACTTCTTCTAACGCCACTTCCTCAAAATAGACTCACCCAGGCCGTGGTATTTTGTGGAAGAGCCACACTCAAGGGGCCAAAGAGCCGCATGTGGCTCGCGAGCCGCAGTTTGCCGACCACGGCTCTAGGCAAAACCCTTTCAAGGCTCCTCCCACTGAAAAAGACACCCAAGAGATGCCCATTTACACTTGAGAAGGCTCCAATACAAGGTTAGTCCTACTGTGACACTCGCCCTGAGCAGAGGTCAGCTCAGGGGCAGACAGATGCTGGTGACACTGGGATTGCCATGCCAGTTGCCCCAGCCCACAATGCCCCCGCCCCGTGACCAGCAGGATGTAGTAGAATGTGTGGGCTTCCTCTCTGGAGTTCCACTAGCTCTCTCATAACAGCCCCCATGCACTCACTGCACACCTACTGTGTGCCAGGCATAGTGCAGGCCTGTCCATCAGACGGTGCCCCACCAAGACAGCTGCTAACGACCCCCTTTTGCAGAGGTGGAAACGGGGGCGGAGACCCCAGGTTGGTCGCGGTGAACCCAGGAGCTCAGCTCAGACCTGTCCGGGCCCCCAGACCCTGCCTGTCGCCAGGGCTGCTCCACTGTCTCCGAGGGCCCAGATCCTGGCCGGCAAGGCAGAGCTGGCCGGGAGCTCCCCCAGTGAGCCCCACAGAAGCCGGCAGAGGTTGGTGGGAACCGACCGTGTTAAATGAAACAACCACCTACTTCTGAGATGAGAAACCCTTTCTTCAACACACTTTCCTATGACTCAAAACGAACGGATGAGCCCCCACGAGCTGGCCTAAGTCACCCGGGCACGTTGAGGAAATGAGACATCAGGATGTGTTTGAGGTTTGGGGTTCAACGGAAACACCACCAGGAATGTGGAGAATTCTGCTTGGAGAGTCGGGATTGGAGCCCGGGGCAGGTTTTACAGCCCAGCGGAGGGGTGGGCCGGGCTGGATTCCTGACTCCTGCTTTTCCTCCTTGCTTTGGGACATCACAGAACCCCAAAGTCATAGACAAGGGGTTTGGCCCCGGAGTGTGTCTTTTCATCTTGGGACAGTCCCCAGAAGGCCAACTTGGGGTCAAGGTTGAAATCACGGGTGACGGAGGTGGAGGGCAGTCAGGCTGTGCCCGGGAAGGCAGGACGGCAGCTCTAGAACAGGGTCTGCGGGTGCAGAACTGTTTCCTGAGTGACTGTGACGATGTGGAGCCGAGCGTCTCCAAGTGTGGCCCACAGACGGATGAGCCAGCATCCCGGGGTCACGGCCTACATGCCAGCTTTTGGGTCCTGCTCGAGGCCACCCAGATGGGATTCCACTTACACAGGAGGACAGAGGGAGGAGACAGCAGAGGCTGAGCACCCGCAGTGTGGAAGCATTACTCTCTGCTTCACTTTTCGCCCTTTTAAAAAAAAAATGTTTTATTAATTTCAGAGAGGAAGGGAGAGGGAGAGAGAAACATCAATGATGAGAAAGAATCATTGATTGGCTGCCTCCTGCACGCCCCCTACTGGGGATCAAGCCCTCACCCCGGGCACGTGCCCTTGACTAGAATCAAACCCGGGACCCTTCAGTCTGCATGCTGAGGCTCTATCCACTGAGCCAAACCAGCTAGGAATGATTTTCTTTTGTTTTTAATTGAGGTAACATTGGTTTATCACATTATGTAAGTTTCAGGTGTACAACATTATAATTCGACATCTGTGTACACTATAGCTTACTCACCCTATACATCTAGTTTTCCATCATCACCATATATTTGACGCCCTATACCCATGTCACCCTCCCCCCACCAGCCTCCCCATTGGTAATCACCAATCTGTTGTCATAGCTATGAGTTTGGTTTTGTTTGGTTTGTTTCTTTTTTTGTTTGTTTTCTATCCCACATGTAAATGAAATCATCTGACTTTTGTCCCATTCCTTCTGACTTATTCCACTTAGCATCATACCCTCTAGGTTCATCCATGTGGTTGCAAATGGCCAGGTTCCATCTTTTTTGTGGTGGAGTAATATTTCATTGAAAAGATGTTCACCACCCCGAATTATTATGGCAATGCAAACCAAAACCACAATGCGATATCACCGCACGCCTGTCAGAATGGTTGTTCTAAAAAAGACCAGGGAGACACGTTAGCGAGGATGTGGAGAAGAGGGAGCCCTCGTCACTCTTGGTGGGAAGGCAGATCGGTGCAACCACTATGGAAAACTGTACGGAGGTCCCTCCAAAAATTAAGAATGGAACTATCGTGTGATGCAGCAATGCCGCTGTGGGCACTTATCACAAGAAACCCAAAACGCTATTTTGAAGAGATAGGTGCGCCTCCTTGCTCGCCGCAGCATTATTCACAATAGCCAAGACGTGGAGGCACCTTGGCGTCCATGGATGGACGGATGGACAAAGATGTGCTTACTTTTCTGACCCGCCCAGGGAAAGCTCTCACTGGGAGGTGAGCACCAGAGCTGGGGGCCGACCTGGGCCAGTGGACTCCAAGTCCCATCCACACTGCACACTGCACACTACCCAGCATCACTGGGTCAACCTGGGCCTTTGGAGTCCCGGTCCTGTCTGCACTGCACACTCCATTCAGCATCATCTTGGGCTCTTTTGGAGTCGATAGGAAATCCTGTCACCCAAGAAGCCCTGCAGTTTGGGTTTGGTTCCTTATGAGAACCGGGGAGCAAAGCCATTATGCCAGTTCATAGCGCTGACCCTCCTCAACCAGGCCCTCCACTCATGCAGCGCCCCTCACGGCTGGCTGCTCCGGCCACGTCGTCCAGGGCTACCAGATTCCCCTCCCAACGCCTCCACCCTGGTGAGGCCGGGTTGCATGGCGGAGAGCAAGGATTCTGCTTGAGGAGTCATGGCAGACTTCCCGGAGGAGGTGACATGAGCTAGGCCTGCAAGAGTGCACTATGGTTTGCCATGTGGACACATGGGAAAGGCTTTTTGACACCAGGAACAGCCTGTGCAAAGAGATGGGGCTGGGGAAGAGTGAGGGTGAGTTGGGGCCGGGAGGCGGGACTCGGAGGTTAGGGTGGGGACTGAGGGTGGTGTAGGAGTAGAGGCTCAGGGGAGGGGGCTGCGGGCCGTAAAGGGCCAGAATGCTGAATGAAGGGGTTCTAGCATGTTCTGATGAGCAAGGGAGGAGTGGGTCTGGACAGCTGGCACAGGCCCTCAGAAGCAGGGCCCCAGTGGGCTCCCCACTGCCAGCCGCAGAGCATGGGGAGCTGCTCTCAGGGGCCCCAGAAGATACTAGGTTCCCATTCCGGAGGCTACAACCTCACAGACACCCCAAATCTGCAGATGAGTCCTGGGTGCCCCCAGACCCAGACCCCCATGCGCCTACAGCACCCCCTGTCCAAGGCCAGAGCCGCCTCTCACGCCAGCCGCGATCTGCAGCTCAGGCCCCGCATGCCTCTCTTCCTCCCGGGATTTGCCGGCCGAGCCTCGGAGCAGGTCCTCCCGCACTGTTGTTACCCGTCTCCGAGGATTTCTTCATCGGCCAAGTTTCTCTCTGTTTTGGATTATCTTGATCCTTTTCAATTGATGGAGGTTGGTTTTGTGGCCCGGCCTGGGGAATGTTCCCTGCGTGTGCACTTGAGAAGAATGTGTCTGCTGCTGTTTGAGGTCAGTTACGTCTAGTTGGTTTATAGGTTCCCTGTATTAAACAAGAAAGAAAGTGGGGCAGGAGGGGAGCGTGGAGAAAGGCTTGTCAATAGCATATTCTGCTCACATTGTTCTAGGTTAAAACGGAGTCGAGTCCTGGCAAGCAGTGTGTCCTTGGCAGGCGCTCGGCTGACGTGCCCAGGTCCCGGGTGGTCGGTATTGTGGCTCCGGAGGGCGGAGGGAGCTGGAGGCTGGGCGGCCTGTGCCCCTGAGTGGCCTCCGGAATGAGTGCGAGGCCCCGGAATTCTGAGCCTCGGCCCAGCTCAGGCCCTGCCTGGTGGAGGGTCTCCGGGCCTGGTGTCAGGGCATCTGTGTCCCCGCCGCCCCTGCTTAGGGGGGCTGACCTGGATGCCTGGGGCCTGGTGGGGCAGGGTGCTCACTGCACACAGAGCACCCTGCAGGCTGAGCAGGCGGCTGGGTGTGCCGGGTGTGAGTGGCACCTCGACCGCAGGCCTGTCCAGCTCCGGGTGATGCTCTGCCTCTCTGCACAGCTCCGGCTGCTGCTAAACCCAGATTTCCGGGCAGCCCGGGAGCCAGGTCGCTGGCGATGCTCCCCTCCCCGCTCCTGCTGCTGCTCCCATTTCACGGAGGAGGAAACGGAGGCCCAGAGTCTGGCTGGCTGGGGCTGACCCGGCAGGGAGCTGGCAAAGAACGGAGAACCGAACACACCCTGGGACGGCTGCAGGGGCTTGGTCTTGGCCAGCGGCTCCTGGGGGAGCTGCTCAGAAAAGAAAACACTCCCGAGCCTCTGAGTGGCAGGGAGCGAAGCTCCCAAGAGAAAACACAGGGATCCGGCAGTCCTGCTTCTGGGCAGAGCCCCCAAAGCACGGACAGCAGGGACTCGCAGCCCAGCCCCGGTCGCAGCAGCGTCAGTCACCACAGCCAAAGGCGGAGGCAACCCCAGTGTCCACTGCAGGGCGAGCGGATGAAGGAGGCGGGGTCCGTCCGTACAATGAAACACGCCTCAGCCTTGGAAAGGAGGGCATGCGCCACGGCAGGGGTGAAACTGCGGGACAGGGCGCTCATTAAAACGAGCCAGCACCACAGGACAAACGGTGCCATCCCACTGACGTGAGGTCGCTGGAGGAGTCACTTCACAGAGACAGGGTGCCATCCCACTGACGTGAGGTCGCTGGAGGAGTCACTTCACAGAGACAGGAAGTAGATGGCAGGTGCCATCAGCTGGGAAGTTAGTGCTTGGTGGGGACAGAGGTTCCGTTCTGTAAGATGAAATGGAGGTGATGGCTGCACAGCGATGTGACTGTACTCAATACCCCTGCCCTGGACACTTAGCAGTGGTTGAAACGGTCAAGTCCATGTTATGTGTATTTGACAACAACGAATAAAGAAAGAGCACGAAGGGTGGAGAGGAGGAGAGCAGGTGCTGGGGGAGCTGGAGGCTGCAGGCCGTGCCCAGGCTGGGAGCAGGCCTGGGGCCTGGAGAATGGCCTCCTCCCTTTGCCTCCCTCCTGAAATGGGAGGGGCCTGGTCCTCCAGGCTGCACCGCAGCGGAGAACCCGCCTTCAGGGCGGGAGTCCCAGCACCGGTGTTTGGCTCTGGGAGGCCTCAGTTTCTCCTTCTGCAAGGACGGGAGGTGGCACCCGAGGGGCCTCCCCAGGGCGTGGCTACGGAGGGAGCCGTGCGATGAGGGTCCGAGAGGGGCCTTGCCGCAGGCCAGGCGCAGAGCAGGAAGCAGAGGTGCTGGGAACTGAGACTCCAGGGCCAGCTTCCTCCACCCCCTGCCTGGCAAGGGCCACTGGGACCCGGGCCCTTTGGCCAATAGCCTCCTGTCTCGCCTGAGGACCTGGTTTCCGGCTTTGAGGCTGCAGAGAGGTCCTCAGCACAGCTCTGATTGGCTGCCACTGGCGGCTATGGGAAGAATGCAGGGAACCACAGTCCAGGCCCAGGGAACAGCACGTGGGGAGGCCCTGAGGCAGGACTGAAGGAGAGCCTGTTTGGTGGGCAGCAAGGAGACCAGTGTGGCTGAGTGAGGACGGAGGAGTGAGAAGAGAGGCTCTGCAGTGAAGTCGTTAGATTTACTCTAGAGTGATGGGGCCGTTAGATTTATTCTGATTTTATTGGGGAAACTGAGTCCTGGAGAGACCCAGTGACCGTCCATTGCCGAGGTATCTCAGTGGGAAAAACTTTCATTTCAGGCAGATCCAGGTTCAAAGCTCAGCTCCATTCTGCAGACGGTTACCTTGCCCCCCGCCCCACAAGCCCCCCTTTTCTCACCTGTAAACGTAGCACAGACACGTGGCATGTACTCAGTCCACAGTCAGACTCACAGAAACCACATTCCCTGCCTTTTAAAAAAAATTGTGGTAAGATATATACATCCATAAAATTCACCATTTTCAAGTATTCCATGTTTCAGTGTTTTTTAAGCACTCAATTCAGTTCTATTAATCTTGTTCCTGTTGTTATGCAACCATCCCCACCATCTATTTCTGACGCAGTTTCATTCCCTCCAACAGAAACCCTGTCCCCCTTGAACACTCCCTGCCCCCCCCCCCCTGCATTGGCCTCACACCCACCATCCTACGATCGGCTCTGTGGACGCACCTGCTCTGGACGTTTCATCCAACACGCGATGCGGCCTTTGTGCCTGGCTTCTCGCACTCAGCGCCCTGTCTTCAGGTTCACCCGCACTGTGGGTGTCGGTGCTTCACTCCTTACGGCTGAGAAGATTGTGTTTATCTGTTCCTCTGTTGAGGGCATTTGGGTGGTTGCCACCTTTCGGCCGTTGTGAACATGGTGTACAAGCATCCGTGTGAGTCCCTGTGTTCAGCTCTTTGAGGTCTCTGCCAGAGAGGGGGCTGCCTGGGTCACGTGGAAACTCTCTGCTTAGCTTTTTGGGCAACTGCCACCCAGGCCTCCCTCTGCTTCCGATGACAGCCAGGCCGGGCTCCCCAGGCACCTGGGTTACCGGACCCTGCTCTTTCCGGTCCGGCACTTCTTTGGAAGAGGAGCTTTCTAGGATGTGCAGGTGGAGGAGGCCTCCGGGGGACGCACCGGCTTCCAGGAACCGGTGCCTGGAGGGAAACGGCCAGCTTGGTTTGGTTCAGCGCACAGATGTTTCTAGGCTCGGGTAGGAGCGCTGACGTCAGGGCTGGGCCGGCCTGGGTTCGAGCCCTGCTCCGCCATCTGTACCAGCACTGGGCCCCACTTTCTGCCCCTGGACAACAGGGGAGGCTATTGGGAGGGTCCCAGCTTGTGGGGAGGGTCGAAAGCGAGAATCTGGGGGAAGTGCCTAGGATGACAGCACCTGCTCCCCCTGAGCTCAGCTCAGTGTAGCCCCAGATCAGTCACTCGGCAAACGCTGTCAACTGGCTCTGGGGCAAGGGCTGAGGCGAAGTCACCTCTGCTTCCCCAGGACTCCATTGGGGCTGAGGCATGGAGATCATGAGTGAATGGGAAGGAGGGAGAGGGAGAGGGAGATGGAGAGGGAGAGGGGGAGGGAGAGGGAAAGGGGGAGGGGGAAGGGGAGGGAGAGGGGAGGGGGAGGGAGAGGGGAGGGGAGAGGGGAAGAGGGGAAGACAGTGAGATGGAAGGGGAAAGAAGGGGAGGAGAGAAGGAGAGATTGAGAAATGAAAAAGAGAAAAGGAGAGAGGAAGATGAACGATTATTTGTTTATCATCTATCTATCATCTATCTATCTATCTATCTATCTATCTATCTATCTATCAATCTATCATCTATCATCTTTCTACCCATCTAGACAAAGAGACAGAGACAAAGACATAGACACAGATGGTGGGGGGCAGGGAGACTTAAAATGCAAGCACACCAACCTCCTCAGGGGAGACCCGCAGTGCTGGCCACACCCCAGTGCGGGGCGCTGGTCCCCGTTCTGTCATTGCTTCCGGGCCGGCAGCATCCTCACCTTCAGACGAGGACACAGGCCCACACAGCAGCCCGGGGCTCCCATGGGGAGAATGGTTTGCCCACACACTTGTCACCACCGCAGGCGAGTCCCTCCCCACCCTCTCCAGGGACCCTGGGTGATGGCTGGAGACATTCTGGTCTGGGGGAGAGGGAGGGGGAGCTACTGGCATCCAGTGGGTCAAGACCAGAAACGCCGCTCAGTGCCCTCTAATGCACAGAACAGCCTCACCCCATCGCATGACCGGCCCCAGGTGCCAGCAGTGCCAAGGGGGAAACTCGGTGTTACTTGTTTGGAAAGACTCTGGTTTGGGTCCCCAGAATAAACTCCTGATGGGTTTGATGGTCTGACCAGGGTGATTCCCCGCGCCTGAGTCGCCGCCTCTCTCCCTCTCACTCGGTGTGTATTGGCACGTGTGCGGCCTCCGGGGGGCAGACCGTCCCAGGTGCCGAGTCTCCCAGGTGCCCACAGAGCCTGAGCCCAGGGTGACCCATCGGGGGCGATTCTGCCTCCGGGGGGCACTTGGCCATATCTGGAGACATTTTTGGTCGTCACAGCTTGGGAGATGGGTGCTGCTGGCTTCGGGGGCGGGGGGGGGGGGGCGGGGGGGGCCAAGGGTGCTGCTCAGCATCCTGCAGTGTAGAGGACGGCCCCCCAATGGCACCCCCGCCCCCCCCCCCCCGCTCCGTGTGGGTCCCGGCCAACGGAGGGAGCTGCCTGGTGCTGCCGCCTTCACGAGCCACCTCTACCGGCTGCCTTCGCCTCCCCAGGGCGCTGGCGGGCCTAGGTGCTAACTCAGCCCGCTGATGGGGTGGGGTGCTGAGTCAGGCATGTGCTGGGCTCCTCTCACCCCTGACAGCTCCCCTCCCCCACTTCCCACCACACCGTCCTGCAGGTGCCGGGCTCCCTGACACACAGGAAACTTCAGCAGAAAAGCAGCTCCTACATCCCACCCCCATCTCTGGAGTCACTCTTGTGAGATCATTTTGGTGTTGCCCAAAGCCCCCCTAGGCCCCCCCCAAAAAACCCTTCATCCCTTCCAAGCCTTCACCCCCCAACCCCAGGACCATCTGAAACATGGCCAAGTATAAATATATGCTCAGTGCTTGTTTGTACAAGCAATTCCTGGCACATCTAAATGGAATATTATACAGCTGTCTAAAAGGATAATAAAAACATGCCATGGAGGGGAAAAAAAACACATGGGAAAGTTGTCATAACCTTGCCCGGGGAAAAAAGGATACATTCATCATCGCAGCCGTGTGAAAGCCACTCAGCCCCCGACGGGCAGCCCCTCCCTCCAAAAACAACGGGGACTGGAACGTGTGTAGAAAGCAGGGCGAGTATTATTTCTTCTTTGACATTTAACGTTTTTGCAAATGGACTCCAGTGGTTCACGGGAAGGCAAAGCTCTCGGGTCCCGTGTCTTCTCCAGAGCCCGGAGCCTGGGCCCAGCCGTGAGGGGTCAGCGCCACTCTCCGGTGGCACCAGCCACGGGCGCTGCTCCCGGGACAGGGCCACCTCCGTGCTCATCGGAGCAACGAACACGCTGATCTTTTAGGAACCAGCGCAGATTTCTCAACCGTGGCCCTGTTGACACAGGGGGCTGATCATCTCCTGTGGCGGGGACTTCCTGTGCCTTCGAGAATGTGTTTGCAGGATTCCTGGCCCTCGCCCACGGACGCCAGCAGCACCCCCCGCCCCCCGCCGTTGTGATAACCAAACCTCTCTCCTGCTGGGTGCTCCTGGTGGAGAAGCGCCCATCCGGAAGCCACGAGAGGGACGTGGACACTTGGTTTTGAAAAGGGGCAACGTGAGGAGAGCGGTCTCTCTCTCTCTGCCTCCCTGTGTCTCCCATCAGCAGCGGCCCTGTGTCTTGCTGAGCGGGACAGCTGAGCTGGAGGATGGCACTTTCTATTCTATCGGATGGAGGCGCTCAGAAAACAGAAAGTCACAACTTCAGTCCGTGACAGATGGCCTCTCATTGGACTGAGAAGCCTGGGGGAGGGGGGAGGGGTTGGGGAAAAAGGCGGGGTGTGTGTGTAACACCTGGGAGCAGTTTGAAGTAAGCAGAAAAGGAGCTTTCCTCGTAAGTTTGAACTCAACAGGAAAGACGGGAGACCCCAGCTAGCAGAAATGATGGACCTGTCCTTGTCTATCTTCTGCCCCCAGTGCCTCGGAGACCATCTGAGCCAAGAGGGGCATTTCTACAGGCCGAGGGGACACTGTCCCGCTCTGGGGCAGTTTTTGCAAAAGCTGCAGAGGCGGAGGGTACAAGCAGCGTGCGCGCGCTTACACACCCCCCCGGCGGAAGTGGGGCCAGGTTATTTACTCGAGGAGGATGAATCAGATTGTCAGCTCCCATTTCTGCTTTTTTGGATTACCAAACAGCTCTCAGCTGTTTCCAGGGCTGCCCTGGGGGGTTGCGGGGAGGAAGGATGGAGGGAGGGAGGAAATCCCAGCCTCTGTCGCAATGGGCGAGAGTGTTTTAAAACAGTCGATACTTATGAGCTATTTTCACTTTCTGGAAAACACTTGTGCAATTGTTGGTGGCCATGGTTACCCACCCAGGGCCCCGAGAAGGGGGAAGATGAGGGGTGGCAGGGCAATCTGTCAGGGAGGGGCACCTCCCTGCTCCACTGGGACTTGCAGAGCAGAAGGCAGGGGTCACCCTTGCCTGCAAGGTGGGTTTCTGGAGTGGTCAGCTCCATCCAATAAGGCTCTGATGTGACTCCATCACACAGGGGCATCTGGGGGGCGGGCGGGGAGGACTCATGTCCCTCCTATGCCAGTAACAGGTGGTTTACTTCAAACCCCCCCCCCCCCGTCCCATCCCCTGTAGTGGGGTTTGAGGACTCCCGGGAAGCAGCCAGATCAAGCTGGCACCCGAAGGCCACCACTCCATCGCTTCCTCTCTGGGCCTCAGTTTGCCCGTCTGGAGAAGGAGCACCCACCACGCTCTGCCTTTTTCCTAATAAGATGGGGAACTCATTCCTGTAAAAAAAAGTCCTGCTTAGCCAAAACCGGTTTGGCTCAGTGGATAGAGCGTCGGCCTGCGGACTCAAGGGTCCCAGGTTCGATTCCGATCAAGGGCATGCACCTTGGTTGCGGGCACATCCCCAGTAGGGGGTGTGCAGGAGGCAGCTGATAGATGTTTCTCTCTCATCGATGTTTCTAACTCTATCCCTCTCTCTTCCTCTCTGTAAAAAATCAATAAAATATACTTTAAAAAAAATCCTGCTTAAAGGAAAGACTAGTAAAAGGCAAAGCATGTCAGAAACTTAACATTTCCCCCCCCCAAAAAAAAGAACACCCTCCCCCCCCAAAAAAAGCCTGCACACTCCAGGAGTTTGGCTTAAACCTCAAAAGCTTCAGAATTAGCTGAGGCTTTTTCAGCCCAGAGGCGGCCACGTCAGTGGGACCAGCACTTTCCCCAGCTCTGGGGAAAAGGAGGCAATTTATGGCTCAGGGAACAACCTTAAAATAGCTCTTCCTCAGTCCTAAAATGCAGTGTTTAAATTTATAGAAAAACCCACAGGTTTCTGGCAGCTGGGCGCTGCGCAGCTGGCAAGCTGAGTGCTGGCCGGGGCAGCACCCACTTTCACTCCCCACCCCTGTGCCAGGCGAGGCTGCCCTCCATCAAAGCTGCCTGTGTCCCTCAGCCCTTCCCCCGGTGCCCCGAGCCCCCAGCTTTCAAGCAGTCAGATCAGCGCTGTGATTTTTTTTTTTAAAAAGATGCAAAACTTCTTTTAATTAAAAAAAACAACAACAACACAGCAAAAGTCTTATAAAAACGAACCAGGCAGCCAAGGGCCGCCTGTCTCCTTATTTACAATAATAATACAATATCTGTCACAGTCGCTATGTACAATATTATAAAAAAAAAACACAACGTTGTAGACAGTACACATTAAGGCTGTATTTCTTCACAAGGCATCAAGCCTCGATCCTCTAGTGTAGACCCGGGTGGGGCGAAGACGACGCTTAATTATTGCACCATTTTGAAAACAAAACTCGTCCAGGAGGATCGTGGTCTCCTCCCACCGGGGCCTTCAGTCTCTGATGGGGCCAGGGCGGCAGCGTCGTCATCGGGGAGCCTCCTCGGTGGCCACGCTGTGCCCCGTCCAGTCCTTAAGGCCCAATAAATACCAAGTCACAGTTTGCGAGGGGGCCGCGTCCGTCCGGCGCGTGGGACCCGCCACGGCCGCGTGCGAGTGGGCGGGGCGCCCGGGCTACATGTGCCGCTTCATGTGCAGCGCCAGGTGGTCGGAGCGCGAGAAGGCGCGGTCGCACAGGTGGCACTGGAAAGGCCGGTGGCCCGTGTGCTTGCGGTAGTGGCGCGTGAGTTCGTCTGAGCGCGCGAACTTCCAGCCGCAGCCGTCCCAATTGCAGTGGTAGGGCTTCTCGCCTGTAGGGGGGAGGGGGGGGGGGGAACGAGAGCGGGCCTCAGTTTCCCTCCCAGTGACTCTGGCCTCGGTGCGCGAAGACACTCGCCCCGGAGAGTGGCTACTTAGGAGCGTGCAACCGACCCCAAACCAACTCCCTGAGCCGATCCCCCCCCCCCCCCCCACGACTAAGTTTTGCAACGTTAAGGTCCCTAAGCACTTGTGTCCCTCCTTCTGATTCTCGTCCCCAGGGGGTCCGCGATGCGCGCACACAGTCCACTCGCGGTGTTGGGAGCCACGCCCCCAGAGGTGCCCTAAGTTTGCATCCTCTCCCTGTCATTCTGAGACCGTCTCCCTGGGATTCCTGAGTGCGCACCAGCTCCCAAAGTCCTGAGCCACACTCCCAGGAGGATCCTAAGCGTGCGCCCCCTCCCCAATATTGTGCGTCAGAGTTCCCCAAAGGTTAGTAAAAGCACCACCCCTCCCCAACCTTCCGAGCCACGCCCCCAGGGGAGTCCTAAGCGTGCGCGCCTCCTCCGGAATCCCCGGGACCTAGCCGCTACTCCGGGGGGTTCTGATCGCGCCCCTCCTCCCGGGCCCCGCGCCTCATGCCCCGCCCACTCTCCCCTCTCACCTGTGTGCGTGCGCAGGTGCGCCTTGAGGTGCGAGCTCTTGGTGTAGGTCTTGCCGCAGCCGGCGTAGCTGCAGGTGTGCGTGGCGGTGCGCTTGCGGGGCCAGGACCGGCGTCCGCGCTTGGGCTTGGCCTCCAGCAGCTCCAGCGGGGACGCGGGCGGCGTGAGGAGACCTCGGGCGGCGGGCGGCGCCAAACCCAGAGCTGCTGCTGCTGCGGCGGCGGCGGCCGCGTCGTCGAAGAGACCGAAGGCAGCGGGTGCGGGCGGCGCGTAGTGCAGGCTGGGCCCGGGAGCGCCGAAGCCGGGGCCGCCGAAGGGCGGCGGGAAGGGGGCGCGCGGGCCAGGCGCAGGCAGGCGCGCGGGGCCGTCGGGGCTGAGCGGCGGCGTGTCGGGCGGCGGCGGAGGGCGGCCCCCGGGGCCTCGCATGCACGCGGCAGCCGGGCCCGGGGCTCCCTCGCGCTTGAGGCCTCGAAGCCCGCGGGTCAGGCCGGGCGCGCAGCCGTAGCCGCCGCCGCCGCCGCCGTCCGCCTCGGGGGGCTCGGCCTTCACCAGGCGGCCGGGCGGCGCCAGCAGGAAGCGGCCGTGCAGCGCGGGCCCCGGCGGCACGTCTAGCTCCGGCGGCAGCAGCTCTGACACCAGGCTGCCCGCGGGAGCTCCGTAGGGCGGCGGCGCGCCGGGCTCAGGGTAGTAGAACGCAGGCGGCGGGGGCGGGGGCGGCGGCTCCGGGGCCGCCTCGGCGCCCAGGCCGTCCAGCCCCATGGACAGGATGAAGTCCAGGACACTGTTGAGGTCGTCGTCGGTGCCGCCTGCCTCGGGCTCTGCGCGCGGCCAGCGCTGCGGGGGACAGGGCGATGGAGGACGGGCGTGAGCGCACGGCGGGTCCGGAGACCGCCGCCCGCCGCTGTCGTCCCAGCACCCTGAGCCTGCCGTCCCCGCCGCCTGCGCTCTCCTACCCTGAGCTCGCCCTCGGCGCCTCCTAGGTTCTCCTGCCCTAAGTCCACCATCCCCGCCGCCTGCGTTCTACTGCCCCGCAGCCCACGTTCCACTACCCGGAGCCGGCCGCCCCGCTGTCCCTGCCGCCCTCACCTCCTGCAGGCCGCGCTCGCGACACGGGCTGGCGAAAGTGGAGAAGGACGGCAGGATGGGCTCGCTCAGCGCCATGACCGGGACCCCGGGCTGACGCGCTTTCGGACACCGGTGAGCGACTGACGGGGCGCAGGCGGGCGGGGACGGCTCTGCGGGCCGCGGGCGGGCCCGCCCCAGCCTTATAGACGCGGCGCGCGTGGGGGCCGGGCGGAGGCGGGGCCGCGGAAGCGCGTCGCGGATGGGGGACGAGCTCCGCGCGCAGCCTAAATTTAGCCGCGGTATATAAGCCGGCGGGCGGCGGCGGCCCGGGCCACTGCGGCCGCCAGGGCCCTGCGCCTCTGCCCGGCCCCTCGCGCGCAGCCCGGCCGCGCCCCCCGCCTGGGGCCCGCCCCCGCGTGTCTCCCGGGCGACGGCATCAACACGCGCTCCACAACAGCCGCGGGACGCCCAGGGATCCCCGGGGCACCCCGTGGGCTCCCGCCTGCGCGCTGACGGGGAGGACCTGGAGCGGGGGTGGCATCCGGGGACCTGGGGCTCTGACTGGGCCCCGTGGCCTCCTGGGATCCCCGATGGATGGGGTGAATGGGCCCCAAATCCTCAGAGAGGTCCCAGAACCCCTGGTGGGTGAACGATTGGCCCCGCAGCAGCCGCAGAGAGGTCTCCAGAAACCTAGAGGGATGAGGTGACCGGGACCAGCCACCTTAGGGTGGAGTTTCCCAGACACCCCGATGGATGGGGAGATTGGGGTTCCCAGGACTCATGATGATGGGTGGAGAGACCCAGCCCCTCATTTTCTGGGGGCCCACCTAGCTCCACCCACTGTTATGCTTGCTCATCATCCTCAAAAACTCTTGCGTGATGACATCAAGAAGTGTTCCCTTTTTTTTTATTTATTGATTTCAGAGAGGAAGGGAGAAGGAGAGATAGAAACATCAATGATGAGAGAGAATAATTGATCGGCTGCCTCCCACATACCCCCCACTGGGGATTGAGCCCGCAACCCAGGCATGTGCTCCTCAGTCCGCAGGCAACTCTATCCACTGAGCCAAGCCGGCTCAGGTGAAATGTTCCCTCTTGGAGACACTGTTCCCCAAGGAAGCCCTTCAGAGCAGGGCGCCCGAGGCCCTGGGGGCCCTGGGAGAGGCTGTAGGTCCTGCTGATGCCGGCAGGTCTGGCGGCTTCACATTCATGATTTGCATGGATGAAGAGACTCCAGACAAGGTGACAGTCTCTTCTCCAACACCGATGCAGCGCTGGTTCGGGGCACCGGGAACAAGCCTGCTTGGTGGGCCTCTTAAATATACCGCCCGGGTCCCCCCCACACAGCCCTACCAGCAAGCGGCTGCCCCTCCCGGTGTCCCTCTACGGCGCTGGGAATCTTCCGCTCTAGCGGAGGTGTGTGTGTAAAAGAACAAGTATGGTGGGGATAGGGGCCTTGGAGGAGGGAGAGAGGAAGTGAGTGTGTGTGAGGGGGGAGAGGAGGATGGTGACCATGTGCACCTCACCCAGGAGGAGTTCTGTGAGTCCAGAACTGTAGAAAGGGGGGCCTTGTAGGCACTGGAGGGATAGCATCCTATGCTATGACTTGGAGCCAGTATCCAGCCTTGGTCTCTGGACCCCAGAACCCACGTTTGGGCCAGGTGGCGAGAGGTACAGGTAGCGCCTGTCCTTGGGAGCCAGCAGGGCTTTGCCGCTGACGGAAGCCGGGGTGCCGCAGACCAGGGCTGCGGCAGTGGGGGTGGCCTTTGCACCACACAGGCGCCAAGGAACCTCGTTGGGGCCCATATTCCTGGACCCTCCCAGCTGGATGGAGCCTCAGAGCCGTGCCACCTCACCGTGAATCATCCGACGGTAGATTGAACAAACACTTGCCGATAAACCCTATTTGCCGGGCAGTGGGGACCCAGAGGTGCTTCCGTGGAGCCCAGACATGTTCCCTGTGGCTGCCACCGTGATGGCGGAGAATCAGCCTCGACCGCTGACCCCTCGCTGTGTGTGGCTGGGCCTCTCGGGGCTTGCTGCCTCCTCTGTGAAATGGAGGCGATAAAAGGACCTTCCCCCAAAGGGACAGGGCGAGGGTCCCAGGCTCTTTCTTTCCTGTGGAAGTGCGGGTGACATCCTGTGAGCTCTCTGCAAGTGCTTTTCTTGCTGCCTTTCTCGGAGCCGCAGTTTCTCCGTAGGATAATGGGGGAAGGATTTAGGGAACTCCGTCTGGTCCCCAAGGTGTATGGTTCTCAGGCAGTTGCCGGCCTCGGTCCTGTCCTCCCTCCACCTCCAACCGTTCCTGCAGCTCACTCCAGCCCACCCCTCTCCCCACTCGCAGCTTCCCTGCAGGACCTGGCATACACCGAGTACCTCCCCGCCCAGGCCTTGGTACTTGCTGTGTCTTCCACCAAGCGTGCCTTCCTCTCACTCTCCGCTTGCTTGGCTCTGGCTCAGTCCCTTCCTTCCCCCTTAACTAACGACCTTTGATTTTTTTAGAGCAATGTTAGGTTTATAGAAAAAGTTAGCGGGGAGTACAGAGAGTTCTCCTATAACGTCCCCCTTTACACACACAGTTCCCCCCGTTAGTAACATCTTGTGTTAGTGTTGTACCTTCGTCACATTGAAGGGCCACGATCGATTCACTGTTCTTAACTAAAGTTCACAGTTTACTTTGGGGTTCACTCTAAAGGTTTTGTACATTCTGTAGGTTTTGAGGAATGCACAGTGTTTATGTGTCACCTGTAACACTCCCATACAGAATCACTCCACTGTCCTGAAAGTCGCCTGCTCCACCTCTCCGTCCCTCCCTCTTCCCTAACCCCTGGTTGGGTTCCACAGTTTTGCCTTTTCCAGAATATTATATAGTTGGACTCATAACAGGAAGTAGCTTTTTCAGACCGGCTCCTTGAACTCAGCAATATGCATTTAGTGTTCCCCTGTGTCTTTTCGTGGCCTGATAGCTCATTTCTTTTTTATTGCTGAGTAAGAATCTAGGTTCTGGATGTAACAGTTTATGCATTCACCTACCGAAGGACATTTTGGTTGCTTCCAGTGTGGGGCCATAGTTGCTATATTGACTATATATTGCATGTGGCTGCTATAAGCATTCATGATTTTTGCCTGGAAATACGTTTTCATATTAATTGGGTAAATACCTAGGAATGCAATGAATAGATCCCAAGATAAGACTATTTTAGGTTTGTAAGCAACACCCCAAACGTCTTCCAAAGTGGCCCGTACCGTTTTGCATTCCAGTTGTTCCACACCCTGGACAGCATCTGGTGGTGTCCCTGTTTCCTACGTCAGCCATTCTCCTAGGTGTGTGGGGGTATCTCACTGCTGTTTTAACGTGCAGCCCCCCTCTGACATCTGATATGGAGTCTATGTTCATGCGCTTATTTGCCATCAGTGTATCTTCTTTAGTGAGGTGTCTGTTCAGATCTTGGGCCAAGTTTTTATTTTATTTTATTTATTTTAATTTATTTATTTATTTATTTTGTTTGTATTTTATTTTTTTTTATTATTATTTTTTTATAATTTCTTTATTGATTAAGGTGTCACATATTTGTCCTCATCCCCCAATTCCCATCCCCCACCCCTCCCCACGGATGCCCCCACCCCCCTGTTGTCCTTAACCATTGGTTAGGCTCCTATGCATGCACACAAGTCCCTTGGTTGATCTCTCCCCCCTACCCCCACCCTCCCCCACCCTCCCACTGAGGCCCGACAGTCCAATCGATGCCTCCTTGTTTCTGGGTCTGTTCTTGTTCATCAGTCTATGTTGTTCATCATTTCCCCTAGATGAGTGAGATCATGTGTTACTAGAAATATAAGAACCGAATGTGAGACGAGCAATAATAGTTATGCTGACAGGCAAATGAATCAGTCTGTAGTGAGTTTCTTTCTGGACCAACAGTTCTTTTGAGACCCAATTTCAATGTCCACCAGTTCCTTATGTGTACATGTCAGCACTGACCCCTCAGCGCTGGATGGTGGACAAATGGTGGTAACGGAGGTCCGACTCCCTCTGGTTTGGTCTCGCCCGGACCCAGGGGCGCGGCCTCACCCGGACTCAGGGGCATGCGGCCTCACCCAGACCTGGGACCCAGCATTACCTAGGCCCTGGGGCGCATGGCCTCACCCGGACCCAGATGTGTGCGGCCTCACCCGGTTCCGGGATCCAGCCTCACCCGGACCCAGGGGCGCGTGGCCTCTCCCGGACCCAGGGGCGCAGCCTCACCCGGACCCCGGATTCAGCCTCACCCGGACCCAGGGGCGTGTGTTTGGCCCAGTTTTTAATTGGGTTGTTTGTTTTATTATAGAGTTAAGAGGGGTTTTTTTTTTTTTTTTTTTTTTGTATAATTTGGACACCAGTCCTTTATCTGAAAGGTGTTTTGCAAAGGTTGTCTCCCAGTCTGTGGCTTGTCTTCTGTGGAGCAGAGGTCTCTCATTTTAATGAAGACCAGCTCATCAATTTTCCCTTTCACAAACGGTGCTTTGGGTGTTGAATCTAAAAAGTCACTGTCTAATCACTGGCTTCCCTCCTGCAGGACTGTCCACACTTCCTCTCCTCAGCCCAGCTTCCTGGGCACGTCCTCCTTTTCTGTCCCCACGGGTAGTAGGCTGACTGTGTTCCCCAGAAGAGATGTCCAAATCCTGACCTTCTGTACCGGTGAGTGAGACCTTATTTGGAAAGAGGGTCTTTGCAGATGTAATTAAGGGTCTAGAAATGAGATCCTCCTGGGTTGGGATGGGCCCTACATCCAATAAGGATCCTTGTAAGAGAAAGGACACAGAGACACAAGCACAGAGGACACAGTCATGTGCAGACAGGCCGAGATGGGAGCGTTGTAGCTACAGCCAAGGAACACCGAAGGTTGCCTGGAGCCGCTTCTGGTCCCCAGAATGATAACGCATGTCTGTTGTTTTGAGCCACCAGTTTGTGTCCGTCTGTTGTGACCTCCCCAGAAAGCTCATATATCATGGCAACCAACTGTTCTGCCTGGCTTCCCTTCCAGACAAGGGAGCCCCGCAAGGCAGGGATCTCCCTGGATTTGTCTCTGTGACCCCTACCCCCCAGCTGTGGACGTGGGGTTGAAACAAACAGGACACGAGGATGCTGCTGTCCGCCAGGATCTCCCAGGGCAGTGTGGACACTTCAGGGTGTCCAGTGAATGGAACCAACACACAGAATCACCAATGAATAGAAAGAGCATGGACTTGAGTTGCCATTTTTGCTGTGTGACCTTGGGCATGTCACTTAACCTCTCTGAGTTTCATTTTGAGAAATGAGATGGTCCATGTAGATGCTCAAGAATGCTTGCTGCCCAATTAAGGGCACACGCCAAATAGTCAGACAGGGGATCCTGGGCAGGGCATCCTGGGAGAGCGTCAGTGTTCAGGGCTGGGGGTGCTTGGAGCATGGTCCCTCTCATGCTGGGTCCTGTCACCCTGCTATCGAGGCCACACCTGTCCGTGTGGGCGTGTGTCCTGGTGACATCTCAGGTGACAGTGCTGTTGGAGAAAGGCTCCGGACTTGAAGTCAAGTTCCCAACGCTGCCTCTTGCTAGGAGGGAGACTTACCCGTGTCAACGTTTTGAAGTCTCTGAGCAGCCTGTCTCATCAGCTGCTGGGGAGCGTGGCGGGGAGAAGGCCAGGAATAAGACACATCTCTGGCGGCGAGGTGGTCAGTAGGTGAACGGATGGTACGAGGTGGGTGCTAAGTGTCATGGGTGAGTTCCGAAAGAATAGGGACAGGCTGTGTGTCTGTGCCTTGCTGTTCCCCTCTTCCATTTGGGTCTAATCCATTGATAATGAGCACTGTGCTGGTAGATTCTGAGATTTTATCCCGATTCAGTGCTGGGAAACTTAATTGGGAAACTCTGTTGTGATGGATTAGTGATGTCTGTCTGGGGTTGATTAAGAATGTCTGTCACTGGCAGAGGCTTGTATGAATGGCATGTGTGTTGTTAAGGCTTACCTTCTCCTGCCAGGCTTGTCTTTAAGGGCCCAGGAAACATGTGAAGCAGAAGTTTTCCGTTTCAGCAACAAATGAACATTAAACGCCCTCTCCATGCTCTGTTGGACCTGGAGAGGAAGCTGACCGGGTCCATGGCCCATTTCTCCCTACAGGGAGCTTACCGTCTCCTTGAGCTGTGTCCCGGCCATGTCTAGCTTCCTGGATTTCTGCTCACTTTTCTTCTAGAGGTCAGCCCGCCTCTCCCTTTACCAGCTGTCCCGCCCCAAATAGCTATTGTGTACACTTGGCCCAGCTCCCAAGAGCAAGCACTCAGGAATTCTACAGAAAACACGTCACCGAAAATGCAGCTGAGCTTCCGAGACGAGTTATGAACGCTCTGAAGGAATTACAGTCACATGACAGCGCCAACTGGACAAACGACTCCCAGCTGGGCCGGTCGGGGTGTTTCTGCTTAGCTTTGCGCAATGCCTTCACAGCGTCTTGCCAAACCGGGCTCCCCGTGCTGCGAGGATGCTTGGCAGCTCGGCATTTCTCGGGGACGGGAAATATCGCGGGCAGGGACGCCCCTGACAGTGGGCTTCTCACGGAGGTCCCCACCTTGCTGCCGCCGCCGCTGTGCACAGAGCCGAGGCCTGAGGAGAAAGGGCACTTTCCCGTTAGTCTTGCTGTCTCCGGGGCTTTCTTACCGCGTGTGAACAATTAAGTCGTGACTGTGAGGGGAAGGTGCAGGGCTTAGCTGGTGATGACTGGTGGGTACCTAGGAAAACCCATCCTCTCCTCCCTGGCCAGACAGGACTGCTTTGCCCTTTGTTCACACGGAGGACAGGAGAAGGGGAGAAAGCAGCACTGATTAAGCACCGACTGTATGCCAAGCCCAGCCCTGAAGAGCTGCCTGTGTTTTCTCATTCAGTTCTCACAGCAGGTCTGTTCAGCGGAGTGCGTGATGGACGTAACGGGGGAGCCCAGCCAAGAGCCCAGGTCACTTTCTGGCCTTGGCACTTGCTGCTCAGTGACCTCGAACGAGTGGCGTTCTTAGTTTGGACCTTGGTCCCTCATCCATCAAAGAGGCAGGAACATGCCTGCCTTGTCATTGATTAGGGCGGAGACATCATGTGTAAGGGACGTTTCCTAGAAGAGCCCCTTCATTCCTGATAGCAATCTTTATTCACCTAAATCAAGAGTTGACCCACCCTGGCTTACAGCTTAAAAAAAAATAAATCAATAGTATTACTCTTTATATTTCACATACACTGAGTGGCCAGATGATGATGAGCTCTGAACGCATAATAATCTGGCCACTCAGTGTATATCCTATATAATAAAAGGCTAATATACAAATTGTCCCCTCGATCAGGAGTTCGACCAGCAGGCAGGCCGGCTAACTGCCCATGTCCCCTCCTCCTGGCTAGGCTGGCTGGACCCCACCCATCCACGACTTCATGTACCAGGCCTCTAATATATATATATTATGATCTCTGAACACATAATAATCAGTGTGTGTGTATATATATATATACATACACACACACACACATACACACACACACACACACACACACACACACACACTGATTATTATGTGTTCAGAGATCATAATAATCTGGCCACTCAGTGTATATTCCAATGTTAATTATGTACATGTATGTGTGTATTATAATTTTTTTATCAAGGTGAAATTCACATAATATAAAATTAACCATTTTAATGTGAAAAATCCAGTGCCATTTAGATATGCACAGTGTTGTGCAGTCGTCACCTCTGTCTAGTTCCAGAACATTTCCATCCCCCCAAAAGGAAACCCCAGCCCCATTCCCCTCGCCCCAGCCCCTGACAAGCCCTAATCTGCTTTCTGTCTATGGACTCGCCTGTTTGGGACATTTCATATGCACTGAATCATGCAATATGTGACTATTGCAGCTTTTGTTTGGCCAATAGCTAAGCAAGAATTTTACATTTATGATGGTTGGGGGAAAAAATCAAAATAACATTTCACGACACATGCACATTCTATGAAAATCAAATTCCAGTGCCCATAACTTTATTGGCCCACAGCCCTGCCCCTTCACGGAGACCATGCGCAGACAGACTGTAGGGCCTGGCAGCAGGAAATACTGACTCTCTGGTCTGAAGCTTAGAGAAGATGATTCCATGGAGAGGAGCCAGCACAGCTGCCCTGGGACTTGAGTCTGAGCTGTCCATCCCCCCCCCCCCCACCCACTATCGCAGCCTCTCAGTATGCATTTAACAGGCATTTGTGGAATACTTCTCACTGGGCAGGTGCCGGGAGGCTGTCAGCCAGAGAAGCTGGTCTCTGCCCTCCGGCAGCTCCCAGGTATTAGGTCAGGAATTTGGGGAGGGGGAGGAATAAAGATGGGGAGGAATCTGAAGACATCCTACAGGTTAGTGGTTTGGACTTTCCGTCTCAGGAATGTCTCAAGCACCTGGTTGTAAAGGTACAATTTATTAGCGATGACCAAGTTGAGAGTGACTTTTTTCTTAATTTTTTTGTTACCTGTTGGCCATACATCTAGGGGCTACTTTTTGTTTTGTTTTATTTTTACTTTATTAAAAAATCTTTGGCCCTGGCTGGGTGGCTCAGTTGATAGGAGCATCACCCTGCGCACCAAAGTGTTGTGGGTTCAATTCCAGGTCAGGCACAAAAGGTTGTGGGTTCGATCCCTGGTCAGAGTGTATTCAGAAGACAACTGATTGATGTTTTTCTCTCTTTTTTTCAATAAACATAGCCTTGGGTGAGGATAAAAAAATCTTTTATTTAGATTGAAAATTTTCTAATTTTTAAAAGATTTATATTTCATTTAAACATTATTTTATTTAGGTTATTTTATTTTATTTTGGTTTATTTTTATTTTATTTAAAAATTTAAATTTTACTTAAACTTTTTAATTTATTTAGATTTTCAGTTTTTTATTTTATTAAGTTTATCTATTTTATTTAAAAATTTTAAATTTATTTAGATATAAAATTTTAATTGTTTATATTTGTTTTTTATTTAAAATTTTATTTAAATTAATTTTTGTTGTTGCTAATCTGAGGATATTTTTTCCATTGACTTTTAGAGAGAGTGGAAAGGAGGGAGGGAAGGCGGGGGCGGGGGGGGGGGGTGCCCCAACTGGGGCCGGAACCTGCAACCCAGGCCCGTGCCTTTTCTGGGAATGAACCCTCGACCTTTAGGCTGACACTCTATCCACTGAGCCACACCCAGCCAGGGCTTTAGATTAAATTTTTAAAATTTTTATTTAAATTTATTGCAGTGTCATCTACATACCATAAAATTTACCAAGTGGTGCAACCCTCACCACGATCAGCTGTAGAACTTTGCATCACCCCGAGGAGACCCCTCTTGCCCTTTGCGGTCCATCCTGCCCTCACCTCGAGCCCCTGGCAGCCACTGATGTGCCTTCTCAGTCTAGAGATGAGCCCTTTCTGGACGTTTCCTGTAAATGCCACCATACAGTGTGGTCCTCCGGGTCTGGCTTCTCTCCCTCGGCATCGTTCTGTGTGTTCATTCCTTTTCGTCGCCAAGTAGTGTTCCGTGTGTGGGTGGGTCATAGCTCCTGTGTCCCTTCACCTGTCAAAGGATGCAGGCTGCCTCTAGGGTGCAGTAGTCCCGTGTTGTCCCTGTCAGTTCTCGGGCTCCGGGGACGCTCTCACACCCATAGCCTAGGAGTGCACCGTGGCATCCTCGCCACCTCACTCGTCCTGGCCTCTCTTCCTCTCACTGGCCTGGGCCTCAGTGCTGCTGCCTGTGAGGTCACCCCTCTGGGCCTCTGGTCAGAGCTGCTGGGCTCCCCGGCACACCTCGCCCGGAGGCGGTGCCCCCTGTGTGTGCCGCCCTCACGTACCCCGCACAGCCATGCGTTTCGTGTGAGGGGGACAGCAGGGGAGGCCTGGAGAATGGAGGGTGGTGGCTGAGTTTGAGCCCCATCTTCTTGGCACCTAGGGGTCCTCTTCCTGGGAGCCCGGCACAGCCCCCTGACCTGCCCCTGAGGTCAGGGAAGGTGTGACCCCGGCTCCTCGGAGAACCGGCCTGCACAGGGCCGCCCCTTCCCCGGGAGCATCGCCAGCAGCTTGTCCTGGCTCCTGGCTCCCGGCTCCCGGTTCCCCGTCATCAGCCAGAGGCACCGGCTGTGGATCAGCCTCTGCGTGGCCGGTCCTCGGTGAACGGCCCCGAGCACATTGCTTCACCCGCTGACCGCAGTGCCCTCCCGGGGTGGGAGATTATGATGCTGTTATGTCATGACCACACACTATTAATAATGGCAGGGCCGCCTCTGTAAGGAGTGAATTTCGCAAGGACCCTGTTTAACTTCATTGAAGTTTATTTGTAAAGTTCTTTTGGGACTGGTGATTTCTGGGCGCCTGGGACAATTTCTTTGGAAAACAAAGGAGTATAAATATCTTTCGGATCCATTTTTTTTTCCCCCACTTTCAAGTGTTTTAAAATTGAGCTGAAATCCGCTTAACATAAACGTAACCATTTTAAAGCGAACAACTCAATGGCCTTAAGTACCTTCACAACGTTGTGCAACCATCACTTCTTTCTATTCCATAAACATTCCGGAACATTTTCATTTCCCCAAAAGGAGACTCCGTCCCCCCTTGCTCCTCCCCCTCCACCAGCCCCCGGCAACCACAGAGCTGCTTTCCGTTTCTATGGATTTTCCCGTCCTGGACATTTCCCATGAATGAATCACACGTGTGCTCGTTGCGTATCTGGCTTTTCCCCCAGCAGCATGTTTTCAAAATTCTCCCTGTTGTCAGGTGTGGCCGTGCCTCGTTCCTTTTCACGGTTGAATAATATTCTACAGGGAGAGGCCCTCCTCTGCTGAGCTGAGCTGTGCATCAGGGGATAGGCGTTTGGGGTTGTGTCCAGTGTTTGGCTGCTGTGCACACGTATTAGTTTGAATCCCCGTGTTTAATACTGCGGTACACGTACCTGGGCGTGGAGTTGCTGGGTCATGGGGTAACGCCACATCTAACGTTTCGGGGAGTCATCTAATCGGATCTATTTTAAAAGGCTCCACTGGGCTAGAACAAGGGTCGGGGTCTTTTAATTATGCTCCCGCCACTCCTGGGGGCATTTATTCTTCTGATGTTATTTTGAGCGCCTGTAGGCACAATCTCATTTCTTCCCTCCAGTCCCCACGGTGGCTCTCTCTCTCTCTCTCTCCTGCACACACACTCTCTCTCCCTGTTCCAGGAACACCGGGCTTCTCCCACGTTCCACTGGGAGCCAAGATAAGGGCTGGTCGAGGATTAGGGAGACCCCCACCCCCTTGTCCTTGCAACTCCACAGGATGGATCTCACTGAGATGGCAGAATCAGCCCCCTTCACAGAGGTGGAAACTGAGGCGCGGGTGGGGGTTTGGGATCCCTGCTCCACCACACCAGCTTCCTCTTACTTCGCATTCTTCAACGTTTGTGCCGCTCCGCACATGGACCCTGGGTGAGTGGCTGGCCTTTGGTCCCTGCACGAGATGAGCGCTTTTCTAGCTGAATTTGGGATGGAAAAAAAAGAAGAGCGACAGGGCCTGATGGAGAAATCTCTGCAGTAGAGTGGGGTGAATGGTGTACCCCAAAGATATGCCCACATCCTAACCTCCCGTATCTGTGAATGTGCAATCCTCCTGCGCACCGGGTCTTTGCAGATGGAATGAAGTGGAAGGTCTCGAGATGAGATGATCCCGGGTTTAGGGTGGCCCTAAGTCCGGTGGCAGGTGTCAGCAGAAAAGAGAAGGGGAAACAGGCAGAGAGAAAGGGAAGCTGGGTGGAGATGGAGCAAAGCAGCTACAAGCCAAGCAAGGCCCAGGGTGGCCGGCAGCCACAGGGGCCGGGAGAGGCCCGGGGCCGAGGGTCCCTCGGGGTCCCCAGAAGGAACCAGCCCTGCCAACACCCTGATTTCAGACTTCCGGCCTCCAGGACTGTGAGAGGACACGTTTCTGGTGTTTAGATCCCCCCAGTGGGCCGTCATTTGTTACAGCAGCCCCAGGCAACCCATGCACGTGGCCGGAGCTGGCTGCAGGGGGGAGGGAGCTGGGGTCCCCGCACACCGGGCCTGCGCTGGGCACGGCAGGTTCCCCCTCGCCTGGCAGGGAGGCAGGCGCCCCGCTAATGGGCGGGGTGAAGTAAGGTGAATGCCCAGAGAGAGGCGCGATTGTTATTGTTGTCATCACCATTATTATTATTAAGAGTCATTACTGGCCTCTGTGACATAGGGACCCATTATCCCCCCCACTGCAGCCCGGCCCCCACCTCCCAGCCCAGTTCGTGGAGCCCCTTCGCCGAGGCCAGAGCTGCCAGAATAAACACAGGACACCGGCTGCATTTGCATGTCCGATAGACAAGGAATGACGTCTTCGCCTAAGTATGTCCCCAGGGACGGCTCCCCTCCCTGTCTTAGCTTCGAGTCCTTGTTGTTTTTACAAATAACCTTTTCCAGCATTTGGAATGACAAGTCCAATTGCAGAAAAGCGGCAGAGACAAGATGCAGAGTCCCCGGGACCCTTTCGCCCCGTTTCCCCGGAAGTTACCCTCTCCCAGGACCAGCACCCAGAGGTGGAAGCTGAGAAGTTCCTGTGGGGACGGTGCTCTTGACTAAACTCCAACTTTACTCCTGCGCCCGCAGGTTTCCCACGCACGCCCCCTTTGGGCTCCGGGGCCCACACGGCATGGAGTCGTCCTGTTGCCCCCGTCTCCTCGGGTCTCTGATGGTTTCTCAGACTTCCCTTGGTTTTTTCGTGTCTTTGGCAGAATTGCCGCGTGCTGGCCGGGGTCCCCCAGCCTGGGTTGGTGTGATGTTCTATTGTGATTAGAAGGGGGCCTGGGGTGTAGGGGGAGGGCCACAGAGACGAGGTGCCCGCCACGTCACGCCATCCCAGGGCACCGGCTGTCTGCACGGCTTTTCACCGTGATGTTGATGAACCGCGCGCTCTACGGCCGGGGCACTGAAGGAACCCCCTCCAGCATCTTCGGGGCCGGAGCGAGGTTTGGTTCCAGAATATGACGACAGCCTGTGCCAGGCTCTGGGCCAGCTGCCAGGATGGGCCCCTTCTCGGGGCTGCCCTGCTGGAAGGCACATGCACCCAGGACAGCCCGGGGCTTCAAAACGGCCCTCTGATCTTCTTCCCACGCAGTTCCGCGAGGTGGACGCTCTGCAGCCTCAAACGTGGGCCGAGAGGCAGGGCCTGGTGGCGGCCTGAGCGTGCTTCTCGAGCTTGCAGCCCAAAGCACGGCGCCTTGGATGCTCACAATTGACTGAACTAGCCCAGCTGCTCTGTGAGGTGGTCTGAATTTTCTGAGGAGAACAGAGGCTCAGAGAGGCTGAGATACCTACTAACGGCCACACAGCAAGTCGGGTCTGCTGATACCCACCAACTCCCGTGCCTGTCTCTGTGGTTAAGGTGCATCCCCCAGACGACGTCCTGAAAAGCAGGGGCGGGCAGGGCAGGAGGAGAACTGGTTTACAGGAGTTTCCAACCTCCAGACCGCGGACAGCTGGGCTCAATCAGCGCACAGTGGGGCATCCTGAGCAGCATCCCTGCCAAATGGCGGTAGTATCCCCTCTTTTCGTGAGGAGCAACAACAGTTCCAAGTTTTCCCCTTGTGGGGGGCGGTGGGGAGACCCTCTGTCTAACTATGGGAAGCCAGGCTGCTTCTAGATCTGGGATTTGCATTTCCTACAAACTCCGGGGCCTGCTGGCCGGGTGGCCCCCTCCCCAGCTCTGGGAAGGGAACCTACCTCCGCTGCCCCCAACCAGCATGCGAGATGCTGGATGCTTGCGACTTAATAAAGCTCTGCGCTCCCCTGACCCTGGGGAGCCTTGTGCTCAGTGACCTGTGCTGTTTACCCCAAACAGTGACTTATAAACGGCGGGAAGACGGCCCATCACACGCTGGAATGTACGGAGCGAGAAAAACCAGAGGCGCAGTCCACCCCCAGCCCGACTCTCACTTCGTCCTGCTGGGAGCCGAGCCAAGGCCTGAGTCACGGCCTGAGATTCACACCTGTGCCCGCACCCCTCTGAGACAATATCGGCGACGCCCACGGTAATCGGGCTCCGCCGTAAGCTTGCTTACACATCCGGGCTGGGAAGGGGTGTGGGACCCGCACTGGCCTGGAACACTTGGGGGCCCGGCTGTTGGTGGGAGCGAGGCTGAGTCGGCGTGGAGGGTGCCGCGGGCGGAGACCTCTGGAGAGAGAATGAGGGGAGGGGGGGTTGGATGTGTCCCTTCTGGTCCTGAGCATTCATTTTTGTTTTTAACTTCTTAGAAAAAAAAATTTTTTTTTAAATATATTTTATTGATTCTTTACAGAGAGGAAGAGAGAGGGAGAGAGAGAGTTAGAAACATCGATGGGAGAGAAACATCCATCAGCTGCTTCCTGCACACTCCCCACTGGGGATGTGCCCGCAACCAAGGTACATGCCCTTGACCGGAATCGAACCCGGGACCCTTCAGTCCACAGGCCGACGCTCTATCCGCTGAGCCACACCGGTCAGGGCACTTCTTAGAAAATTTTTGAGCTGAAATTCATATAACGTAATATTTACCCGTTTGAGTCGTTGGGGCTGCTGAACAGACTACCACAGACGGGGGCTTATAAGAACAGGTTTATTTCCCAGCGTTCTGGAGGCTGGCGTCCGGGATCCAGGGGCTGGCGGGGGCCCCCTGGGTGGGTCGTCGACGACGCCTCCTCGCTGGGCCCTCACGCGGTGGACGGGCTGCCTTTTACCAGGGGTCTAATCCCACGTATGAGGGCACCACCCTTATGGCCTAATCACCTCCCGAAGGTCCCACCTCCTATTACCATCACGTTGGGGGGGGGCAGATTTCAACACATGAATTTGGGGGGGAGGACACAACCATTTGGACTATAACCATTAACCATTTTCACGTGAACCATTTAGCATTCACAGTGTTGTGCAACCATCACTACCATCTAGATCCAGAACATTTTTATCACACCCCCTCTCCCCCAAAAAAACCCCTGTTCCTATGAGCACTCACTCCCCTTCCCCTCCCCCAGCCCCTGACAAACACGAATCCACTTGCTGCCTCTGTGGATGTGTCTGCTCTGGACGCTTCGGATACATGGAATCCATGCTACATGGCCTTTGTGTCTGGCTTCTCTCCCTCAGCATGGGGTTTCCAAGGCTGTGAGTCAGGCCTCAGTCCTTTTCATGGCCGAGTAATATTCCACGGAATGGATGGGCTACATTTTGCTTATCTATTCATCCAAAGAGGGATATCGATTTTTTTTGGCTATTATAAATAGTGCTGCTGCAAACATGTGTGTGCAAATATTTGTTTAAACATCTGTTTTTACTTGTTTTGGGGCTATACTTAGGAGTGGAATTGCTGGGTTATGTGGTAATTCTATGTTTAACCTTTTGAGGAACTGCCAGGTGGTTTCCATAGCAACTGCATCATTTTTACATTTCCACCAGAAATGCTTGAGGGTTCCAATTTCTTCACACTGACACTTGTTATTCCCCTCCACCCCCCCTTTTTTTTTTTTTTTTTTTTTTTGCTAACTTAGTGGATTTGGTTTACATCCATTTTTCAGCATTTGCTGTGTGCAGGCTCTGTCCTAAGCATTGGTGGTGGTGATGGGCAGCGGGGGTGGGGTGGGGGGGGAGGGAGGAGGGAAGGTGGAGGGAGGTTTCTTTGGCCTAGAGCAGTGGTCGGCAAACTGCGGCTCGCGAGCCACATGCGGCTCTTTGGCCCCTTGAGTGTGGCTCTTCCACAAAATACCACGGGCGGGCGCGCACGTACAGTGCGATTGAAACTTCGTGGCCCACGCGCAGAAGTCGGTTTTCGGCCTGGGCGAGTCTATTTTGAAGAAGTGGCGTTAGAACACTCAAGGGGCCAAAGAGCCGCGGTTTGCCGACCACTGGCCCAGAGGAATTTGCAGTCTAGGCTGAAGGTTCTTAACTTGGGACAGTGGGAGTCTACATAGGTTCATAAGGCCAGGAGGGCACCCAGGAGGACTTCCTGGAGGAGGCGATGGGTAGGAACTGATTAGGCCAAGGGTCTCAAACTGTGGCCCGTGGATGGCACGAGCCCCTGGCTTATTCTCTGCTGTTCCCATGGGTGGTTATGAAGGGGTAGAAGTGGGTAGAAGGGGATGCGGGAGTCCCTTGGTTCCTATTATAAACACAGCTCAACGCCTCTTTCCCAAATCAAGACGGGGTGCCTGAGAAGGTACAAGTCCTCTGTCCTCTGGGCCAAGGGTCCGACACCCGGATGACAAGCTCCCGGACGAGAATGGAGGGACCGCATTCACGTTGAAAGCCCTCGGTCTGCGTGCCCGGAGGAGGCGTGTGCTCACTTTTGGGATTTGGGGAATGATTGGCCATCGGCTTTCGTCCTCCGTCCTCCTCAGGTCCCACGTGGGCCACGGGGAAAGCGTCCTCGAGGGGCCGGCCCGGCGGCAGGGCGCGGGGCCTTCCCCAAGCCGGTGGATTTGCGGCGACAAAGGGCCTCCTAGCCGGCAACCGAGGGCCAGGTCCTCGTGACTCACCGGGTCCCACCACCCGGAGGCTGTGTGCTAAGGGTGGTGGCCGCTGGGGGAGGCTGCGTGCGTGCAGGCAGCTCGCAGACACACCTTGTCCCGGGGCGTGCTGAGTCACCAGGGAAGCCAGCGGGTGGGGGGGGGGGACCCTGCCACCTTGGGCCCAGTTTGGGGGCCTCAGGCAAGTCCGTGGCCACACCTGCCAATAGAGCTCAGGGGGTGTTGGGAGGGAGCACGAGACGAAGGCTGTAAAGTGGCTGGTGCATAGGGAGCACTCACCGCCGTGGCCACCGGAGTAGATGACAGCGCCTCCCAGGCAGGCAGGTGGTCCCTGTGAGTGCAGGTTCCTTCAGACCTTCTCTCTGCACCACCGTCCGCCCCTCCTTGGCCTGCAGGGCCGGTTCCTGCTCTGGGGAATCCCTCTGTGGCCTCCCCCCCCCCCCGCCCCCCTCCCCCCGCCGCCATCAGAGCAGGGCTTCGCTGGGCACCCGTCTGGCGGGGCTCCGCGTGCCTGCGCTCATCGTGTGTGGAAGGTTGTGCCAAACCCTCCCGCTCTACCCTCCACCTGCTGCTTCCAGCTGTGGCTGCCTGGCACCTGAGCTGACCGGAGGGATGGGTCTCCGTCATCACTGCCCTCCCTGCATGCACTGGGCGCTCAGTGGAGAAATGCCTTGTCCGACCTTTTCAGATGAAGGCGAAACCTGCACGCAGCCGAGGGAGCACATCTGAAGTGTATGCTCAGAGGGTTTCGCGGATGGGACCATCACCCAGATCAAAACGTGGGGACATCCAGCACCCCAGAAGGCTCCCTCTGCTGGCGAGGGAAGCCACACCTCGGGCCTCTGTCACCGGAGGCGAGTTTTGCCTGCTGTTGGTCTCACTGATGGGGAGTCACAGTTACGCCCCTTTCACCTCTGGCTCCTTTGCTCAGCTTGTGCCCCTGGGTTCCTCCTCAACAGGCGGACGCGTGCTCCTTTTCACTGGTGTATAGTATTCCATTAAATAACTGCACCGTAGTTCACTCATTGAAGACCTCTGAGTTGTTCCCTTTTTTCTTTTTGTGGCCATTATGAATAACATAAAGAAATACATGTATGTGTTCGCACGTTTCTTTACGGGTGGAATTGCTGGGTCTTTGCTTTAGCACGGTGGTCGGCAAACTCATTCGTCAACAGAGCCAAATATCAGCAGGACAACGATTGAAACTTCTTTTGAGAGCCAAATGTTTTAAACCTAAACTATATAGGTAGGTACATTGTTATTGACTTAATCAGGGTCCTCCTAAGCTGCCCTTTGCTAAAAACTCAAGGGGCCAAAGAGCCGCAGTGGCTCGCGAGCCGCAGTTTGCCGACCACTGCTTTAGCAGATACTGACAAAGTGGCTGTACTGATTTATTGCTTATGCAAGCAGAACAGCCACCTGAGTATAGGGCCCAGAGCGTGGCCCCCAGGGTCTGGGGAAAACCCCCAAACCTCGGACACAAACCCTGAACCACAGGTGACAGCATCCCCCGGCTGCCTTTGGAGACCCAACCGGGAGGCAGCGGCAAGTCAATGACGCCCGGGTTTGAGTTTTGTGAGAAGAGACATCCCTGCCACACCGAGCGGGGGGCAGTTGCCATCCCCACTTCACAATTTCTCAGGTCCTCGTTCCAACCTCCCCCGCTCCCCCCAGGTTGTTGGGGGGGGGGGTGGTCTTGAAAGAAAATATTTAACATGTGGACTACGGCATCGTTCCTGTGCCGTGTCACTTCCCGGGGCCAGCTGCCCCCCTCTCTGCACTCCGGGTTTTGTTTCCTATGAAATCGAGGTGCGGCGGAACCCCCGAGGTGCTGGGAGGAATAAAGAGAAGCGATGACCAAGTCCTGGGTGGCTGTGGGACACCCACGGGTGTGCCTGGGTCGCCCCTGCTCGTGGCGGCTGGAGCCGTTTCCCCGGAGACTTAGGACCGTTTACGAGAACTCGGCCTTGCCAGCGTATTTCAAATATGCGCTTGGCCTCCCAGCCGCAGCCCACATTCCCCTTATCACTCGGGGAGGAGGCAGGGATCCCGCCAGCACTCGCCTTCCCCTCGCGCCCGCCCTGCACGCCCTGCGCTCGCAGAAGCTGGAGAGCTGGCCCTGGGTCCAGGCCCCAGTTACGTAAGTCCCACGCCGAGTTTTGGAAAACTCCCTTTTTTTTTCACTGTCCAGAAGGTTTTCCAGTGTCACCCAAAAGGCCAGCTGCGGGGGCAGTGGTTGTTTACACGTCTCGCTGGGTCGGAACAGCATGCTGGAAGGCCAGGGCCAGATCCGTGTGAGCACTTTCGATTGTGGAAAAACAAGTGTGATTTGAGAAAGGAAACAAAAAAAAAAGAAGAAGAGGAGGAGGAAAAGCGAAACGGAAAACAACGGGTCGCAGAGCTGGAAATCTGAGGCAGGGCCCCGACGGAGTGATTTCTGACTCCCCGAGGAGGGATGCTCCGGTGTGTTCTAGAAGACTCCTCGCGCCCCCGGGGGGCCGGCAGCCTGTGCCCCGCGGCCTCACCCCACGTCACGCGGGCCCGTCCGATGGGCGTGGAGGACACACAGCCTCTTTGCACGGTTGCAGGCATGTGTCCCCTGGACAGCCACGTGTTCCTCGCCGTCGAGTCCAACAATCAGGTTTTTCTTAAGATGTAGAAACTTTTCCACTGAAAGGGCAGGTTTTAAAAATATGTGCAGTGTGAGGGAGTTTCCCTTTCCTTTTTTTTTTTCCCCAGGAGTGGAGGGGAAGTTCAGCCGTGTGTGTGTGTGTGTGTGTGTGTGTGTGTGTGTGTGTGTGTGTGTGTTGGTGGGGACACAGGGCTGAGGGACAGGAGTAAAACACTAACATTGCACCCTGGCCGGCGTTGCTCAGTGGTTAGAGTGTCAGCCCGTGCACCAAAGGTTCGCAGGTTTGATTTCTGGTCAAGGGCGTGCCCCTGGGTTGCAGGTTCGATCCTGGCCTCCGTCCGGGCTCATGCAGGAGGCTAATCAAAGTGTCTCTCTCACACCCATGTTTCTCTCTCTTTTTCTCCCCCCACCCGCCCCTCCCTTCTACTCCCTCTAAAAATAAATGGAAAATGGAAAAAATATCCTCGGGTGAGGATTAACAAAAACAAAACAAATAATGTTGCTTGAAGACCTACTATGTGTCAGTCCCTGCGTAGGGCCCTCTTGGTCCGCAGGACCTGGAGAGCCAGTAATATTTGCACCACTTCGTAGTGAGGGAGGGGAAACCGAGGCACAGCTGATTTTCTGTGGAGCCAGGAGCCCATCTGTCCGATCGGGAAGCCTCTGTCCTGACCCAGGCTTGCTTCTCTGAACGAGTCTCACAGGGCCTATGGACCCCTGACACTGAGGGCAAGATACCGGGGCATTTCTCTACAATGAAGTGTCTACAACTTCCATCAATGGGGGTGGGGGGGTGGGGAGTGGGGGAGGGAGCGGGGCACGATGTCAAAAAGATACAAAACAACTGCCCCAGAAGAGATAGGAAGGGAGAGGGAGAGAGAGAAACATCCATGATGAGAATCATTGATCGGCTGCCTCCTGCACGCCCCCTACTGGGAACCGAGCCCACAACCTGGGCATGTGCCCTGACCGGGAATGGAACCGTGGTTCATAGGTCAACTCTCAACCACTGAGCCACGCCGGCTGGGCCAGAAGAGGTTTTTAAGAGAACCACAGCCTAGAGCCTGGCCAAGTTGCTTCTCTTTCCTGAACCTCAGTTTTGTCATCTGAGAAATGGGCTGTACCTTCAGGTGCCTCCCAACATTCGCACAGGTAGAGTGGGTGTGAGTGTGTTCACAGGGAGAGGCCTTTTCCGGCTTCCCCAGTGCAAACATCTAGTGAGACCATCTTGGTCTTTGTGGGAGAGGCTCCGGGCGGCAATGTGAACCCCGGGGGAGGGGGCTGGGAACCCCGGGGGAGGGGGCTGGGCACGTCTGCTGTGCCTTAGGTTCCTGCCTGGCTGTGCGGGCCAGCTGTCCCCCAAAGACCAGGCTGCCAGGTTTACAAATAAAACACTGCACACCCAGTTAAATTTGAATTTCAGATAAACACTTTTTTTTTTTAGCATAAATATGTACCAAATATTGCATGGAATGAGATATACTCCCTTCATTAAAGAAAAAAAAAGTTACAATACTTGAGTAGATTTTCATAGGCCCTAACTATTTCATTTATTCTCCCGGGAGGCAATGAAAATCTATCTTTCTGCCTTAGAAGTTCCTTTTCTTTTCTTCTAATTTTAAAAGAAATTGAGACATTCCAGTGGCTTCTAAAAGTCCTAGGGCCCTGCCTGACCTATGAACCAGGAGGTCACAGTTTGATGCCCAGCCAGGGCACATGCCCGGGTTACGGGCTTGACCCCCAGTGTGGGGCGTGCAGGAGGCAGCCGATCAATGATTCTCTCTCATCACTGATGTTTCTCTCTCTCTCTCTCTCTCTCTCTCTCTCTCTCTCTCTCTCTCTCTCTCAGGCCGTGGGCCTCCCATCGCTGTTGTATCAGCCGGCCCTGGGGAAGGTGCCCTCCTTCCAGCCGTGTCTCGTGAGGGACGCGATGGCGGTGGTTTCCTTCCAGGCACTGCCGCCATCTCCCAAGTATCCTGTGTGCGCAGGGCCTGGGCCAGGTTCTGGGGAGCATCGAGGGGGAGAAGTGTCGCCCATGCGGGCCAACCTGCCCCTCACAGTGAGGCTTCCGGCCCCAGGTGGGCTCCGTTTGAATACGAGGAAGCGTGAATCAGACCTCGGTGCCCCCGGAGGCAGGCTGAGTGAGGTGTCCTGTCATGGGGCCACCCTGTGCGCTCACCCCTTTGCTCACTGGCCTTCCGGCAGCCTGGGGCTGGGGACCGATTTAGAGCATTTGTCATCAGACTGAAATGGGCCTTCGCAGAATTCCCAGGGTCTTCACAGAGTCCTTGTCCCCAGAGCTTTCTCGGGGAACTCAGGGTGGATCGGGGACACCTCGGCGGTTCAGGCTTCGGCGGGATGTTGCTGACGGGAGGCAGGTGGATCGGACGCCGGGGCCACCTGCGGGGTCTGCCTGGCTGTGATGCCTGTGAGTTTGGGGACTTCCGCCTGGCTAGGAGAAGCCATGGTCACGAAGGCCGTCTCCAGATTCAGTGAATAAAATGCAGCACACACAATTAAATCTGAATTTCAGATAAACAGCACTTCTCTTTTTTAAGTATAAGCATATCCCAAATTTTGCACAGAATGGGAAAAAATTTGTTGTTTATGTGAAATTTAAATTTAGCTGGGCATCCTGTGTTTTTTCTGGCAATACTACACAGAGGAGAAAACAAAAAACTCAAGAAGTGGGGGGTAGGGTGTGAGGGAGCAATCGTTTTGGCTTAAGGTCCTAGTGGGTGCCGGGCCATGGCGGGGGCGTGGGGTGGGGCTTTATTTACATCTTTTTATTTTTATTTTATTATTTTTTTTATTGAGGTATTATATGTGTACATATCTTACCATTACCCCCCCACCCCACACCCATACATGCCCTCACCCCCCAGAGTTTTTTTTTTTTTTTTTAATATATTTTATTGATTTTTCACAGAGAGGAAGGGAGAGGGATAGAGAGTTAGAAACATCGATGAGAGAGAAACATCGATCAGCTGCCTCCTGCACGCCCCCTACTGGGGATGTGCCCGCAACCAAGGTACATGCCCTTGATCGGAATCGAACCTGGGACCTTTCGGTCCGCAGGCCGACGCTCTATCCACTGAGCCAAACCGGCCAGGGCACCCCCCAGAGTTTTAAATCATCGCCATGACCAGTGCCTTGGGGAGGAAGACGAGGGCTGAGAGAAGCCAGGGCAAGGTGAGGGTCTTGCTTGGTGAGCAACCCGGGGTGCTGTGGACAGCCGGTGTGTCCAACGGGGAATTCAGGCTTAATTCTGCCAGCGTCACCATGGGCAGGAATCCTCAGATAGTTCAACATAGAGTGTCCACGTGACACAGCTATCCCACTCCCGAGTATCAGCCCCAAAGATTTGAAAGCAGATGTTCGAATCCTTGCACGCACATGTGCATAGCAGCCCTGTTCACGGTCGCCGAAGGAGAGCAACAACCCACATGTCCATCCAGGGAAGAATGACTCGATGAACAGAACCCGGTCCATCCACACAGTGGAATGTTACTCAGCCATAAGGAGGCACGAAGGACTGATAGTCACTACCACGTGGATGCAGCTTGGACGCACTGTGCTGAGTGAAAGGAGCCAGACACAAACGACCACAGAGCGTAAGATCATGTGGACATGGAATGTCCGGAACAGGCAAACCCAGAGAGACAGGAAGCAGATTCGTGGTTGCCAGGGGCTGGAGGGCTATGGGGAAGGCCTGCTAATGAGGACAGGGTCTCCTTTTGGGGTGATGGAAATGTTCTGGAATTAGATAGAGGCGAAGGTTGAACAAACTAAATGCCTCTGAATTGCACACTTGCATATGGTTAAAATGGCACCAATTATATGTTACTAGAGGACCGGTGCACGGATTCGTGCACGAATGGGATCCCTTGGCGGTGGACCTCCTGCCCTGAGCTTCTGCCCCCTGGTGGTCAGTGCGTATCACAGTGACCTGTCGACCAGTCATTCGGTCAACCGGTCTTAACGGTCGCTTAGGCTTTTACATATATACTAGAGGCCCAATGCACGAAATTCGTGCACCGGAGGGGGGAGGGTGTCCCTCAGCCCAGCCTGCACCCTCTCTAATCTGGGACCCCTTGAGAGATGTCAGACTGTCCGTTTAGGCCCGATGGGATTGGGCCTAAACGGACAGTCTGACATCCCTTTCACAATCCAGGACTGCTGACTCCCAACCACTCACCTGCCTGCCTGCCTGATTGCCCCTAACCGCTTCTGCCTGCCAGCCTCATCACCCCCTAACCACTCCCATGCCAACTTGATTGATGCCTAACTGCTCCCCTGCCAGCCTGTTTGTTCCTAACTGCCCTCCCCTGCAGGTCTAGTCACTCCTAACTGCCCTCCCCTGCAGGCCTGGCCACCCCTAACTGCCCTCCCCCGCAGGCCTGGTCACCCCCAACTGCTCTCACCTGCAGGCCTGGGTCCCCCCAACTGCCCTTCCCTGCAGGCCCGGTCGCCCCCAACTTCCCTCCTCTGCCAGCCTGGTCACCCCTAACTGCCCTCCCCTGCTGGCCTGATTGCCCACCACTGCCCTCCCTTGCAGGCCTGGACCCTCCCAACTGCCCTCCCCTGCTGGCCATCTTGTGGCAGCCATCTTGTGTCCACATGGGGGAAGCCATCTTTGACCATATGGGGGCAGCCATCTTGTGTTTGGAGTGATGGTCAATTTGCATATTACTCCTTTATTAGATAGGATAGATGTACATTTTACCACAGTTTTTAAAACACCAGGCAGGGGCTTGGGCTCTCATCAGGCCCGTGGTCAGGGTCCCGGAAGAGCAGGGAGCAGGGAGTAGGGCCCCTCTTTGGTTGGATAGCTGCTTCCAGGAGCCACGCCGTGTATATTTCAGCTGAAAGGCCCCCATAATCCTCGGCAGCAGGGATCAAAGATGTGCCCCTTTAACAGAAGTGGACACTGAGGCCCAGGAGGTCAGTGGCCAGCTAGGACTCTAATGTGGGTCTGTGGACGCCGCCCCCCCCCCCACCAAGCCCAGGGGTGTCCCTCCAGGGAAAAAAAGTCCAAGGATGCTCAAGTCACAGTGGGGGTGGGCCCACGGGAGGGCCGCCATGGGCCCGATTCCCATCTGGAGAGGGAATAAGGAAGGAGGGGGCTTAGGCCAGGCAGCCTCACCGGCTGAGACCCCCACACCAGGCAGGATCCCGGCCCCCAGCACAGACTCCATGTGCAGGGGCAAGTGATGGCCAGCACAGAGCTCGAATTTCGACAATCAGGAGACACTCTGGTGAACAGCCCAGTTCCTGGTGCCAGGCAGCCGCCCCTATTGGGCTGGGGGAGGGACGGCGCCTCTTCGTGCCTCAGTTTCCCCTCTGTACCTGCCCCTCCAGGTGGGTTGGTGGAAGGTGCTGCTGCACGTGAGCTGGTGTGCAGTTGAGCCCAGCCCCTTGGGAGTTCGAGGTTCTCGGGACATCTTGGCGGGGACAGGAGGCCCCTTCCCAGAGGGGCCTGGCCATCTACTTCCTTGTTTCACGGAAAAACTCAGATCCCAGAGAGAACACGGGCTCGTTCTGAAATGCTGGGGACAGAAGGCAGCCGCCCTGCGGGGACGTGGGGATGGGGTGACTGCGCAAGGCTCTGGGCCAGTTACTTAGGAATAATCCACCCATCCACCCATCCACCCATCCATCAGTAGAACTGGTCATCTCGTTCTTGGACTACAGAACCGTTCCCCGTGCAGGCAGAGCTGCAGAAATGCATGCATCCCACGGAAGAGACACTGAGAGTTAGAGAGAGAGAGAGAGAGTGGGAGAGGAGAGAGGGAGAGAGAGAGAGAGAGAGAGAGAGAGAGAGAGAGGAGAGAGAGAGAGGAGAGGCCCTTGGGTTGGTTGATGATGGAATGTGGCTCTCATACCTCATACTACTTTGGAATTCAAGCCCCTGATGAAATTCAAACCTCCATTTGACAGATGAGGGAAACTGAGGCCTGGAGCTCGACTGGGTGTGTCCATTCACATCACTCGTTCACCATCACCCCAGTGGAGCCCCTGGCTTGCCTGCCACAGCCCTTGGCCTCACAGATGCCCTCCATCTCCTCTCACTGTGCTCCCGCCCCCTCCCCTCTCCCCCCCCTCCCCGGTCCATAACAAGTCCCCTTTGGCCAGTTAAAAATAGCTGGTCGAGGACGCCGGCGACTTCTGAACGAGGCCCCGGAGCCAGGCGGCCGCGATCTGCAGGCCACAGCCAGGGACGGCGCAATTGTGGCAACACTCAGGGTACAAAGGCGCCGTTCAAGAGCCTGGCACGTCTGGATCCGATTTCTGGAGAGCAAGCGTTCCTTTCATTTCCCCAAGCCGGGTGGGGATCTGCCCTCACGGCCGAGGAACACATCTCCTTGAAGGGAACAGGAGCTCTTTTGGGGTGAGGGGGGCGGGGGCCCATTGCTCTACTGAACAGGGCACCCCACAGCAGCCCCCCATCTAGCACGAGTTGCCAAGCCTTCCTTCCTCTCCAGTTTTATGGGAGCGTCCGTGTAAAACGGGCATTATTTCTCCCCTAACTGTGTGGGGAAGTTGACAGGGACGCCGTCCAGACCTGGAGGTTTCTGGGTGGGAAGTTCTCAACCGCGGATACAGGGCTGTCCTGGTGATCTGTCTCTCCTTGAGTGAGCTTTGGGAATCGGTGTCTTTCCGGGAATTTGTCCACGTCATCAGAGCCATCGATGGGCATCAAAATGTGTATAATGTGCCTTTGTGACCCTTTTACTCTGTTGTAGGATCTGTCCTGGGGTCACCGCTCTCCTTCCTGACACTGGTCGTTGGAGGCTTCTTTTATGTTCCTGATCCGTGGGGTTCAGTCCAGGGTGAGATGCCCCAAACCCTGGTGCTGGGTTTGCCCCTACAGGTGGGCAGTGCCCAGGCTTTGTTCTCGCTGTTCTGAAGGCAAGGACAGCCCTCCGGGAAGGCAGCCCCCTCCCCTCAGAGCACGGACGACCTGCCTACGTCAAGGGTGATGATCGTCCACCTCCCCGCTGCACCCTCCTGACTCCCACATGTTAACGTCTAACGGGAGAGCAGGAAGGACATGGGCCCCGAAGTCAGGAAGACCCTGACAAATCTCTGTGGGGACAGGGCAAGGCGAGCGAGGCCTCCAGGTGCAAAGTGTCAGGTGGTGCTCACTGGCTCCCGGAAGGCAAGGTTGGAAAGATCTCCTCAGACAGCGTGGCCGTGTGGTCTCGGGTCACGGCGACAACGCCCGATGCCAGCCCTCGCCGGCTGAACCTGTGGAGGGTGGGGTGATGCTGGGACCGACGCACACCTTAGATGAAAGAATGTGTGGGTGGGCTTCGCCCAGGGAAGTAAAGCCCGTGGAGATAATGGTGAGAACTCACAGCACTTGTTCAGCCCCGTACAGCACCCACTACAGGGTCCCCTCTGAGTGGTCAGTACTCACAACAGCACAGGGGCTATTGCTGGTCCTGTATTTACCGATGGGGAAACTGAGACCCCGCGGCAGGTGGCAGAGCCAGGATTTGAACCTTGACTGCCAGCTCCTGAGCCTGCGTGCGGCGTGCACAGCCGCAAGCCCAGCCGAGTCCGCTCTGCCCTGATGGTGCCGGGAGGTTGGATTCTTTGCCGGAGAAAAGGGATTTAAAGCAGGAACACCCACACGTCCCGACTCGGCGTCAGTTTGGAAGCGAGGCGGCCTCGGGACTCTGGACTTGGCTGTCGTCCCCGGACCCAGGGCCCAGGGACAGGGAATTGGCCCCACTCAGGCCCCGAGCCACCTGCTCTGCCCGGCGCCCAGCCGGCCTGCGCGGGAGTGCGGGAGAGAGGGGACCCTCCGCTCTCTTTATATACCGGGGTTATTTTTAACCCAGCCTTCCAGAACATTACGGAGCTTCCTCTCCCCGACGCGCAGGAAGCCCTACTTGGCCGTGTTTCCTGCGAACACGAACACGAGGCTGAGATTGCTGAGAACAACAGGCCCAAGACGGCTCGGCTCCGGGGGTGGGGGGTAGGGGAGTGTGTGTGTGGGGGGGCACCTGGCCCCTTTTCAAGCCCTGACAGAAAACCTTTGAGAGGCCTGCGCTCCTGCCAGCCGGGACGCCCCGGGGCGCGCTGACACATTGGCAGAGCCCCTGCCCAGGACGCCCAGGCCGGGGGCCCCCTGACGCCACGGTCCCTCCCCAAGGTGGAAAGAAAGTGTGTGCCCACCCCCTCCAACTGGATAGACAGATGCTGGCAGTGAGGTTTTCTTTTTATGCCTCTGTTTTATTTTTTTTATTTTTATCCATGTATTTTTATGGAGGTGAAATCCACATAGCATAAAATTAGCTGTTTTAAGGTGGAAAATTCCGTGGCCTTGGGTACATTTCACCGTGTCGTGCAACCACCACCTCTACCAAGTTCCAAAACATTTTCATCTCCGCAGGACGAAGCCCTGTCCCCACCAGCAGCCACTTTCCACCCCCGCCCCCCAGCTCCTGGCAACCGCGGATCTGCTTTCTGTTCCTGTGGATTTGCTTATTCTGGACGTTTCCTATCAATGGAACCATTGACTCCGTGGCTTTCAGCGCCCGGCTTCCTTCACTCAGTGTAATGTTTTCGAGGTTCACCCACGTTCTAGTGCGTGTCCGGGCCTCCCTCCTCTTCGCGACCGGGTAATAGCCCACTGAGTACGCGGATCGCATTTTGTTTATCCGCTCACCTGCGGGGGGACGGGTTTTGTGTTTCAACGTGATTTTCAGGCTTGGGTTCGAAAGGAATTGTTTGTCAATATCCTGTCATTTTTCTTCTTGGAAACGTTGCTATTTGCAGGAGAGCCACTCACCAACGCCGTGTGCCCGTTGGCAGGGGGCCCAGAGAGCGGGCCCAGAGACAAAGCCACCTCCACAGTCCCATTCTGCCGCGATGCGTCACTCTTCCCGCGTCCTCTGTGCACAGTCATGGTTTCTCTCCGGGAGGCAGCGGGGCGCCGCGGGAAACCAGACCCTGGTTCAAATCCAGCCTCCTTCACCGGCCAGCCACGGCACGCCGGGCGAAGCCTCTTGGTCCCCTTTGAGCCTACAACCGGCCTCTTGTGCCCTGACATTGGCCCCAGGATCCAGAGGAACTCGGTGCACAGGAAGGCCCTCCCCTTTGCAGATGGGGAAACTGAGGCTTGGAGAGGGCACGTGGCTGGTCCGGTCTCAGGGGTACAGGATAAGTAGGGATGCAGCCCTAGCCCACCTGAGTGGGCTCCTCTCCTGGGGGTGGGGGTGGGGGTCGTGGTGAGCCACTCCATCCGGCTTCACACACTTTAATTCCCAGAGCCAACCTGTATGGGGCGGCCCAGGGGTCTGCAAACTACAGCTCGGGGGCCAAATCGGGCTGGTTGTGTATAGCCCGCGAGCTGGGAGTGTTTGTTTTCTTTGTCTTTTTCTCATTGTGATAAAATACACATAACATAAAAGTCGCCCTGATAACCATTTTTGAGTGTACAGGTCAGTGGTGTGAGCACCTTCGGTCGTGGCGCAGCCATCACCACGCCCATCTCCAGGACTCGTTCATCCTCCCAAACTGAAACTCTGTCCCCTTAAACACAAACCTCCCATCCACCTCCCCCAGCCCCTGGCACCTGCCATCTACTTCCTGTCTCTATGAATCTGACTCCTCCAGGGGCCTCATAGGAGTGGAACCACAGTGTGTGCCCTCTTGTGCCTGGCTTTTTTCACTCGGCATAGTGTCAGCAAGGTCCATCCACGCTGTGGCAACGTGTCAGAATTTCCTTCCTTCTTGTGGCTGATAATACTCCGTTGTATGGGTGAACCATATTTTGCTTATCCATTCATTGCCCAATGAACATTTGGATTGTTTCCACTTATGGCAATTGTATATTTCCCTTTCGTAGCAGCTTTATTAAGATATAACCCAGAGAGAAACCAAGATGGCGGCATAGGTAAACACCTGAACTTGCTGCCTCCCAGAAACTACTTCAAAACTACAACTAAAAGACAAAACGGACATCATCCAGAACCACAGGAAGGCTGGCTGAGTGGACATTCTACAACTAGAAGGGAAGAGGAAAGCACACTGAGACTCAGAGGAGGTGTGGAAGTGAAGTGCGGAGGTAGAGAGGCGTGTGTGCGGAGAGGGCTGGCAACTGAGTACGCTGTTGTCTTTTTCAATCGGGAGGGAGACACAAGCTCCCGACTGCTCTGAACTCCAGTTCCGGGTGAGACTCTGGGAACCCAGACTCATACGGGGAGAAACTGGACTGTCTGGCATCGGGCTGGAACATGAGGGTGGCTTTCTCTCAGAGGTGCTTGCAACAATTTCCGTGGGACACTGAGACCTGGGGGCCTCTTAGGGCAGGGCTGATGGGAAGCCATTGCTGTTTGCTCCGTCCTGTTGATTCCCTGAGACCCCACCCCACCCAATTTACAACCCCACCCAAGCTGTGTGCAGAGGCTTTTGCATATGAATGGCCTGGCCTTTTGTAACCTAAAATTACCCAACAAACTGCAGCTGGGTCAGAGAGCCCCAGAACTTCCAAAAGAAGGCCCAAGGCCCCACAGCAGCTTGCATTGCTTCACAGCTGGGCCTCATCTGGGCACCTCCAAACCCCAAACAAAAAAGAGGAATCTGCATATCTCTCCATAGCTCCTGCTGGGTGGCCTCAGGCAGAGGCTAAATTTGCACCTCCTTGGAGATCCAAAGCCAGTGTACCCAGTGGTCAGAGTGGGACCATCCCGAATACAACTCTTCAGATCCATAAGGGACACACTCAGGGGGCAGACTCAGTGAGCACCAAAGCCCCACTGAAGCAAGTCTTATCTCATAAGGGTGTCTCCAGCACAGAAGTTCTCCCATCATAGACACAACTGATCCTCACAGCCAATTGGCCTAGAGGTCAATTCCTCCCAGTGATACCAACAACAATCAAGGCTTAACTACAACAAGTCTGTGCACACAGCCCACAAAGGGGTGCACCAAGAGTGTCCACCTCAGGTAACTGGGGAGGCTGAGCCACTGGGCCCTATAGGACACCTAGCACACAAAGCCACTCTATCAACACAGGGAAGCAGCCAAAATGCGGAGACAAAGAAACAGGTCACAAATGACAGAAATGGAGGAAAGCAAACTATTGGATATAGAGTTCAAAACCACGGTTATAAGGTTACTCAAGAATCTTCTAGAAACCTCTGAGAAATTTAGTGAAATCCTCGAGGATATGAAAAAGGACCAGCTAGAAATTAAGCATACACTGACTGAAAGAAAGAATAATATACAGAGATCCAACAGCAGACTAGAGGATCCCAAGAATCAAGTCAAAGATTTGAAATACGAAGAAGCAAAAAACACCCAACCGGAAAAGCAAAAAGAAAAAAGAATCCAAAAAGCTGAAGATAGTGTAAGGAGCCTCTGGGACAACTTTAAGCGTACCAACATCCGAATTATGGGGGTGCCAGAAGAAGAGAGAGAGCAAGATATTGAAAACGTATTTGAAGAAATAATGACAGAAAATTTCCCCTACCTGGTGAAAGAAATAGACTTACAAGTCCAGGAAGTGCAGAGAACCCCAAACAAAAGGAATCCAAAGAGGACCACACCAAGACACATCATAGTTAAAATGCCAAGAGCAAAAGACAAAGAGAGAATATTAAAAGCAGCAAGAGAAAAACAGTTAGTTACCTACAAGGGAGCACCCATATGATTGTCAGCTGATTTCTCAACAGAAACTATGCAGGCCAGATGGGAATGGCAAGAAATATTCAAAGTGATGAATAGCAAGAACCTACAAACAAGATTACTCTACCCAGCAAAGCTATCATTCAGAATGGAAGGTCAGATAAAGAGCTTCACAGATAAGAAAAAGCTAAAGGAGTTCATCACTGCCAAACCAGTATTATATGAGATGCTGAAAGGTATTCTTTAAGAAGAGGAAGAAGAAAAAGGTAAAGATAAAAATTATGAACAACGAATACATATCTATCAACAAGTGAATCTAAAAATCAAGGGAATAAAAAATCTGATGAACAGAATAAACAGGTGAATATAATAGAAGCAGGGCCAAAGAAAGGGAGTGGACTGACAATTCTCATGGGGAAGGGGGTGTGGGGGGTGCGGGAAGAGACTGGGCAAAAAGTGTACACTATGGATGAGGACAGTGTGTGGGGGTGGTGGTAAGGGCAGAGGGTGGGGTGGGAACTGGGTGGAGGGGAGTTATGGGGGGAAAAAAGAGGAACAACTGTAATAATCTGAACAATAAAGATTTATTAAAAAAAAAAAGATGTAATCCACAGCCCTAGCTGGTTGCTCAGTGGTTAGAGCATCGTCCCAAAGACTGAAGGGTCTCGGGTTTGATTCTGATCAAGGGCATGTACCTCGGCTGTAGGCTCGATCCCTGGTCCGGGCGAGTGTGGGAGGCAACCAATCTCTCTCACATCGATGTCTCTCTCTCTCTCCCTCCCTCCCTCCCGTCCACTCTCTCTAAAAATCAATCCTCGATGAGGATTAACAACAAAAAAGATATAATCCACATACTATACAATTTGATGGCTTTTAGTCCATGCACAGAGCTGTGCATCCATCACTATAATCAATTTAGAACATTTCATTACCCCCAAAAGAAACCCTGTACTCCTGAGCTACCACGTGCCCCCCCCCCCCCCCGGGTAAGAATGGTGCTTACACTTGTTTTAAATATAGTAATATATTTTTATTGATTTTTTACAGAGAAGAAGGAAGAGGGATAGAGAGTTAGAAGCATGGATGAGAGAGAAACTCCAATCAGCTGCCTCCTGCACGCCCCCTACTGGGGATCGAGCCCGCAACCAAGGTACATGCCCTTGACTGGAATCGAACCCGGGACCCTTCAGTCTGCGGGCTGACGCTCTATCCACTGAGCCAAACCGGTCAGGGCTACACTTTTTAACAGTTGAAAAAAATATTTTAAAAAGAACAATGCTTTATGACATGGGAAAGTTCTATGAAATTCAAATGTTGCTGTCCATCAATAAAGTTTCATTGGCACACAACCTTCCCCATGTGTGAACATCTTATCTGTAGCTGCTTTTGAGATACCAGGCAGAGTTGAGCCATTGAGACAAACCATGTGACCACAGAGCTGCCTCCATGTCGCCCAGGGACGCCAACGCCAGCCTCCTGCTTTCTCCCCTGCTGATCATTGTGCCGTAGCGAGTGTCACCTGTCCCCTCTGCCTGGGCCTGCAACTATCACTTAGGGTGGCATGCTCTGATCCCAGCTCAAATGTCCCCTTCGACTGGCTCCCTGGGTCCAGGAATTCTCCCCCTGGGCACCACTGCCCTCTGGAAGCCTGTGCCCTGGAGGGCATGGAGCAGTGTCCTTGGTCTCCGCCCACCTGATGCCAGTCACATCCGCTCCCCAGTTGTGACAATCCAGATGCTTCCAGACATCGCCCAGTGTCCCCTGGAGGTTAAAGTTGCCACTCCCTCCCCCCCCACGCGCCCTGGTTGGTGGCATGGATGAGGGGAGTGGGAGACACCCCCCCCACCTCACACAGACAGACGAAACCCCGACTGAGAGCTGACCCTGGGGTGCATTTTCACATGCAGCATCTCTCCCACTCTTCACCTCCCTCCTGCCAGGTGTGAAGGACTTGCCCCTTTAGCAGATGGGTAAACTGAGGCTCAGTCACGGAAGCCAGTGATCGTCTTCCTGCTCCCCATCCCCCAGGTGTTTCCAGAGCAGCAAAAATTACAGCCCTCAGAACCCATAATAGCTCCCCTCTCTCTCTCCCTCCAAGGCAGCCGCCGAACACAGTGGCCTGTGGTTCAGATTCAGAGAAGCAGGGTTAAATTAAGAGATTCAAATCCCATCCCCTGGAGACCATAAACTTCCAAGAAGGCCAGGTGGTCTGGCTCCTGACGATGGGGGCCTGAGCGTGTTAGCACGCTGCACTGGGAGACTGCACAGTGTGTGAGGGGGCAGTGGAAACGAGCTCCTGGCTGGGTGAGCTGAGCAGGAGGCTCCTACTGAATTTCTTATGAGAATCTAGGACTCTGGGATGGCATTGGGTGCAGCTCGTTTGCAGGCATGGCTTGCAGGTCACCTCCTCCAGGAAGCCCCCAGGAATGCATCCCATCTGTCCTCACATAGGGTCTAAGCTGCCCCTGGGCCCTGTTGGTTCTTTGTCACCTGACTAGAGTGAGGGGGCCCCGAGCTGGATGTGGAGGCTTGCCAGTTGTTTCCAGCTGTGCTTGAACATCAAGTGCCCGGGAGAGATTTGAGACACATGGTTCCACCACTGGAACCAAGAGAGCACGGTTTTCACATCACCAGCAATGAAGCAAGACAGCGAGAGGGGCCTCCCGAGACAAGGCACCGGGCAGGAACAGCACGGCTTCTGCGGGTCCTGCCTCGCGACGCACAACCTGGACCTGCCCAGAGGGACCAGCAGTCCAGGCCACTGAGGGTCGTTCTGCAAAACGGCTGCCTGGACCCCCTCAAAACGTCAGCAGGGAAGGCTGAAGGCCCTCCTGGTGAAGGGGAGGCTGAAGAGACATAAAAACAAAAGACAGCAGGTGAGTCTGGGTTGGATCCTAATTGAGGAAAGGGTGAACTTGCCGTAAAGGACGTCTTCTTAATCCACTCAGGCTGCTGTCACAGAATACCGTAGACTGGGCGGCTTACAAATACGAATTTATTTCTCACATTTCTGGAGGCTAGAAGTTCAAGATCAAAGCACCAGCAGATTCGGTGTCTGGTGAGGACCCACTTCCTGGTTCACAGAGGGCACCGGCTTGCTGTCTTCACATGGCAGTAGGGACAAGGGAGCTCTCTGGGGTCCCTTTTATAAGGGCACTAATCCTATTCATGAGGGCTCCACCCATATGACTAATCGCCTTCCAAAGGCCCTGCCTCCTGACACTATTATATTGGGGGACTAGAGCCTGATGCACAAAGATTTGTGCAAGAATGGGCCTTCCTTCCCCTGTGCTGGCACTGCCTTCGCTCTGGCTGGAGCCACCTTTCCGCCTTCCCATGCTGCTCAGAGGCCTGGAGCGGCTGGGGTGGTACGGAACACCTGCGTTGTCACCACGACGCAAGCGTCCCGCCCCGCCCCCGGCCACTAGGCACCTGCGTATGCAAATTAACCAGCCACCTGAGCTCTTTGTTGGGTTAATTTGCATACTCACTCCTGATTGGCTGGTGGGCTTCACAAAGGTACGGTCAATTAGCATGATACTCTTTTATTAGTGTAGATAGGTTTCAACATATGAATTTCAGGGGGACACCAACATTGAGACCACAGCAGGTCTAATTAGGACAGTTGAGTTCATTTGACCACAGAATGGTTAGATAATGGCATTTCTCCATGTGAAATTTGGGGAGTGAGACACTTTCCCTGGGGCTGTGTGGGAGATGCAGGCAGAAGGATTCAGGGGTCATGGAGCGTGATGTCTGCAGTGCACTCTTAAATGATTCAAAATGCACTGAATATTTGTGCTTTTTCCCCTCTCCCCCTCCAATTCGTCTGTTGAAATCCTAACCCCCAGTACTCAGAATGTGACTGCATTTGAAGGGGTAAGGTCTTTAAAGAAGCAAGTAAGTTAAAAGGAAACCACAGAGTGAGCCCTGATCCAATCTGACTGGTGCCCATATAAGAAGAGGAACTTGACACAAAGAAACACCAGGTGGGCATGTGCTCAGAGGAAAGACCATTTGAAGAGGCAGCAAGAAGGAGGTCATCTGCAAACCAAGGAGAGAGGCCTCAGGAGAAACAAACCCTGCTGAACTCTCCATCTGGGACTTCCAGCCTCAAGAACTGGAAGAACGGTCATTTCTGTTGTGTAAGATACCCAGTCATGCTATTTTGTTATGACAGCCTGAACAAATTAAACAATATATCCTATAGAATAAAAGCCTAATATGCTAAGTGTCTGACCCTTCGACCAGTCGCTATGACATGCACTGACCACTAGGGGGCAGACGGTAGGTTAGCTTGCTGCCGGGGGTCCAGCCGATCGGGACTGGGCGAGAGGACCCTGGAGCCCTCCTTTGGTCCCTCCCCAGTTCCGATGGTGCACCGGTTGGGTCCCTCAGCCTGGCCTGCGCCCTCTCACAACCTGGGACCCCTCAGGGGATGTCGGAGAGCTGGTTTCGGCCTGCTCAATCCTGCAGGCCAGGCCGAGGGACCCCACCAGTGTACAAATCCGTGCAGCAGGCCTCTAGTAAATATATAAATTATGTACTATGTATATATATCATTTATATCAATTATACACAGAGAAAGAGAGAGAGAGAGAGAGAGGATGTGGGTAAATCACTGGTCATGTGTGAATCTGGGTGCAAGGTGTATGGATGTTCATTGCATTACTTTAGCTGCTTTTCTATCGGTTGCACATTTTTCAAAATAAAATGTTGCAAAACACAACCCAGAGCCTTGGTTGCCTGGCCCCACAGGGCCCAATGAAGTCAGACCCTTGGGCACGCGGTGGACACCAGGGTTCTTGAAAGGGGCACACGGCTTCAGAACGGGGTTCCAGCGACGTAGAAGGATCCACGGTTGCAGCAGCGGGAGCGGAGCAGGGGTCCTGTCCTAGGGCCGGTGAGGGGGTGTCGGGAGCATAAGGCACAGGCCTGGGCCATCTTGGGGAGCTCACGCCCATTTCACTGTCGGGTCTCCTGAGTGGCCCTGCCCCGTGTGAGAACAGTGTTGGCTCCGCATGTGCCTGAGGACAGGGAAGCCGGACCCCACTCCCCGCTCCTCTGCCCCTGCCCCTGGGAAGCACCGAACGGCTCTCTGTGGCCATGGGCTTGCCTGCGCTGGGCATTCTGTATAAATGGAATCGCACAACATGGGGGCCCTTTGTGTCTGGCTTCTTTCACTCAACATAACGGTTTCACGGTTCATCCTGCTTATAGCATAAACCAGGGCTTCGTTCCTCTGTACGGCTGACCAAGTACATCATTTTTTTTAAATCAGGGCTTTACTCATTGAAAATCAAAATACTATATTTGGCAAACATCAAAGGATGTTTGGTTTTCTTTTTTTTTCTTTTTTTTTAAATCCCCTCCACAAATAGCTCAAAATGGACTCACACTGCCAAACACCACACACTCCCAGTGCTCAGCCCCGAGCCCGTGGGTCTCCTGTGTCAGGGATCCTGGGCTCAGGCAGCCTCGGACGGCCCCCGCAGGAATAACATTTTAATTAAAAAGTCTTACAATTACAGACTTGAAACGTAAACTCCAGGCGGAGGAGGCCCGTCCTGGCAGGGCGCGGGCCATGCCTGACATTCCAGGCCGGCCTCCTTGGAGCCCCGGCGGCCGCAGAAGTCCCCGAGCCCGGCCAGGAATAGTTCTGCCTTTTATTTGGAAAGAGAATTACAGGGCACGCGGCCCAGCCGGAGCTTGCCGCTCTGCAGCCGTATTTTTGAACACGACCTTAGCCGCACACTTGCCTTAGATCGTCTGTGCCAGGCTAAACACTGCCAGCTGCCTAGACGCTCGGCCCGCGACGCTAAACACAGGTTCTTTTTTATTCCCGTTTTAAGGTCTGTGCGATTATTTCTGTGCAAAAACAGATTTAAAATCTTGCTGGCTCAGGAGCCCCTGGCAGCCGCCAAAGCAGCCCGCTTCTCTCTGCTCCCCGCAAGTGGATCTCAAATCTGTTGTTGGTAGGGATTTTCTTGACTGGAGGAGCCGTCTCTGGTTCCCCAAATCCCTCTGCACCCCCCCGCCCCCCCCGCCGCCGAACAGGGAGTGGGGGGCTCTGGGGTCAACAGGCCCGCTGGTCAGGATGAGATGGGTGATTCCTGGAAAGAGAACTGGGTGTTACCAGAAAAGCAGGATGGATGATAGGAAAGAAAAGGATCCTGTGGTCACAGTGGTTGAACCAAGATTTGAACACTTGGGTCCTAGTTAGGTGAAAGTCAGAAGGATTAAAACATGCTAGGCCCTTGCTGGGGGAGATGTAAAATGGCGCGGTCGCTGAAGTTTGGCGATTCCTCAAACACTTAAACATAGGTTACCATATGACCCAGCAATTCTGATCCTAGGGGTATAGCCCCCCGAATCGAACACAGGCGTTCAGCCAAAAACTGGTACCCGAACGTTCATAGCAGCACTGTTCACCGGTGCCAAACGGTGAAAGCAGACCGAATGTCCATCAGCGGATGAATGGATGAACAATAATGCCCCAGCCACACAATGGAACATTGCTCAGCCATCAAGAAGGACTGAAGCTCTGACACACACACACACACTATGCATGGATGAACCTCGAAAACATCATGCCGAGTGACAGGAGTCAGACAAAAAAGGCCACGTAACCCACAAATCCCATCGATATGAAATGTCCAGAACGGGCAAATCCACAGAGGCAGGAAGCAGATGAGTGGCTGCCGGGGCTGAGGGAGAGGGGTGGGGGGTGACAGTCGCTCACGGGGACAAGGACCCCTGTAGGGTGGTGGAAATGCTCTGGGATTGGAGAGAGGTGCTGGTTGCACAACATGGTGGATGCACTGGGTGCAGCTGAATTGTTTATGTTTAAATGGTAAGTTTTGGCCCAGGCTGGGTAGCTCGGTTGGATAGGGTGTCGTCCTGATACGCCAAGGATTTGGGTTCGATAACTGGTCAGGGCACATGCAAGAAGCAATCAATGGATGTATAAATAAGTGGATCACCATATCTCTCTCTCTCTCTCTCTCTCTCTCTCTCTCTCTCTCTCTCTCTCGTCAGTTAAAAGATAAAATGGTAAATTTTTATGTTATGTAAGTTTCACTGCAACTTTTTTTTTAAAAAGTTCAGCTCTGCCCTTGGGTTCAAGGAAAGGAAGTGCAGGAGCAGTTGGGGGAAACAATGGCATGTCAGCAGCACCTGTGAGAAAAACTTCAGGTTCCGTTGGGCTGATATGACTCAGCAGGGGGCAGGGGTGGGGCCTGGGATGCGGTGAGCGTCTGCCGAATCAACAGAGGTATAGGGTCCAGATAGAGGGAGGTGGGTTTCCTGGCCAGACCACAGCCCAGGAGTTGGCCTCAAATCTAGGGAGGAAGGTCAAGGACAAAGTGGGGCTTTGGGGAGGGGCTCAGCAGGGCTGAGCGAAGCGGAAAGCCCATCCCTTTGAGGAGAAATAGTGCCGGGTGGACTCCAGAGTTGGGCTGGCTGTGTTCGAATCCCAGCTCTGCCACGTACCAGCTGTGTGACCTGTGCAAGCCACGTCGCCCCCCTGAGCCTCAGTGTCCTCCTCTGTGAAATGGCACAGCAGTAGTCTCTGTTCCACAGCATGGAGCAGCGGCCAGCCTGCCTGGTTCCCTGGGCCTTGGGCCTGGGGTCACCCTGGGTCCCAGTGGAGCCGAGAGGACAGCAGCCTGTGGAAAGGGGCCTGGCCTCTCGGAGACATGAGGGACAGGCACCCAACCCCTTCTTCTCCTTGCCCCTTCGTCCAGCTGTGGAACCCCAAATCAATTTGGGGACACAAGCAGAGTGGCAAAAAATTTGAGTCATTGACACACACACACTTTCGCAGCGGAGGCGGGCGCAGTGCCCTCTTGTTCCAGCTTTCAGACTGTAAACAAGAGTCTCTTTAGTGTCACGGTTCTCCCATTTTTATGCTTTTTGTTGGTGATTTTGCTGTTTAAAAAGGCCCCCAATCGTAGTGCCGAAATGCTGTCTGGTGTCTCCAAGCCCGGGAAGGCTGCCATATGCCTTGTGGAAAAAATATGTCAGATGAACTTCATTCAGGCGTGCGTTACAGCGCTGATGGCCGCGAGGTCAAGGTAAACGAATCAATGATATGTATTAAACAAGATGTCTTTCAACAGAAACACACACACAACAAGGTTGTGTATTGACCCGTTGATGAAAACGTGACCAGGGGCTCGCAGGAAGCTGGCCCTGTGTTTCCTGGAGGAGCGAGGGACAGTATTTGCTAATTCAGTGATGCAGCCAGTTCACATATTATACATAAACTAGAGACTCGATGCACAAAATCTGTGTAAGGGACTCGGTCCTCGCAGCCTGGCCGGCCCTCACAGCTCCTCGCAGCCCCGGCTTTGTCCGGAAGGTTGTCCGGATGATCGTTCTGCGATTCGGTCTAATTAGCATATTAGCTCTTTATTATATAGGATATTTTATGTAAATATGTTAGGTGTGCAAGTATACAACATATGCAAAACTATTATATGTAAATATATTATATGTACGCTTACATTTATATATTTATATTACGTATACATTTTAAAATATACTACATATCTTTTTTGCATTTACTTAAAAATGTTTTTTTAAATATGCTTTTATTGATTTTAGAGAGAGAAGAAGGGAGAGAGAGAGAGAGAAATGTCAATCGGGATGGAACCCGAAACCTGCCACCTGCAACCTGGGCATGTGCCCTGACCAGGAATCGAACCGGCAGCCCTTTGGTGCACAGGTGACGACGCTCAACCACCCGAACCCCACCGGCCAGGGCTGTGATGCATTTCTTTAAATCCTGTTCCAAGCCCGTGTGGCATTGGGTTGAATTGTCTCTATGTTAACTTACAGCTTCTCCTCTCTCCTTCCCTCCTCCTCCCCCCGCCCCCCATCGCCTGCTTTGCTCTTTATTTGTTGACTAACTGGGTCCCTTGTCCTGCATTTTCCTCTGGTCTGGATCTCGCTGCTTGTGTTTCTTGCCCCCGCCTCACCTCCCCCCCAGAGTTGCTCACGGACTCAGGGTTGATGTCTAGTGTGTGGCTGCCTTGGCTGACCTCCCTGACACACTCAGTGTCACTGGGATTGGGCCATCGGCCGGACCTTTATCATCACGTTCTATTGGCACCGCCTCCCGGGAACTCTGCCTGGCACTACGACTTCTCAGGGGTCTTTTGGGCTGGACAGCTGTCCCTCGGAAGCCTGGTTCCCTGGGACTGGGGTGATGACAGTGAGGAGGGAATCCTGCCCGAGCTGGGCCAGACCATCTTTATTTAGAACTAGAGGCCCGGGGCACGAAATTCATGCACTGGTGTGTGTGTGTGTGTGTGTATGTGTGTGTGTGTGTGTGTGTGTCCCTCAGCCCAGCCTGCACCCTCTCCAATCTGGGACCCCTCAAGGGATGTCTGACTGACCTCTCACAATCAGGACTGCTGGGTCCCAACTGCTCGCCTGCCTGTCTGCCTGATCACCTCTTAACCACTCCCCTGCCAGCCTAACTGTTCCCCTGCCGGCCCGATTGCCCCTAACTGCCCTCCCCTGCAGGCCTGGTCGCCCCTAACTGCCCTCCCCTGCTGACCTTGTTGACCCTAACTGTCCTCCCATGCAGGCCTGGTCCCCCCCAACTGCCCTCCCCTGCAGGCCTGGTCGCCCCTAACTTCCCTCCCCTGCAGGCCTGGTTGCCCCCAACTGCCCTCCTCTGCAGGCCTCGTTGCCCCTAACTGCCCTCCCCTGCTGGCCTGGTCCCCCCCCAACTGTCCTCCCCTGCAGGCCTGATCACCCCAACCACCCTCCCTTGCCAGCCTGGTCCCCACCAACTGCCCTCCCCTGCTGGCCTGGTTCCCCCCAACTGCCCTCCCCTGCAGGCCTGGTCCCCCCCAACTGCCCTCCCCTGCCGGCCTGGTTGCCCCCAACTACCCTCCCCTGAAGACCTGGTCCCTCTCAACTGCCCTCCCCTGCAGACCTGGTCCCTCACAACTGCCCACCCCTGTCTGCCATCTTGTGGTGGCCATCTTGTGTCCACGTGGGGGCGGCTATCTTTGACCACATGGGGGCGGCCATCTTGTGTGTTGGAGTGATAGTCAATTAGCATATCCCCTCTTTATTAGATAGGATGTTGATAGTTTCTTTAAATTTTTTTACATAGCTATTGATTTATTTTTCCCATCACCATGTATCCCCCATACTCTCCTCCACCTTTACCCAATCCCTCCTGCCACACTCATCACACTGTTGTCCGTGCCCATGAGTTCTTTCTCTTTTCTTTAACTTTTTTGTTCAATCCCTCCACCCCCAGCCCTTCCCCAGCTGTCAGCCTGCTCTCTGTCTAGGAGTCTGTCTCTATTTTGCTTGTCAGTTCACATGAGTGAAATCAGATGGTACTGGTCTTTCTCTGACTGGCTTATTTCACTTAGCATAGTGTTCTCCAGGTCCATCCATGCTGTCGCAAAGGTGACATTTCCTTTTCACAGCTGAGTAGTGTTCCACGGTGTAAATGCACCACAGCCGTCCTAGCCGCTCGTCTACTGATGGGCACTTGGGTTGCGTCCAGATCTTGGCTGTTGTGAATAAGGCTGCATGGAGTGAGTTTCTTCATCGTGGAAGTTTTTGTGCTCATTTCGATTTTTACATATATTGCATTACATGGTCTCTTTCTTGCAGAGGGAGTGTTTTTTATAGCACCCTGAGCCTCCCACCGCCCCTCTCTGGGCCCCCTAACTTTGTTCCTCATCAGCCTGGGGGAATAATAACAATCTCTCTTCCCCCTTCAGGGTTGGGGTGAGGCCCAAGGAACCCACAGGCAGGGCAGTGTGTTTTACCCCCTTCCCCAGGACGAGGTGCCCTGGAAGGGAAGTGGTTCAAGGGGGGAAATTGAGAAAGAAGAGGGTCAGCGGGGTCAGTGGGGCAGCGGGGGTGGTGGGGACAGAGGCCTTGGGCACATTTCTGCCATCCCTGTCAGGTCGCAGTGCTGTTTCCTGCCTTCTTCTCTGTCTGAAGACCTCAGGTTTCCAAAAACCAATGCCCCTTGGTTCTCTGAGTTTCCTGAGCACCTACTATGTGTCAGGCTTGGTCCCCCCCATCCAGGGGACACAGCAGGGGACAGGACAGACCCAGTCCTGCCTCATGGAGTTGATGTTCCAGGGGGAGGGACTCTGATCATTTGGTTATAAGTCATGGTAGAGACAGGAAATTATATAAACAGGGCAGTGCGGGGGGGGGGGGCGCGCTGCTGGGAGCTACTTTAGTCACGGGGTAGGTGGGGCGCTGAGGGGGCCTCTCCCAAGAAGTGACATTTGAGCGGAGGCCTGAAGGAGGTGAGGAAATGCCCTGAATGAGGATCGGGGGGAGGGACACTTCAGGCAGAGGGAACAGCACATGCAAAGGCCCTGGGGTAGGCAACAAGCTGGGTTTCTAAGGAGCCACACGGCTGCAGAGTGTGTGACCCAGGCAGAGAGGGCCAGGTGGGTGGTGGGAGGAGGTGGGCAGAGGTTTGCCAGAAACTTTGGGGAACCAGGAGATCAGTCCAGGGGAAAGCAAAAGGCATGCTAACCTGGCTTCCAGACATAATTTCTCATAGCAGCTGCCTTGCTGGGGCCCATTGGCTGCCTCTGAAACCGCCCCCCCTGCCTGCCCACCGCCCCAAAGGGCTGGCCTTCCTCTGAAGAGAGAGCACCTAACACATAATAACGGTCACGGTGGTAACGCGGATAGGAACGCATCATCGGAGCAGAGGCAGAATTTGAACCCAGGCCTTGCCTGTTGGCAATAAGCATCTCTTTGAGGTCAAAAGAACAGCGATTCAAGACTCAGTGATTCAGGCAGAAGCCCAAATAACATCTGATTAGGAGACAAAGGCAAAGGGAGTTTATGAGAAAGGGAAGGGGAAAATTACATCAGTCGGAGGAAGGCATTTCTGTAGGTGCAGATAACATAGCACAGTGAGGCCAATGGCAGACCATGTTTTTAAGTTTCCGTCCTGTAGTCGGAGTGCTGTGGTCATCATATCTGCTTTCTTGTTATCTTTGCAAATCGTTCTTTGGGGCATAAGTTTGCTGGGGCCCAGCCCACAGGTTCAAGGGGGCTATTTTGCCTTCTTCCAAGGTTTGAGGTATAAGACGTGCAAGGCGGCTCCTCGGGCCTGGGAGCTCCAACTCCATTCATTATTGTCCTGGACACCTCGCTCTTGACCATCCCTCGATGCTGTCCCCCAGGCTTCCACGTTCTCTCTTCCTGAACTGGAGAGGTGCACGCCTCCCGACCTTGGAGCTGGGTACCGAGAAGCACCATCGTCCCCACTGAGTGGGAACCAGTTGTACAAGCCAAGGGGGGGGGGGGGGTCCGCCAAGGGAGGCGGTGATTTCTATCATGCCGGGTCCCCCCAGGTTCCAGGTGTGTGGGGTGAAAGAAGATCCCCAGGACCCCATACCTGGCCCAGGATGGACATGTGTATCCTGGAGGCCTTCTCAGAGGTGGCATCCAAACTGAGGTCTATTCCCAAGCAGCCATACTGCGGGGGGGGGGGGGGGGGGGGGAGGGGGAGAGGAGGGCTTGCTAAATGCTGTGACCCAGGCCCAGCCTGGAGCTGTGGTCAGCCCTAAGAAAGCCCAGTGTTTTCACACGCCCTCCACCTCCCCGCACCCTGCCCTCCTCCTCGCAGGAGATTTCTCTGATCAGGCCCTGGGCTCAGGGGGGTGGACCTGGAACTACAGGAACAGAGCTCCTGGCCGGGAGGAAAGGGTCCTTTTTCATTTTTTCCCTCTGGTTTTGGGACTCTCTGAAGGCAAGAGGTGGGAGGCAATGGGGCTGGGGGCCTGGGCAGGCCTTGGGGGGGTGGGGTGATCCCCAGGATCAGACTGCTCCAACGTCGCCTCTTGGAGGTGGAAGGTGGGGCTGGACCCAGCCTGACACCTCCCCAAGCACAGAATTTTCTTTGGAGTCTCAGGGTTGATTGTGAAAACTCCCCTGATTTTTTTTCCTTGACGCCCTGACATGGTCTTGTTACCTTTACGATAAAGCCACATGCCATTTCCCCCTGGAATGTGTGGGCACAGTTCCCCCAGACTCGCTTCCCTCGTCCTTCAGTAAATAGTTACTGAGGCCTTGCTGGGGGCAGGGACAGTCAAAGCCACGTTCCTAAGGGGCTCTCGGGCCAGTGGGAGATGGGTTCCAGGAAGCAGACACAACATGTAATCCCAGGCACGGAGGCGCTCGGGGGAACAACGAGGCGCTCAGGAGAGTGCGTGTGTGCGTGTGTGCGCGCGTGGGTGCCGGAGTCCGGGAGGGCTGCTCCCAGGGCGTGAGAGGCCAGCGGGAACGACACCAGCGGAGGGAACAGCCAGTGCAAAGGCCCTGCACCTCACAGCCGTCCTGTGTGGCCGGCAATGTCAGCCCCAGTGCCCAGTGAAGGGTCTGCTATGGGAGGACCCCCAGGCGGACAGAGCCAAGCTGCTCTGACTCCTCACGGCCAGGCTGTGCCAGCGGCATGGGGAAGCCAGCCAGACAGGCGGGCAGGCGGCGGCCCTCGGAGGAAGTGGCTTAGCAGGTAGACAGGGAGTAAGTGTGCGGAAACCCCGGGCTGGGCCTGGCATCGCAGCAGGCGGGGGGCCCGGCTTGATGCCACATCTGAGGGGCAGCCCCTGGCACCTGGCACTTTGGAGGAGGGGGAGAAACAGCTGGGGGGGTTGGGGTTCCCAGCGGAGGCTCACCTGGTCCCAGCTTGGGTGACAGGGAGCTCACAACCTCCCCGCTTCAGCAGCGCACAGTATGTCTCTCACTGGGAGGTTTGGATCTGCCTCCTGCGCTTTTTGTTTTTAAGTTTTATTGAGAGAGAAATGCACGGACCGTATAACGCTGCCCATTAAAGTGCCCGATTCAATGGTGTTTAGGTATTCAGGGTGGTGCAACCATCCCAGGCTCCATCTGGGAACATTTCATCACCTCGGGACGCACCCCTGACCTTTAGCTGTCACTGTCCCTCCCCCACCCAGCCCTAAGCAACCACCCTTCTCCTCTCCCTCCCTATGGATTTCCTACTTCTCGATGCTGCTGCTGCCGGTTCAGCCCCCTCCTGCTCGTCCCTGCACGGGGCTTCTCCCTCAGGCCCACCCTCTGGGGTGATGGCTCCCACCCGCCCCACTTCACAGATGAGGAAACTGAGGCTCAGAGAGGGCACGCCGCATGTCCCATCACCGGGCATAGGCAGGGAGCTGGGCTGGGAACCTCACCCTTGTTCTTGACTTCCTGGCTTAAACTCTGCAACGTTCCCGCTGCCCTTGAGATAAGCCCCAGTTCTTCAGCCTGGGCCTGCCAGGGGTCCTCGCCTCCAAGCCTTTGTCCACGCGCGTCCTTCTGCCTGCAGAGCCCTCCCCACGTGCAGCAGCTAACCCTCACTCGTGCCCCAGGACCCTCTTCTGGCGTGCTTCCTTCCAGGGGACCTCGGGAAGCCCCAGCTCAGCTCGGCCTCCCCTCTCCCTAGCCCTGACCCCTTGACTGGCATCGGGGGGGGGGGGGGGGAATCTAAAAAAGAAGCCCTGTAAACAAGTCATTAGAGGCATGGAAGACTCTAATCGGCCAGAATCGTGATGAGGGGCCTGATAACCCCCTGTTTTCTGCCGACTTCCCTGTGATGACATGGGCCAGCTCTTCTGAGAAGCACACGCAGAGAGAGGCCCCAAACCGCCCTCAGCCCGCGGCTGATAGCAGATAACAGCCCCCACGCTGTGGTTTTCGCAGCCATCAGACTCGTGGCACCAGGTCTACCGAGCGGGGAGAGATCAAAGCAGTACCTGGGCCCTGCCGTGGTCAGGAGCGGGCAGCGCCCAGGGGCTCAGGGACGCCAGCGTGAGGCAGGCCTCCAGTGCTCGCGGGTAGCTTTGGGTTGGGAGCTTCTCCTGTCCATTTTACAGATGGGGAAACTGAGGTCCCATCATCCCCATGCCCCCTTTCCTGGGTCTCTGGCTTGGTGAAGTGGCGTCATTGCCCGATGGGTCTGATAGACGGGGTCTGGTGGTAATGGAATAACCCCCCCCCCCCCCCCGCCAGGGAAAACATGTGGGCTGTTGGGGGACGGGCAGGAAGTGCCAGCAGCTCAGGTTCCACTGTCCAGGACGGTGGCCTCTTCTCTGTTCATGCTTCCTGGGTTCAGGCCTGAGGCCGACAGGAGTTGGCCACGGACTCCGCCTGGAGAGGCCGACTGAGCGCAGTCCTGCTGGAGGCAGAGGCTCGGTTCCAGCATGCATTCATGCTGTTCCATGCAGTTTCACACTGTTTCAGTTGCCTCAGGAAGGCACACGCAGGCCTGAATTCCCTGCACCCTGGGGCCTCCAAGGGCAGATACGAAGGCCCTGGAGCTTCAAAGGCAGAGCTGGGTCTGTGGTATGCCCGCCCACTTTCAGCAAATTTTTTCCGAGCAGCTGTCGTGTGCTGGGCCATGTCCTGGGTATGCCCACAGGCATGTTTGGAATAAAATCTGAACCCCTCACTGAGGCCCACAAGGCCCAGTGGTCTGGTCCTGGCCACCCTCTGGCCTCATGTCCCCCCCGTCCTGGCACACCGGCCTCCTCGCTGTCCCATAGTCACACCGGGCCTCAGGCCCTTTGCACTGGCTATTCCTCCTGCCAAGAATGCTGTTCCCTTGGCTCACCCCTCACCTCCTGCAGGTCTCTGCCTAAATGAGGCCTTTTTGGCCTTCCCAGCCATGACAACCCTTCTCTTCCCACTCATGTTGCTGATCCTGATCCACTTTTCCTGTATCCCAAAGGTTTTACCTGATGTTACTCTGAACATGTATACACCCTCTCCTCACTGACAAGAATTCTTGTCCGTCTTGCCCACTGCTGTACCCCCAGCTGAGCACACAGCGGCTGCGTAATAAGTGCTTGTGAACAGATGAAGTCTGATGGGCTTGTGTGTGGTGGGGAGGAGGCTGACGTGGGTTGGGAGGCAGCTGGGGCCTCTGAGCTGACACGGAAGATGCCCTGGGAGGCCGGGCAGGCGTGGCTCGGGCTGGGACAGAGCCCTCGGGAACAGCAAGGGGAGGCATCCCGGGGTCCCCAGACCTGGGCCACGCCCTGCGTTCAGGGATGATTCTTTTTCTGTTTGCCACCGTGGGATCTGGGGAGTCGACGCGTGTTTATGTCCAGATGATTATTTAAATAAACATTTCATTTTGGAACGGCTTTAAGCTTCTTGACAAGTCACACGGACGTTCAGGGAGCCCCGTCCACCCTCCCTGCTTTGAAAAACACACTTCGCAGCGTCTCCGCCAAATCGGAGGGACCAGTGCCGGTGTGGACGGAGCGCCAGACTTGGTGAATGCCGCCCGCTTTTCCACGGGTGTCCTTCATGCGCCCCAGGATCCCACATTGCCTTTGGCCCCTTTTAAAATCGTGGCTTTCACGTATCGGAAATCTGGTTGTGAAGCCAGAGGGGGCTTGAGTGGGGGCTGGGTTGTGTCTGTGGACCCCTGGGAGGCTGCCCTTGGGCAAGGGTTCCCCAAGGTCAGGGGCAGGCTGGTGAGGGCCCCGGAGAAAACGGAGGCCCCGTCTGAGAAAGAGCCTCCTGACCCCGAGCGCCGTCGGGGTGAGGTCCCCACAGGCTGCCCTGCAGGTGGTGAGCACCCCGTCCTGGCAGCATGTCCTAAGCAGGCTCCCCACCTGCACAGGGAGGTGGGACAGGGGCCCTCTGACCCCAAACCTCCGTCCAGGCCTCTGGCTCCCATGTGGGGAGGATTCCTCGGAGCTCGCCTGCCCCATGTCCCCAGCGATCCACCCGCACCTCTCCCGGCCTTCGAGGCTGAGGAGCTGAGTTTCCCCCCCGTTTTCCTGTCTGTGAAACAAGGGCTCCACTTCACCCCCAACAGGACGGCATCCAAGACAAAAACGAACACGTGTTGGCGAGGGGGTGGCGTGGGGACCCGCCGGCCGTGCCAGGAAGACGGTAAAAAGGCTCCGTCGCTGCGGGACGGCCTGGCAGTTCCTCCAAAGATGGAACACGGAGGCACCGTGTGGCCCAGGGGTGGGCACGCGAGAAGGGAGGAGGGCACCGGCCCCACACCTCGGACGCAGTGCTCACAGCAGCACAGGCGACGGTCGCCCCGAAGTGGAGAAAACCCAGCGTCCGTCTGCGAGCGAACAGGGGGACACGAAGCGGCCCGTCCACGCCGAGGGCTCTGGCTCGGCCGTGAACGGGGTGACGCCCTGGCACCCGCTCCCGTGTGGACGGGCCTGGAAGCGCGATGCCGCGTGACAGGAGCCAGGCACGCATGGCCACGTGGCATGTGGTTCTATGTAGAGGACGTGTCCAGAGCAGGCAAACCCACAGACAGAGAGCAGACGGGTGGTTGTTGGGGGCGGGGGGAGGCCTGGGGAGAGACTGCTCATGGGGACGGGCCTCCTCTGGGCGATGGAGAGGTCCTGGATGTAGCGAGAGGCGGTGGCAGCGCGACGCTGTGACTGTCCTGAGAACCGCCGAAGTGCACACTTTAAAATGGTGAATGCGTTTATCTCCGTTTAAAAAAATCCGAGCGAGCCTCGGTGATCATCCCTCCACAGGGGGCTGGCGGCCCACAGAGGTCCCTCCCCCTCCCCCCGGCCCAGCGGCCAGGGCCGTTCAGAAGAGGGTGGGCGCTGGACGTGGCTCTAGTCAGGGCAACTGGGTGTCCATCTGCCTTCCCACCCGCCCCCGGCTAGAGGGGCGAAGGGGGAAGTGGGGCCTTTCGTGGTCTCTAGGCCCCTGGATTTGCATCGACCACTTTTACATAAAAACCTTTCCAGGCTGGGCCCAGTGGGCCCTGAAGCCGGGCAGCAGGGCTGGCGGGGGGGAGGGGAGGGGGAGGGGGGTAAGGAGGGGGGTTTGCGGAGGTTCTGCAACACCAGCCCAGCCCACCGGTTCCCCTTTTAGAGGAATGTTATCACTGCTGCTTCTTAGAAAGAACTGGGGGGGGGGGGGGGGGCTCCTTCCAGTCCCTGTCAGATCCTGAGGGATGCCCTACCTTCTCCTTGTGGGGGTGCAGACCCAGCTCAGGGGTGCAAGGCGAGGATGGGGTGTGGGGGAGATGACAGTGACCATCTGTCGAGCACTTTCTTTGTCCCCGGCTCTCCGTGTGCCATGGGGATCTCCTGGGACTCCCCTAGGAGAACACGGGTTCGTGTGAGGGCCAGACTGAAGCCAGGCGGGCAGAGCAGGCTGGTAAAGCCCCCCTCCCGCCGTGAGACAGAGGGAGGGCGACCTGCCATTGCTGATTCAGAGTCCCTCCGGTGCCAGGGTCTGGGCTGGAAGCCAGGAATGCACCCGGGTGATGGGGCGGGGTGACAGCGTGGTCCCAGATCCACAGTGAGGGCCGAGCCCCTGGGGCTGGGAGGAAGGCTGGGTGGCGACCGGCCGCCGTTTGGCGTGAGGTGGGCGTCCCCTGGCAGGCGCTTCCGTCGCTCTCTCTTTCCTGCTTCAGTTTCACCCCCGTGGGCTTGAATTTGCATTATTGGGACAGGGTTTTCTTTTTAAAACTCGCGCCTTCTGCCCTCTCTGCAGTCTCTTTTGGTACGGGATGGGGGGGGGGCACCCCAACCAAGGTCCCCCACACGCAAAGGATTTCCTCCTTGGCTTTGGGCTTCTCAGGAAGCCGTCTTTGTGGTCCCCGGGTATGAGCTGCCCTGGGGCTGGAGGAGCCCACTGGACTCAGGGCCTGTGGAGCCCCTGCAATGGGTCTGGAGCGGACCCCTCTCAGCCTTCCCAGGCCCCATTTCACAGATGAGAACACCGAGGCCAGTGGGTTCAGACAGGGACTCGAACCCAGGATGCCTGACTGCTTCTTAGGCAGAAGGATCCCTCCCCCCCTCAGGCGCACGGCCTGTCGGGCGGGAAGGAAAGAGGCCTGAGAGTCAGGCCACGCTCACGTGGCATCTCCACCACCACGTGTGGCCAAGCAGCTGGGCCTCACTGGACCTCAGTTTCCCCCTCTGGCAAATGGGCTGAACACTCTTCACTCCCTCCTGTTTGTGGCCTCAGTGGCCTTTGCATGTGTCCATCCCACGTTGTCAGCCTCCCCTTTGGTGGCTTTGCTTTTGAGGCTCCAGGTGGCCAGTCCCTGCCTCCCACAGGCTCCGCAGATCCTCAAACACACCGGGCTCGTCCAGGACCTCGGGCCTTGGCACTTGCTGGGCCTGCTGTCTGGAATACTCCTCCTGCGTCCTCCCGTGCCTCCAAACTTCCTCTACGTACGGCCCACTTACTTGTCAGTCTCGGCTTGCCGTCAAACTGCCTCCTTTTCTCCTTTCTTCTTTTAAGTATTTTGTTCAAATATAACTATAGACATAAAAATGTCTAATCCTTAAGTCTACAGCTTGATAAAGTTTTTGCAAAGTGAATGCGCCCACGTACCCAGCACTCAGATCAAGACACGGAACATCCCCAGCCTCGCCCCCTCCTGCCAAAGCTCCCCTGTGGACTCAGTCTTTTGCGTTGATGATTAATGATTGTATGACGGGCGCTCTGCCTGGGATAGAGCTGCCCAAGAAGTTTCTGAGCCCATGGGTTGCATTAATAAAGGTATAGACTCCAGAATGAGGGAGATGATTTCCCTCCCCATTCTGGGCTGGTCAGAGCAGGCAGGCAGCTGTCCCTGCCGCAGACTGATATCCCTGGAGCAGACTGATGGCAGCAGGTTTGGAGAAGACCATTGTAGTCTTTCATAATACTACCAGAGTAGTCGTGTGTGTGTGCGTGTGCATGTGTGTGTGTGTGTGTGTGCATGTGTGTGAGTGTGTGTGCATGTGTGTGAGTGTGTGTGCATGTGTGTGAGTGTGTGTGCATGTGTGTGAGTGTGTGTGCATGTGTGTGAGTGTGTGTGCATGTGGACGCGTACACTTTCAAGTGGCACCCTGGGAGAAGGCATGGTGGCTTTAAGGTGTTTACCCTAGAGAAGGACACATGCAGGGCCCTGTCATGTGCTCCAGATGTCTAGATGGCAGAGCAGGGAAGGATGGGCCCTGAGAACTTTCACCCGGCAGTTTCTAAGCCCCAGGCCAGGCTGCTGCGAACGGTCGTGAGCATCCTGTCAGGAGAGAGACGCCAGCAAGCTGGGCAGGAGCTCATGACGAAGGGCTGAGACAGTGTAATCTTTTTTTTTTTTTTTAACCATCGAATCACCTTTATTTATTTATTTTTGTTTGTTTGTTTTTGTCAATCCTCATCCAAGGATATGTTTCCATTGATTTTAGAGAGAACGGAAGAGAGAGGGAAAGACAGAGAGAAGCATCAATGTGAGAGAAACACATCAATTGGTTGCCTGACCAGGGCCCGGACCCAGGAGGAGCCTGCCACCAAGGTATATGCCCTAGACCAGTGGTCTGCAAACCGCGGCTCGCGAGCCACATGCAGCTCTTTGGCCCCTTGAGTGTGGCTCTTCCACAAAATACCACGGCCTGGGTGAGTCTATTTGGAAGAAGTGGCGTTAGAAAAAGTTTAAGTTTAAAGAATTTGGCTCTCAAAAGAAATTTCCATCGTTGTACTGTTGATATTTGGCCCTGTTGACGAATGAGTTTGCCGACCACTGCCCTAGACAGGAATCGAACCCGGGACCCTTTGGCCCGCAGGCCGGGGCGACAGTGTCGTCTCGTTCCTTACCCCCACCCGGCCTGAGGAGGACGGCGGGGCACACGTGGCTCTGCTGAGGCCTTTCTCGGGGGAAAGATGGAAGCCCAGACCTGGACAGGGACCTGTCCAAGGTCATCTGGCCAAGCCCGGCTTTCCAGGCACAGGCCTGGCGTGGAGCTCGGGCTGTGGGTGGAGCCAGGGTGGGTTATATCTGGCGCGGCCGTTCCCTCTCGCCGGCTGCAGCTGCCCCGGGTGGGGACGGCAGGGCACGCTCCAGCACCCGCCACGGCCAGGGGCCCGCAGGTGCTGGGCCCGCCATTTACATAGCCACGCTTGGCCTCTCCGCCGGGCCTGCCGGCCTGCCCCTCGCCTCTCACCAGGAAAAGGTCGAGGGCTGAGAGCGGGAGCCGACTCTGAGCCTCAGTGAGCGCTTGAGTATTTTTATTTCACTTCTGCGTTTCACTTTTACTCGTCCCGAGTGAAATGTGCCTGGTAGCCCGTCCCGGTGACAGTCATTAGAACCTGGTGGCCTCATTCTGTGCTGACCAGGGCTGGGGCCGGGGAGCAGGTGGGCCTGGTTCGAATCCCAAACCCGCTACCAGCTGACCGTGTGATCTCTGGAGCCACTCAGCCCCAGGAGGACACCCCGGGCCCGTCTTCCAGAGACCCTGTCCCTGGGCCTCCCTTTCCTCCTCGGTGGACAGGGAAGAACCGCAGCCACGGTTTTGCCGCTTTGCCTCTCTGACCCAGCACTTGTGCGGGGCTGGTCCAGGGGGCTGGTCCAGGGGGCTTGGCTGGGCTGGGGGAGGGAAGGAGTCCTGGAGAGACCTGGAACAGTTGTATGTCCTTGAATTTGAGAAACCTGAGCTTGTATAATGACCTCATCATGAGGAGGGTTGAAAATGCAGGTTCCCGGGCCCTGCCCAGGGGTGGGTGGGCCCCTGGGTGTCAGCAGGTGCCACATCAGGCCCAGAAACGCCCGGCGAGGCTCTGGGACCCGTGAGTGTGTTTGGAGTGAAGTCTGTGTTTCCTGGGACAGGACCGGGGACGGGGTGGGCCGTGGGGAGGGGAGAACTGAGACTCAGAGAGGTAGACGCTGCCCTGTGTCGCTCAGCAAGCAAAGTGGCTGCATAGGGATTGAATGGGGGTCGGCTTGAGCCCGAGCTGGCGCCCCTGCCCCCTGCCCTGCTCTGAGCTCCCACGTGCCCCTGTCCCAGCAGCCACAGGGCCAGCCGGCTGCTGGGGAACGTGAAGCCCCGCGCTTCCCCGGGCACAACTGGGAGCCGAGTTGGGGTTTATATAGTGGCTCCCAAAATATCTGGCCAGGGATTGGCCAGAGCTGGGGAGGGCGCGGCTGGCCAGCGCTGTGGCTTCCTGTCCTGCCAAGCTGTTTCCTGCTGATAGCCAGGCCTAGTGGCTGTATCTGTGACCCCGAGGCCACCGGGGGGGACAGCCCCCCCAACAGGGGACAGGCTGTTCTGGCCTGGGCAGGGGCTGCAGGGGCCCAGCAGGGGGTCAGGGTGAGCAGCCGGAGGGGGTGGCCGGTCATTCCATACAAGTTTGTGGAAGGAGCACTGTGCTTGGAGTCCAGCTGAGCGGTGGCTGTGGGTTCCATGGCCGTGTGATCCTGGGAAGTCGGGCCCTCTCACCGTCGCCCTCAGTCATCAAGTGGGGATAGCGTGTCTCCATTTTCCTTCAACACCTCCACCTCGGCCCCCCAGCCTAGCCCCCAAGGAGCCCCAAGTCTGGGGGAGACAGATGACCTCTGATGCTCTTCAAGGGATGCGAGAGAAATGTAGAACTTTGTTCAATAAATCAGTGCTACCTCCATCGGGCCTGAGCCACGTGACTCTCCTGGTCGGAGGACACGATGTGTGTGTAGAGAGACACGTGGACATCGTCAGCATTCACGGCAGCACCATCCACGTAGCCAAAGAGTAGAAACGCAACATGGTCCATCCACACGGTGGAATATTACTCAGCCATCAAAAGGCACGAAGCACGGACATGCTTCAACACGGGCCGAGAGACGCCAGACACAAAGGCCGCATGTGATATGATCCTATCCATACGAAATGTCCAGAACAGGCAAATCCAGAAACAGAGAGCAGGTTAGTGGCTGGCAGAGGCTGGGGGGGCGGGAGGTGTCGGGGGAGTGGCTGCTAATGGGGACGGGTCCCCCTTTAGGGTGATGAAAATGTTCTAGAATTGGATATTGGCAGTGGCTGCACAGCCCCGCGAATGCCCCAAACGCCCTCGAATTGCTCGTTTTAAGACGTTTCCTCTTCATTTTATGATCTGTGGATTTAAAAACCGAGTGTTAAGATGTGTGGCGGTTTCTTGTGGTTTTTAAATCTGTTTTCTGACTTTCCTGGCTGAGGGGGCTGGCTCCCCCGTAGGCGCAGTCAGCGCTGAGTAGGAAGACCTGCGGCTGCCGCTGGAGGGCCCCCCTGCTGTGCTGGTGGCTGTGCGGACGCTGCTGCCCACCGGCGCCGACCCCGTCCTGCCCGTCCCCCGAGGCTCCCCACAGAACCCTCCCCGAGGGGCAAGGGCCTCGGTGAGCCCATTTCCCAGATGATGGACTAAGGCCCGGACACCTTGGCCTCCCAGCAGGCGGCAGGGCGCTCTGTGTGCTGAGCGCTCCCAGGCCTCTCTGGGGGCCTGGGTCCCGGCCCGCCCCTCTCGGGGCCGTGGGATGTGGGACGTGGGACGGTGGGAGCTGCAATGTGACCTCAGGCCCCACACCCCCACTCACGTGGCCGGGCTCCTGCCGCCCGTGGCCTTCTGGGAAGCCCTGCCAGGTGCAACCTGTTTCTCTTGGAAGGGCTCAGCGCCAGGATGGGGTGGGAACCGCTCTCCGGCCCCGCGGGCGGGCGGCAGGGGATGGGCTGCCTGCTCAGGAACTGCCGAGGGGCCGGAACATTCTGGGCGGGAGGGGGCGAGGGAGGGCTCCCAGCCCGTGGTCTCGGGAGCTGGGACAGGGCAGGCCCTGCTGGGTGACCATGGGCAGGTCGCTTCTGCTTTCCAACCTCAGTTTTCATCTGTGAAATGGGCTTCGTAACAATCCTTGCCTCTCAGAGCAGATCTGAGGAATGAAACAATTGAGGGGCTCAGCTGAGGGGGAACCCCACTTGTCCGACAGAAATGGGGACAGGGAGGGCTGTTCAGGGCTGTTCAGGGACACCTGGGAACCACTCTGGGTTTAAAAGCAAGCAACCCACAGGATGGCAGTTCCTCAAGGAATTGAAAACAGAATCATGACGGATGAATGAAGACACAAAACGTGGTCCCTCCAGGCGATGGAATAGCGTTCCGCCTGGAAAGGGAAGAGCCTTCTAACACCTGCCAGGACATGGATGCGCTCGAGGACGTTTTGCTAAAGGAAATAAGCCGGACACAGAAGGACAAACGCCGTGTGATTCCCCGTCCTGTGCCCGAGGCTCCTAGGGGGTCAGACTCACGGACTGAACGCCGACAGTGGTTGCCGGGGCTGGAGGAGACAGGGTCTCTGTCTGGGAAGATGAAAAGGTTCTGGGGGTGGACGGTGTGACGGCTGCACCACAATGTGAGTGTACTCAATGCCACTGACCTGGACACTTAAAATGGCCAAAACGGAAAGTAAACTTGGTTATGCATATTTTACCACACTTTTTAAAACAGCAGCCCCGGCCGGTGCTGCTCAGTGGTTAGAGCGTTGGCCCATGCACAGAGGGGTCATGGGTTTGATTCTCGGTCAAGGGCACATACCTGGGTTGCAGGTTCAACGCCCGGCCCCAGTCGGTGTGTGTGCAGGAGGCAACCAATTGATGTGTCTCTCTCACATCAATGTTTTCTCTCTCTCTCTCTCTTTCTCTCTCTCTCTCTCTCTCTCTCCTCTCTCTCTCTCCTCTCCTCCCTCCCTCCCTACCTCCCTCCCTCCCTCCCACTCTTTCTAAAAATCCATGGAAAAATAGCCTGGATGAGGACTAACAACAACAACAAAGCAAATGGCCCAATGACCCCTCCCATGGAACTGCTCTGGGCTCAGGCTGAACTAGAGGGATTTACTGGGTGTGTCCCTCTCACTAGAGGACGCCCTCCCTATGTGCCTAGCAAGCTCCAGCCCATCCTACAAAACCCAGCTCCAATGCCCCTCCTTCAGGCAGCCCTCCCTGGTTCCTGGGAAAGAGCCTAGCTCTGCCATTGGCCCCACCGCCCTTCCTCCGGCTCACCCCTGCGCCCACCAAAGGGTGAGGCTGAGTGGGACGAGGGGTCAGGGAGTGGGGAGCCCTGCTTTGAGGGCGTAGAGTGGGGGCAGCAGCAGGGGGAGGGAGGCTGAGGGGACCAAGAGCCTTTTGCTCAATAGGCATTGCTCACTCCTCCCACACCCACATGTGCCCCGAGGAACCCCAGTATGGGGAAGGGAGCAGGACACGCATCATGCGGTGGTCAGGACTGGGCAGGGGCTCAGGGGCAGGAAGGGCCATCTGACTCTGGCTCAGTGACACTGGAACTTGACCTGCCCTAGGAGGGATTAGGGTCCTGGGGTGAAGGAGGAGGAGCAGAAAAGATCGTCCCCTCAGAGGCCAGGCCTGAGAGTGAGCGTGTGCCTGTGCGTTGTACGTGCGTCTCTGTGTCTGTGTGCGTGTTGCATCCACGTGTGTGCACACGTGGACGTGGCATTTTTGAGGAACTGAATCGCCTGGCCGGGTGTGTTTGTTGCCCAGAGTGTGTGGGAGGCCCCTCCACACTGCGCTCACCCCCATGACCTCCCACCACAGCCCTGCTGCCCTCAGCCTTCTCAGCTCTCTCTAGACGCCCCCAAATCTGACCTCTTCTCCCCATCCCTTTCCCGCACTCCTACCGCCCTCCTGCCTGCTCACCCCGCCCCCCCTCACCCCCCAGGGGAAGCTGTAAAATCCCCAATCCTCCCCTGCCACCCTGGGCTGGTGGTCTGCCCCTCCCGGCCCCCATCCAGCACCCCACGTGCCATGAGCACCGAGATCACCTGTCACCCACCCCACTGTCCCCGAGGGGAGGGGCTTAGAGGTCCGAGGAGCCGGACTGGGCAGGGACCCGCTGGCCTGGTCGGGAAACAAATGCTGGGAAGTCACGCAAAGCCGTAAGCTGGTGACGGTCACAGGAGCATGGCCTTGGTGTGAGTTGGACGGAGGGGCACAGGCCACACGGGGGATGGGACTGTCAGGGCCTGTCCAATGCAGTGGGCGACGGGGCTGGGGTTAGGGGGGCGCAGGGGGGGAGGCAGGAGTCGGGGGAGGGGAGATTCCGAAGGGGGAGGGGCAGGAGCACCCCTGATCAATGTGAAGGCGGGGAAGCCTCGGTTTCCCCTTCGTGCTGTGGCATCGCGGGGCCGCACTCACCAAGGCAGGAGCGCTCCCTCACCTTGGGGGAGGAGGATTAGAGTCTGGCTCTGTTGGGGACCTCCGACTCGGTGGTCATTTCCTAGCTGAGGGGATGAAGATGGAGCGCGTGGGAGGAAAACACGGGGATGGTGGCCAAAGCCAAGGACAGAAGGCAGAGGCTTAGGAAGGCGGGTGTGGCCCTAACCGGTTTGGCTCCGTGGATAGAGCGTTGGCCTGCGGACTCAAGAGTCCCAGGTTCGATTCCGGTCAAGGGCACAACCATGTACCTTGGTTGCGGGCACATCTCCAGTAGTGGGTGTGCAGGAGGCAGCTGATCAATGTTTCTAACTCTCTATCCCTCTCCCTTCCTCCCTGTAAAAAATATCAATAAAATATATTTTTTGAAAAAGAAGGTGGGCGTGGTCCCACTTGGGACGCTGGCCGGGAGCTTGGCGGTGGGCACGGGTCCAGATTCCAGTGGGGCTGGCACATGCGTGAACCTCAGCACCAGCGGTGGGGCCGGTGAGGGACTCGCACTTGCTGCTGCGGGAGCTAAAATGGTGCCGTCACCTTGGAAGACTGTTCAGCAGTGTCTACGGAAGCGGAACACAGCTCTCCCTCTCCCTGTCGCCCAGACACCCCACCCCTGGGCATGGACCCATGAGAACATGCAGCGGGCACGAGACCAGCACACGTGCTCAGAGCAGCCTCCTCCCTAATCCCTCTGGACACGATAAAAATGCAAATGCACATCCACAGGAGAACTGGGCAAACGGGTCGCATTGAAGTCACACCGTGGAATAGTATACAGCAAGGAAAAAGGATGGAGCCCGTGGGTGAATCTGACAGAAACGATGCTGAGCAAAAGCAGTCAGATCCTACACAGAACCAATTGTGGTTCTGATGATCTGAAGTTCAAGGACAGGGGAAATGAACCAACACTGTTAGCCAGGGATCCTCAAACTTTTTAAACAGGGGGCCAGTTCACTGTCCCTCAGACCGTTGGAGGGCCGGACTATAGTTTAAAAAAACCTATGAACAAATTCCTATGCACACTGCACATATCTTATTTTGAAGTAAAAAACCAAAATGGCAAAAACACCCGCATGTGGCCCGCGGGCCGTAGTTTGAGGACGCCTGCAGCCAACAGGGAGCCTGCCGGGGGGATGGGGTGGTGTGATGTGTCATCTGAGCATACACGGGGGGGGGGGGGGGGGGGCGGAATGCATTAGGCCACACACTTCAGATCTGAGTATTTGGCACATTTTGTTGCGGTTATATCTCAACCCCAAAGTGAATCTGTACAGTCACTAAAACAAAAAAATAATTGGAGCCCTAGTCAGTTTGGCTCACTGGATAGAGTGTCGGCCTGCGGACTGAAGGGTCCCGGGTTCGATTCCGGTCAGGGGCACATGCCCGGGTTATGGGCTCGATCCCCAGTAAGGGGCGTGCAGGAGGCGACCGATCAATGATTCTCTCTCATCACTGATGTTTCTCTCTCCCTTCCTCTCTGAAATCAATAAAGAAATAAATTAAAAACAAAACAAACAAACAAAAACAAAAAAAAATTGGGTAGCACTTTAAATACGTGAAGTATTGATGCTAGTATTATCTCGTATTACAAATGTGCGGGTGATGATGTAAACAGAGTTAGATGCTGCTCTGAGGTGGGGCAAGGAAGGGAGGCTGGGCAGGCTGGGGTCTCTGCGGGCGGGGGGAGGGGGGTGTCTGTGGTACGAACGTCAGGGTAGAGCGGGGCGGATGGAAGGGGAGCAGGGCTGATGGGAGGGGCAGGTTGGCAGAGGGAAGGGCTCATCGAAAAGAACATGCCAGAAATTTCCAGGCACAGTATTCGCAGTCTGGCCAGGAACCGTGGCCTTTTTAGTCTTATAAAAATCAGTGAAATTCCTCAAAAAAGTTAACCATGACCCAGCCATTCCCCTCTGGGTATAGACCTGAAAGAATGCAGGCAGGGATGCACACAGGCATTTTTACACTCATGGGCATAGCAACGCTATTCACAGCAGCCCAAAGTGGAAGCGGCCCAGATGTCTACCGACAAACGATGGGTAAGCAATAGATGGTAAAGTGAAATATTACTTGGCTATAGAAAGGAGTGAAGCACTGACACGCTACAGCGTGGATGAACTACGAAAACTGCTGGGAGAGGCCGGACACACAAAGCCACGTGCTGTGTGATTCCATTGATATGAAATGCCCAGAAGAAGCGAGTCCACAGACACAGAAAGCAGCTGGGTGGCTGCCAGGGGACTGGGGTGGGGAGCCACTTCTCATGGGTATGGGCTTCCTCACTGAGTGATGAAACCTTCTGGAATTAGGCAGAAGTAAGCGGTGGTTGCACAATTTTGTGGATGCCCTAAATGCCACGGATTGGCTCACTTGAAAAGGTTAGCTGCAGGTTGTGTGAAAGTCACTTCATTAAAAAACCAACAGTGGATTGGCAACACCAGGGCCTCTGCATCTTCTAAAAGGGCCTTGGCCCCTGGAGAAGGCAACTGGTTGACAACAACCTAGAACTTCCTTCTTCAAGGGACTCTTGCTTCTAACAAAAGGGCGTGCGGAAGCCGCACGTGGTCACAGAAATAGGCCCAGAGAGAGCAAGGAGTCTGAGAAGGCCACACAGCAAGGGGAGCCATTCTGTGGGGCTCAGCTTTGGACAGGAGCTCCTGGGTGAGCCCAGGGGTGGGGGGTGGGCAGCCCAGTTCCCCGTCTGTTGACTAGGGAGCTGGAAGGACGTGGGTGACAGGTGCCCTGCCTTCTCTCCCCCACTAGGCCCACAACTTCACTGCAGAGGGCAGCTGGAGGGGACTGGGTGGGCAGCACTAGGTGTGGGGGCCCTGCCTGGTTCTGGTACCCGAAAGACTGCTCCAGCCTGTCTTTGGGCCTCAGTTTCCCCCTGTGTACAGTGTGGGGGCTGGGCAATCTGCCATGAGCTGAGATTCCGGAGTCTGGGAGGGACAGCCTGGCCCCTCACTGGCCCCGACTTGGTGGGGATCACAGGCACCACCCTAGGACCAGGGACCCCAGTGCCCCTGCCCACCCTTCATCCGTAGCTGCCCTAGCTTCCTCCGCGGGGCTGAGAGGGCACCACTGGGTGGTCAGGTGTTCCGAGCCCTTCGCTCCCCAGGCCTGTCTGGACCATCTCTCCCTGTGTCCTTGGTTCAGGCCGAGTTTGTCCCCAAACATTGATTTCTGACCCATGGTCACCCCCTGGTGGCCAAAACTGACAGAGCTTCGGGGGCTTATCCCCAGGTCCCGGTCTAAAGGGTCCACAAGGCACTGCCCTGGACCCTGTGAACACAGCAGTGACTAACCTCACAGGGGAGCCTGCCTGCCCTTGGGGGGCTTCTAGGCAGATGGGGTACGGGGAAAATGTGACACAAAGGACAACTGCATGTAGTCCCGAGCTGGAGTGGCCGGGGGAGGCGACCTTTGAGTTGAGCTGTGGGTGTCAAAGAGGAGGCAGCCGAGAGAAGGTGCACCAGGCAGGGGGCCTGCATCTGGAAAGTACCCGAGGTGGGGAGGGGCTGGAACAGAGGGAAGGAGGGTGAGAGGAAGCCAGGTCGCGGGGCAAGGAGTGAGGGTTTTACTCTGAGGGCACTGGGAGCCATGGTAGGGCGTTGAGCAGGGTGGGGACATGATCTGAATTACAATATTAAGAGCAGTTTTACACAATCACAAAAACATTGGTGAGTATTAGTCTTTTGCCTCCATGCTTCTATATCTTATTATTATATACTACTAGAGGCCCGGTGCATGAAATTCGTGCATGGGTGTGTGTGTCTCTGAGCCCAACCTGCACCCTCTCCAATCTGGGACCCCTCGGGGGATGTTCGACTGCCGGGCCTAAACAGGCAGTCGGACATCCCTCTCACAATCCAGGACTGCTGGCTCCCAATTGCTCGCCTGCCTGCCTGATTGCCCCTAACCGCTTCTGCCTGCCAGCATGATTACCCCCTAACTACTCCCCTGCCAGCCTGATCGACGCCTAACTGCTCTCCTGCTGGCCTGATCGTCCCCAACTGCCCTCCCCTGACAGCCCGGTTACCCCCAAATGCCCTCCCCTGCATATTCCCTCTTTATTAGATAGGGTTTTTTCTTTAACATATTGGACAGCCCTAACTGGTTTGGCTCAGTGGATGGAGCAATGGCCTGCAGACTCAAGGGACCCAGGTTCGATTCCAGTCAAGGCCATGTACCTTGGTTGGGGGCATATACCCAGTGGGGACTGTGCAGAAGGCAGCTGATCGATATTTCTCTCTCATAGATGTATCTAGCTCTCTATCCCTTTCCCTTCCTCTCTGTAAAACATCAATAAAATATATATATAAAAAGAAACATTTAAGATTCCTCCATATCTGCCTGGCTGGTGTGACTCAGTGGCTGAGACCCCAGGCTGGGGGCGTGGACCCAAACTGCTGCTTGGTGCTAGAGCATTCCCAAGTGGCTGCAGGCAGGGTGGGAATGTCCCCGCGTCACTATGGTGACGCGGAAATGTTCCCGCCCCGCCCCTATCCGCTTGGCGCTTGCACTCATAGGCTCCGAGTGGCCAGGGGGTGTTCTGGGACCCCTGCCGCTCAGGGCCTATGGGCTACGGGCTAGGAGCAGCCTGGGTCCAGAGGATGTTCCCAGGACCCAGGCCAATCAGCGGCTGTGTGTGCAAATTAACCGCCATCTTTGTTGGGTTAATTTGCATACTCACTCTGATTGGCTGTGGGCGTAGTGAAGGTATGGTCAATTAGCATTTTTCTCTTTTATTAGTGTAGATGTGGCCATAAACAGTATGAAGTATTGTTTTACATAATTTTATTTTCATTTTTAAAAAAATATTTTTATTGATTTCAGAGAGGAAAAGAGGAGTGATAGAAACATCAATGATGAGAATCATTGACCAGCTGCCTCCTGCACTGGGGTGGGGAGCCACTTCTCATGGGTATGGGTTTCCTCACTGAGTGATGAAACCTTCTGGAATTAGACAGAAGTAAGCGGTGGTTGCACAATTTTGTGGATGCCCTAAATGCCACACTGGGGACCGAGCCCACAACCCTGGCATATGCCCTGACCGGAATTGAACCATGACCTCCTGGTTCATAGGTTGACGCTCAACCACTGAGCCACGCTGGCTGGGCTACATGATTTTAAACTTTGTATAAATAATAGGACAACATCCTCCTGCAATTTGCTCGTTTCATTAACATGGTTTCTATTTTTTAGCTGTTAGCATTTTTATTTTTAGGCTTTAAACGCTGAGGTATAATACACATATGTAAGGCGTGTGAGTGCACGTCTTTGGTGTAGGGCTCACTGCGTGTTACCCACTGCGTGCACATGAGCCTGAGCAGCACTCGGACCTTGTCGTCTTGCCGATTTAAAGTGATTATATCAGTTTACAGAACTACTAGCAGGATAAACACGCCCTCAAGCTCCACTTGTTCACTAGTCTCTGGTTTTGTCAGTTGAGTTTCCCCGTCAGTCTGATGAGTGTGAAATAGCATCTAATCGTGGTCTTTCCTTAATTATGACAAGGTTAGACATTTTTTCATGTTTACTTGCCATTTGCATTTCATCTTCTCAGAATTGTTTGCTCACACATTTTGCCCATTTTTCTACTGGTTTTTTTTCCTTTTCTGATTTCTAGAAGTTATCATATAACTTGTATACAGATTACTTGCCCTGCTAGGTGTCGCAACGGTCCTGTCTGAACAGCATTTTGTTCTTTTCTACATTTGCGTCCGTTTGCCTGTAATCACTTAGGGCATACATGCTGCATATTATATGTCTGATAATCCTTATACGAAGGTCTTGAGGATCTGATCCTGCTGCTTACACAGCGCGCACTCACCCACAATGTATGATTTTCTGGATGTGCACTCATGTGTAGGGTGGCTCTATAAGTGAGAACCTTGGAGTCACTCCCCTCTGGAGAGTCTGGGTTTGTGTGTGTGTGTATGTGTGTGTTTAAAAATATATATATATTATTAATTTTAGAGAGGAAGGGAGATGGAAACATAAATGATGAGAGAAAATCATTGATCAGCTGACTCCTGCACACCTTCCTCTGGTGATCGAGCCCACAACTTGGGACATGTGCTCCGACCGGAATCAAAACATGACCTCCTGGTTCATAATCCAATGCTCAACCACTGAGCCACACCAGCTGGGCCGGAGAGACTTTTTTATTTATTAAAAATATTTTTATTGATTTCAGAGAGGAAGGGAGAGGGAGAAGTAGAAACATCGATGAGAGAATCACTGATCGGCTGCCTCCTGCACACCTCCTACTGGGGATTGAGCCTGAAACCCAGGCATGTGCCCTTGACCGGAATTGAACCCGGGGCCCCTTCAGTCTGCAGGCTGACGCTCTATCCACTGAGCCAAACCAGCTAGGGTGAGAGTTTTATAATCGTCTTGGCTTGGGTATCTTCAGACCATCTTGGCAATGCACATTTCAGCTCTAAACTGGTCCTTGCAATACTTTAGGGGAGACTTTTCTCTACCAGCTCTCCAGCCAAGAGTCGAGAGGGCTTCCTGTCTCCAGGGCCAGACGACAGGCAGTTTTTCTAGTGAGCCCATCTTCCTACTGTCACTATGTAGGAATCTCCCTGGCATTTCACCAACCTCCACAGGCCCAGCGTCCCACACACTACCTGGCCCTTCAATCCAAATTCCTAGGCTCCCAAGAGAACCAGCTCTTGCTATTTCTTTGGTGCCTGGTTCCAGTGTTAGGCTCGAGCAGATATCCCCTTGCTTGGCTCAGCTGTGCACATTCACTAGTTTATGCATTTGTTATTTATAGTGGGTTTGCCAGTAACGTTGTCCCAAACATCGCTGGGAGCAGAGGGCCCGCTCTGCATTGTGAATGAGCCCTGGGGGCTCTAGAGGCTGGGGCTTGGCCTCCAGGGACGGCAGTGAGAATGGACAATGGAACCAGACCAGGCCTCTGGCTTGCTGTGGATGTGGGCATGGGCGGTGAAGGGCAGGCATCATGGTGGCTCAGAGTGCTGGGGCCTGAGCCCTGGGCCGGGGCAGTGTTCTCTACTCTAAGTGGGTGGAATGCTAAGACTGCACTCGGGCAATGTCCAGTAGACCTGCAAGGGGAGCTGGGTACTATGGCAGGAGAAAGGAGCACAGCCCTTGAAATCGGTGGGGGTAGGGGTGGGGGTTGGAGTGGGAGAGGGGGGAGGCCATCAGTGTTAGAGCAGCAGCAAGCATGAGGGCAGGTGCCTGTGGTGGGAGGATGAGGCACTTGCTGCCCATGCACCTGCCACATTTCCCTCTGAGGACCAGGCAGCCACAATCCTCTATGGACCAGGCATTAGTTCTCAAACTCCAGTGCAGATACAAATCACTGCACTCTGTTCATTGGTCTCCTGGGCCCTGTTCCAGACTCAGGGTGGACCCAGGAATCTGCATTTCTAGTGAGCTCCCAGGGGACGCTGATGCTGCTGGGATGAGGCCCACACTGAGAAAGGGCATCAGGCCGAGGAGAGGGGGCAGGCTGTTGGCAGTCTGAGGGTTGGGGGTCACAACAATCGCCTTGGATGAGAGGGAAAGAATTTGCCTGTGTGCCCTCAGGTGGTCCAGGGCAATGGCTCTGCTGTCCACTGACTGCCCAGTCCCTCCTTCACTGGGGGCAGGGCAGAGGCGCTGGAAGCTGGTGACACACGCAAGGCCACACACAGGTTGACACGAACCCTGCACCTGCCCCTGGTGACCCGGGCGGCATCTGCACCACAGTGCATTCGAGGGAAGGCAGACACAGGGTTTAATGAATGAAATTTAATCTAATTATGACACAAACACAGACAGGGGAGGGGTGACCAAGCACAGGTATGGATGACCTGTGTCCTCTGAGGCCAGTGGCCCTCACTGCACCACCTCCCCAGGTGGACAAACACTGATGTGGCTGAGCGACAGCACTGTGTGGCACAGGTTAGCCCTGGGAGGCACCTCATCGAAGCCTGTGGGTCCAGGCCAGGAGCCCCAAGGGGCCAAAGTGCTGGGGTTCTGGCCCCAAGTGGAGGATGCGCCGTGTGGAAGGAGGCAGGGGAGGGCTCCTGTCCCCACTAAGTGCTGCCTGAGCTTCAGGGCGAGGAGCAGGAGGAGCAGACAGCAAGGTTCACGTGAACAGCAACGAGGAAGACGACAAAACCCCAGAGACACTCAGGAAACACACGACCAACGGAACGGCAAGGCGGCCAACACGTGCCCCGCAGCGGCCTGGGCGTTTCTGATGTTCTTGGTGCCTGGGACGACGCAGCCCCGAGGCTGCCCGTGGCCTCTGGGGAAAGACTTTGCTTCCCTCCCCCAGGCGGACTCGGGGCAAGGAGACAGGACATCTGGAAGACGAGCCTCTTCTGGGAGAAGGGGCTTCGGAGACAAGTGTGGAGACGGCAGAGCAGGTATGTCCAGAGGAGGAGGGGTCTCCCGGCAGAGCCGGGATGGTGGCCAGTGTCGGGGTGTCCTCCTTCCGACGGGCTTGGCAGGCCTTCCAGTGCTTTCCCAGGAGCCCCTGCACCAGGGCTGGGCACTGACCCCTCACTGGGTCCGGAGTTGGTAATCTAGGAGATGGGAGGGAGGTGTCCATGCGTGCTACCCCAGGGGCAGCCACCCTGGAGGCAGCTGCTCGGCCACTAGGGACCCTCTCAGCTGGCACCCCCACTCCCCGCCGCACAGTGGGCTGCACGTACCTCCATTCTGAGTGATGTAACGGACCCACGGCAAGGCCTGGTAACCGCTCTTCTCAATGATCTTCAGGTAGCGCACCTGGGGCACAGGTACCAGGGCCCTGAGCGTGCCATGCCGCCCTCTGCTGGTGACCCCTTAACCACCCCCCTGGGCTGGGTGGGGAGGTTGTGATGAGTGAGCGAACAGAGGTGAGAGGAAGAGGTGAGGGCATTGGTCTGTCTGCACCTAGGCTGTGCTTCTAGAAGATGCAGCAAAGAGCCAGGATGTGTGCTCACAGGTGTGACTCTAGAGATTCCTGGAGAGCGTCCAGGGTTCTCCTCCCCTCAAAGCTTTCCCCTGGAGGTGCCCAGGAAGACGGGCCCCACAGGGACAAGTCTGTGGACACTAGAGGCTCAAACCGCAGTTCTGGGGGCTGAATGCACCCCGGGGCTTGGAGCAGAGCACAGGGCAGGGCCGAGTAGACAAGTACAGGCCTCTCTGCTGGGGCCGGGCTGCCCATGCAGGAGGCGGAGCTGTGGCAACCCGACGGGAACCCTTTCCTCAGCTGCTGTGATGCTGTGTGTCCCCGCATTCCCCTGGGCCTGAGCGGACTTTGGGGCTCTGTTGTCCCCGTCTGCTCTGGGCCCGGCAGCCCCGGGCACGTACCTGGATGCCGGAGGTAGTGAAGTAGGGGATCTCGAACTTGACGCTGATCGGGGGCTTGCCCTCCTTGTCCTCAGCCTCCACACTGGGCAGGCCAAAGTGGGCCCGCATCAGGTACTCCTTGCCGCCCTGGGAACGCAGACAAGGGTGGGATGGTCAGGCCGAGGCCCCGGCTAGGTGGAGAACACAGGCCGCCAGCCTGGCCACCGAACCCTCCCTGTGGCCAGCAGACACCTGGCACCCCAGCGCTGCGAACACATGTGCACTTGTCCTCCAGGACCGCCCCCACCAGCCCCCCTGGGCAGACTGGAGGCCATGATGGGCACGATGGTTGAATTCTAAGGATCAGGAGCAAGTTTCACAGGCTCCCGGGAGAGAAGACTAATCGCTTCGAGGCAAATGAGACCAACGGGCCTGGGGAAGGAAGAAGAGGGGAAGAGCGCAGGTGCAGGCTGCCGGAGCTGAGAGTCCAGGTGAACACCCCCTGCCCAGCGTCAGGAGGATACGGAGAGCAAGAGGGGACTGTCAGAGTGAGGAACACAGACAGGGAGAGGTAACAGAAGTTAAAAGGCCGCGGCTGGGGCTGCCTGAGGAGCTGCTCCCCAAGGGTGGTGGCTCCGGCCTCAGAGCTGGGCAGTGACACCAGGGACAGGGCTCGGAGCAGGGCCAGGAATGACTGGGACCCGAGTCAGGCGAGAGGAGCAAGGGGTCTTGGCGAGAGGAGTACTGGCTGTCTGAGCTCCCGTGCATCTCAAGCAGAGCAGTGGGGAGCAGGGAAGAGCACGGGTCTTGTCACACGTGGGACACGACCTTGGGTCCCCAGGGCTCTGGCAGCAGGAGCGGCTGCCGATCAGGGCGCTTCTGCCCCCGAGGAGGGGCTGTCCTTCCACCCCAGAGCCAGGGCTCCCAGCGCCTGGCTCACGCCTCTCTCCCTGGGATGGAGTGGTCACTCTCCAGTCACAGCCGCCAGGGCCAGCTTGAGAGCAGGGACTGTATTCTGCCTGATTCGGTGACGTGTGCTAACGACTCTGGGACAATGAGGGGAGAATAATGTGGGCGTGGCAACAGACAAAGCAGGCAGAAAATAAATAATAAAATCAGCTCCATCAGCCTGTGTATAAAACAATAACCAGAGCAAAAATCTGAGATGTTCAGGGCAAGAATTCCAGGCCACAATCCTAGAAGCTGCAGCCCTATGAACCACAGGGAAGACATAATAACATGAGTATCTATGAGCCAAGTGACAGGACGGCTTCTGTAAAGCAGATGCTGCAGGAAATGCGATGGGAAGCCGAGCAAGGCAGAGCTTCCGGTGATGCTGTCACAGCACAATGCAGACCTCGTGGGCGCATATGTCAAACTCTACCCCAATAACAGGCCTGACCTTCTTCTCAAGCGCATATGGGATGGGATATTTATAAATTCTGACCTTATACTGGCCCACAACAAACACTTCAAGAAATTCTAAAAGTATAAACAGTACAAATAACTTTCCCTGACCTCAATGTACCAAATGGAAATGGAGAAAATGGAAAACAAAAGGCCCTTCTATCAGGCAATTAAAAACCAACCAACCAAACAAGTAAACAAAAACCACAACTCAGCTCTACCTGATGACAGAATGTCTGGATAACGATGACATGACATATAACGAGTCAGTTATACAGCTAAAGAGGAACATCTGTGGCTAAATACTTACATCAATGCAAATTTAAAAACAAAACAATCGAATGAAAATATCTAACTCAGAAAATTAGAGTTAGAAGAAAAAAGACTAAGAAATTAAAATGGAAGACTTATAAAATGGGAAAATATTAAAACAAATAAATTAAAAAGCAAATCTGAAAAAAATAAACCACTAGGTAACCTTATCAAGGGAAAAAGAAGACACAAATATACAAAATAAGAAATGTAACTGTTATAAGAGAAGGGGGAAAAAGAACCACTTTCTATAACTTTGTATAGACAAATCTGAAAAGCTGGTTAATTTTGTAGAAAAATATAATTTACCTGAACAGACTCCAACAGAAACTCTAAATGGCCCAAATTCCATTCCAAGAGATAAAGTAGCAAACATCCTGATAGTCACACAGCTAAACCCTATCAACTGTCTCAAACCAATCTCAAGGCTAAATAGTTTTGCAGCATAGAGAAGGGAGATAGAAAATTTATAAAATGGGTATAACTTTGACACCTGATAGAGACTATACCAAAAACAAAAATCAATCTCAGGTATGAATAGCAATGCAAAAATCCTAAATACAATGTTAACCAAAGGAATTCAATGGCATATTAACAAGAAAAGATACCACGATCAGGTGGAGCTTACCAGGATGCACAAATATATCATTCAAGATCCATCCATGAGCAGATCTGAACTGAAATGGACACTGACAAGGCAGCTGGCTAAATGCGATGCCCACTTGTGCTAAAACCACAGTAACTAGGATGGGGTGAGTCTGCAGTCCCAGCTGCACTGAACTTGGAGGAGAAACCAAATGTCTCCAGTAGAGGGCAATGTCTCCACCACCACTTAAGGGCCCTGGAGACAGAAGCAATGAGATGCCAGAAGCCATCAGATGGAAAAGAATAGGAGAGAAAAGAGAAAAACTGCATCTAGGTGCAAAAGATATGAAAGGAGATCTGAAAACCCATGACATGAGAATCAAAAGAAAAGCTACCACAAACCAAAATGCAGTAAGGTCCCAGGGCATAAAATTGCCATACAAATATTAGTGACCTGTTAAAGACAGAATGGAAGAGAAGATCCCATTTACCAAAACATTGGCTTAAAAATCATCTTAACGAGCCCTGGCCAGTGTGGCTCAGTTGGTTGAGCGACGTCATCTCATGCGCCAAAAGGTCGCGGGTTCAATTCCTGGTCAGAGTGCATGCAGGAAGCAGCCAATCAATGTTTCTCCTCTTTCTCTCTCCCTCCCTCCCTCTTTCTCTCTAAAAACAAAAACATTTTTTTCCCAATAAAAACATATTTTAAAACATCATCTTAATGAGAAATGAGCAAAACTGTTGGTGAGTCCCAGAGACTCGGAGAGTGTGGAGTGTTCTGTGGCTTTTACCTGGCTCCAGACACAGACATATTCCCTCTGAGAAAACTCGTGGAGTTGTTCACAATTCATCTGTGTACCTTTCCGCAAGTTATACTTCAATAAAAGTACTTTTTAACAATGAGGAAGCCCACAGGAGGTACACAAGGCAAACGCTAAAACATTACTAAACGGCACAAAGGTGCCAGTGGGACAGCACAGCCTCATAAAGGTGTTAATTATTCCCACTTCACTCAGAAACTCAGTACAAACAAGCAGCTCCCAAAATTTAAAAGGAAAACGAAACCATTGCCAGGAAACAGACAATCAATAGGCGTGGGGGTGTATGGTGGGTGGGGGCTGGCCCTCCCAGATGTTAACACAGAATACAGCCCCAAGTTAAAATGTGGCCTCCATACAGGAGGACTCAGAAGGAGACCTAATGCTGCCTGAAAATCTGATTTGTGATCAACATGGTGTTTCAAACCACTGCGAAAAAGATGGACTTCTAGTAAATGCTGGATAGCCATTTGGAAAAGATAAAACTGTACCTCATCCCATTTACCAGACCTTGCCCTGAAAGGACCTCAAATCTAAGGTGAAAGATGCCACTGGATAGGCTCTAGAAGCAAATGAGTGAACTCCTCGTTTCATCCTGTTTATAGGAGAAATGGCACAGAGAGACCATGTCTGCTCGCAGGTTAGCAGATGTCTGAAAGCTCCACGGCAACTGCTGATGGAGCTTGGAGCGGGTGCTGATGGGATGTAAACAGCACGTAGGGAGGTGGGAACGGCCCAACAAAATCTCAGACCTGTGTCCCCTTTGAGCCAGCAATTTCATTTCTGGCACCAACGCTGACGCTAAACCAACAAATAAACAAAACGACATAAGCCCAAGGTCTAGCCTCAGAGCAGTCTCCCTACAGCCAAAGACTGCCAACAACCTCAATGCCCTTCAGTGGGGAGGGGGCGGTGTCTGAATAAAGACAGAGTAAATGCCACACAGTGGAACACCTTGCAGCTAAAAAAAGAACAAGGAGGATCTGCTTCTATAACCATTTCTCCTAAATGGTTAGGGGGGGAAAGCAGGTAAGAAAGGAGGAGAAGCAGTAATATACCATTTATATTTGTTTCTTTGTACCAAAGACACTTCAGAAGGTTAAATGCTTTTCCATAACGGGAAGAGAGATTTAGGGGAAAGGGATGGAAATGAGAATTCTGCACACCTTTCTTCTCTCCCTTTTCATTTTTTAAAAAATAGTTTTGACTTTTTAACCACATGAAGATTTTACACATTTAAAAAACTGAATTTAAAAAGCAAACGCTCATCTGGCTTGTGTAGTTCAATGGTTGAGCCAGGAACCAACAGGTCACCGGTTTGATTCCCAGTCAGGGCACATGCCCGGGTTGCGGGCTCAATTCCCAGTGGGAAGCATGCAGGAGGCAGCCGATCATGACGTTCCTCTCTCATGTGTGTTTCTCTCTTTCTCTATCCTTCTCCCTTCCTCTTTCTCTAAAAATCATTAAAAATATATTTTTTAAAAATAAAAAAGCCAACCCTGAATCAAACTGCATATTGAATTGGTGACATGGAGAAATATAAGGCAGGGAAGGATACATATACACGTATATATTTAAAATTGTTTTTTCGGTTCTTTTCGTCCCTGGTTCAGTTCTTTTCGAGCCACTTGAAGTAACCCGTCTCTGTGTGGTTTTCTCAACTTGATACACTGGTAAGATCATTTGGCTTTTGATTTTTAGGAATCACCTTTTATCTTTTTCCATTTTTTGATTTAATTTTGTTTTATACTAATGAAAAACACTTCAATGGTTTCAAAGTCAAGTGAAAATTTCAAAGATTAGATTAAAACAAACCATAGCCTACAAAATAAGGTACAGTCCACAATGATTGGCATCTAGCCCTGAGCCATGTCCTCTGCCTCCCCGAGAGCTAACCATGTGCTTGATCTTCTGATTTATCCTCCCATTGTGTTTTTTAACATAAATGCTATTTTGAACAGTGGAGACAGTCAACAATCTAGGATGGTTATTACTCCCTCTATGGAATATTCTGTTGTTGACAAAACTGACCACCAAGAAGATAGTCAATGACCTGGAAAATGCTTCTGATACAAGGCTGAGAGGACAAAGAATACCAGATTGTCTCTACTCTACAAAGTCAAACAACAACACACAGCAAGATTAGAATGAAACACACCAAAACCCTAATAGCAACTGCATTATGGAGGCACGATTATAGTCTTTTTTCTCCTTTCCCTCTATTTTCTGTAACGTAATCCTATATAATAAAGAACTAATATGCAAATGGTTATCACACCCTCGCACCAGGGCCGGGGGACCTGAGGCCATGCCCCTGCCCCGGCGCTGGGACTGGGACCTGAGCCCAGGCCAGGGGACCTGAGGCCATGACCCTGCCCCGGCGCTGGGACTGGGGGACCTGAGGCCAGGCCGGGGGACCTGAGGCCATGCCCCTGCCCCGGCGCTGGGACTGGGACCTGAGGCCAGGCCGGGGGACCTGAGGCCATGCCCCTGCCCCGGCGCTGGGACTGGGGGACCTGAGGCCAGGCCGGGGGACCTGAGGCCATGCCCCTGCCCCGGCGCTGGGCCAGGAACCTGAGGCTGTGCTGGGGGACCTGAGGCCATGCCCTCGCCCGGCGGGGTTTGACGCGGGACCTGAGGCTGCGCCCCCCGCCCTGCAGGGCTTGACGGGGGTGGGGCCGGCGGGTCTGGGTCTCGTGTGATTTTGAGGCGCATGTGGGTGGGCGGGGACTTGACTCTGGATCCCATGGTGCGCCCCAGACTCTGACAGGAGGAAGATTTTCATATACATTTTATTAATTTTCTTGCATCTCTGACACTTCTATTATAGAGAAAGGGCAAACAGCAATATTAAAATATTTCCTCTAATTAATTCCCTCTTAATGTGCACGAATTTTGTGCACCGAGCCACTAGTTAAATTATAGATTTGAGGAAAATTGTGAACATAAAAAAATTCAAGGCACTAGAATGACTGCATGCCCAACTTCTTTAACTCAGCTGGGATTGTCCTCGAGCCCCACCGAGGTTCAGATAGAGAGGAGAACGTGGGAAAGCAGTGACCAGCAGGAGCACACACCTGCCTTCCAGGCTCTCTCGGTGCTATCCCTGCAAACCCAGACTCTAGTGCTCCAAATCCTAATCACAAGCCAGGCAGCCGCGCCAGCGGGCAGAGCTGGCACAGGGCATACAGTGCTGCATGTTCCTGGAGCTGGATTCCCGAGACCCGTGCAGCTCTGGCCTCAAGGCAGTCTGTTCCCACCACAGTGTCAGAGAGAAGGAAGGGAGGGAGGAGAAGGGAGGGAAGAAGGGATGGAGGGAGGGAAGGAAGAGGGGACACTTTACTGATGCTGAAGAGGAAGGTGGTGAGGGGCCCACAAGGCTGAGCCAGCCTCTGCTTTTCCAGAGGCTCCAGTTTTCCCTCCTGGCCCGGCCAGCTCCTCAGCTCTCCCCTCCCTCCTGACCTTCCCAGAAGCTCCAGGTGGGGATCCTAGCCTGTGCCCTGTCTCAAGGTTTGGGGGTATCCCACAGCTACCAGGCCACAGGGAGCATGTGGAATGTGGGTGGAAGTCTGGAGGGGGCACCCCGCTGAGAACAGTGCTTACTGGGAAGGACTTGATGGACCACACGATCTCGCTGTTTTCAGGGACCCACTTGACGCTCCCCACCGTTGTCTTGAACTTGGGCGAGTCGGCATCATTGGGCACAGGGATGTGGATCTCCACGTTGTTGGCCGTTGACCGCCGCTTGAATTGGCTCTTGGCCTAAAGAAGAGGCCCACGTAGTCAAGGTTGTAAAAGGTGAAAGGGAGACAGCCCAGCCCCCACCCACCCTGCTCCCACAGGGCCATGTGCCCCTTGGCCTGGTCTGTGGGACCCTCCACCAAGCTGACCCCTGCCCATTCTTAGGCACTACTCACACCCTCTCTTACCCTGAGAGTCTCCCTATGGTTGATTTTTAAAGTTCAGTTTCTGCCTTCCTATTCTATTGGCCTTCGGGGCTCCCCATCCCTCCCTCTGTCCCAGCCCTGGCCTCCTGGGACCAGGTCTGTGTCCCCACAGCTGGCCAGGGCTAGATAGATTCACTAAGTAGCTGGAGTGCTCCGTCTGGCAGGCCTGGATGCCTGACATGTGGCCACTGACATGATGGCCATGCCCAGTACCTGGGCAGTGTGTCTCCTCTGTGCCCCTGGCCCACGCCCGAATCTGAGCTCACAGTGAGGCAGCAAGGATGACAGCCACAGGCCCAATTCCCCAGGATGGAGTCACTGAGCCCCACGGCAGTCCCAGCCTTGTGTTAGAACTCTGTGCCAAAGGCCCTGGACAGGCCAAAGACATAGACACACCCTCACAGGAAGGACTGTCCCATCCCCCAGACTGACTGTCCACATGACAAACACCCACCTTGATCATGTACTCGATGCGGCTGTGGGAATGCTTTTCAATCACTGACTCAATCCATATCAAGGGCTTGACCTGTCGGGGAGAGTGGAGAGGGCACTCACCTGGCTGTTTTAGAAAGCCCCGTTTCACAGAGGGGAGGCGGGGCCCAGGGCAAGGGATCGTTGACCCAGGTGTGAGCTCAGGTGTGAGCTCGACACACACTGCCTGGGGCCCTAGGAGGAGTCCCGGCTGCACCAGGTAAGCCCAGAACACACAGAGACCCAGGTCGCAGGGAGATGCCAAGGGCCTCTGTGAAAATGCAGAGACCATCACTGGTGGGGGTCCCAGGAAGGAGCAGCGATGCCAAAGCAGCCTGGCCCCTCCCAAAGTTTGGGTCTTCAAACACAGGGTCCCCGTGCCCACCCTGAGCGTCACCTCATGGACATGAGCCTCGTCCTGGACAGGGACTGTTCCAACCACAGGAAGGAGACAGGACCCGCCCCCATCCCACCCCCACCATGGAGCCCCCACGGCTGCTGCCCAAAGCTGAGAGCCAGCTCCGGGGAGAGGAGCCTGGCGCACTCACGTGGGTGTTGAGACGGTAGGACATGAGCTCGAACTCGCCGTCGGGCGGGATGAAGGAGATGGTGCGGTCATTCTCGAAGCGGGAGAGCCGCACGCACTGGTGGAACTTCACGTCCTCCAGCTCCACTGACTTGCTTTTGCCGCCTAAGGGAAGGGGGGGTAAGGACCCGAGGCCTCTGGGCCACTCTCAGCAATGCGCCCGCTGCCTGGGCCCACCCTGGCAGAGCAGAGCTGCCCCAAATCTGTGAGCATCTTGGGCCACGAACACAAAAGGGACCTGGTTCTGAGACAACCCTCTCCACCCCACCCCCATCCGTCCTCACCCACATGGAGGCCCCCCTTCACGTCCAGACACTGGGCTCATGCAGAGGGCAGGGCTGGTTGGCCTGGTTCACACCAAGTCACCAGGTAGGGTGGCTGTTTGGGACATGTTTGTTGAATTACTAACAAACCCAGCTGTGTGTGTGTGTGTGTGTGTGTGTGTGTGTGTGTGTGATGGCTCGGGGCTCCCGAGGGCTCTGGCCCCATTGACCCCATGGGTTCTGGAGTCCTGCCTTGGTTTCCCACCCCACAGAGAGCTGTGTGGGTCAAATCCAGCCCCGGAGAGGAACTGCCCTGATGGGCATTCGAATGCCTGAGAGGCCCCGACTACTGCTGCTGTGAATGTAACTGACCAGGCGGGACACGGCTCCCGCTGCGGGCCTGTGGCAGCCGGGAGGTGGGTGATCCAGTTTGCAAACACAAAGCGCCAACAATCTGGACCCCTGAGGCTGCTCTGGCCCTGCCCCACCACAGGAAGTTCTACTTCTAGTCCAGGTCCCTCCTATTAATTTATTACGCATTCATTTTAGGTTATCATTAATTTTTTTCAATTAATTTTCATAGCTGTCTTGTAAACGGTGTGAAAACATGTCCAGGTGCTTGGGATCAACGTGTTCCTTCCCTCAGGTGACCTTCCCCTCAGCTCCAACCTGAGCCCAGGATACAGCTGCCGGGTGAGACTGCTCTGAGCACAGCCCCGTGGCCCGGGTACTCACGGCCCGTGTTGTCGAAGAGAACCTTGTCGTTGAGGCCCAGGCGCAGCTCGGGCATGCCTGAGAGGAAGACCCGCATCTTGATGGAACCCACGATCTCGCTGCGCAGGACGTTGCCGTTGGCACTGACCTGTGGGAAGGGGACGGGTGTGAGGGGAGGTCCCAGCTCGCCAGCCGCTGTCCCCCACCATGCTGCAGGACTCTCCCGGCCACCTCCATTCTCGATGCCCTTCTCACTGTCTCCTGAGCTGGGGGAGCCTCATCCGTCCCATCCAGCCTTCGTGCCAGGGTCAGTGAGGCAGACACTCGTGGGCCTTACCCTCGAGGCCTTGGGCCACATGAGCTCCTCCCTCATGGACAAGCCCGGTGACCTGGGCCTGGCATACTGTCTCAGGGCTCTCCCAGGCACCGTGCCCTCTCAGGAGCCCCAATGCCCCAGGTAGACCTGGCAGCTCCTCCATGTGGGGAGGCCACCAGGCTCACATCCCTGAGGGCTCGTTAAAGATGGAGCTTCCTAAGCCCTGAACCCTCCCTGCTCCCCCGGGCTGCCCTGAAGTCTGATAACCACGGATCCAAAATAACAGAGAGAATCGGTGTTCACACGGACTGAGAAGTGTCTCTGCACCAGGCGCCCTCTTGTACCCCTCAACCGTCTGTGGGGCTGGGCTATGGCATGAGTAACCCTGTAACTCATATGCCAACCAGGAGATATCTGAGAGTGCGAAGAGGCTACTGGAGCTACCCTCTTTCATCCATCTATCTATCTATCTATCTATCTATCAATCATCTATCTATCATCTATCTATCTATCTATCTATCTATCTATCTATCTATCTATTTATCTATCTATCTATCTATCTATCTATCTATCATCTATCTATCTATCTATCTATCTATCTATCTATCTATCATCTGTCTATCTATCTATCATCTATCTATCTATCTATCAGCTATCTATCTATCTGTCTATCTGTCTATCTATCTATCATCTATCTATCATCTATCTATCTATCTATCTATCTATCTATCTATCTATCTATCATCTATCTATCTAAAGTGGAAGGGAGGGAGGGGGAGAGAGAGAGAGAGAAACATCGATGTGAGAGAGATATATCAATTGGTTGCCTCCCATATTGATTGGTTGCCTTCCGCACACACCCAGACCGGAGCCAGGGATTGAACCTACAACCCAGGTACATGCCCTTGACCAGGAATTGAACCTGCGACCCTGTGGTGTGCAGGCTGATGCTCTAACCACTGAGCAACTGAGCAGGGCTGGAGCTATTCTCCTTGAGTCCGTTTTAGAGAAAAGGACACTGAGACAAAGAGGAGGGAGTCATGTACCAAAGGAACAGAACAGCTGGCAAGTGCTGGGGCCACAGCCCTGACCACCACCCCAGAGTGTCCCTCTGCACAAGGCCACATGCATACCAACAGCGAGTCTGAGGCCATCGGGGCCACTCCTCAGAGGCGCCAGCCACACTCACATGGTGGAGGGCCTGAGCTGCCTATCTCTGCAGAGGAGCAGGAAATTCTGTCCAGTCTTTAATGAGTGTGCCAACAGCACCACATGCCCCCATGAAAGCCTTTGCCTCTGACGGGAGCAGAGACTTGAGGTGCCGAGTGGCTGATGACCCTGAGAAAGGCACCAAGCAGGACAGAAGGCCCTACAGATTCTAGCTCCATCACCTCCATCACTCGCTATACTCTGGCCACACTGCCTCTCCTTGTCCTCGCCCCAGCAGGCAGCTCCCTGACCTCATAGGGCACAGCAGCTGCCACTTCCCCTGCCTCTCACCAGCCTGTCTGCCTGTCTCATCCCCTCTCTAGTGAGGGGCTATGCCAAGTTGCTCACTGCCGGGTCAGCAGGGACACTGCGCCTGAGCTCAGGAGGCACTCAGCAAGCGCAGTAGATGTGGGTCCTCTCTTTCCAGGTTGGCTGGGTACTACTCCCACCTGCCTCAATCCATGGCCCTCCGTGCTCCCCATGACTGTGACTGCCCCTAGGTCCCCTTCTCTGGGGGGCTGTTTCCTCCTTGGGGAGTTGAGATTGCATGGCCTTCTGTAACTAAACACAGGAAGTCATGAATACTGGGAAGGAGGGCCAGGAAGTGGAGACAAAAAGCCACAAAGCCAGAGGCTAATCTTGGCCCTATGGGCAGCAATCATGACAAATTGCCCTTTCCAGCTGAGGTGTGACAGGTGGCCCAAGGCCAGTGCCTTCTCCAGGTGGGCAAGGAGATGTTTGCTGAGGGATCAGCTGCTAAGTACTCCACTCCATCCAGATTTCCGGAATCTGGAGGCCAATGTTGACTCAGCTGCCAGATCTGCAAACACACTTAGGAATAAGGCATTCTAACGTGCCTAGGTGTCCATACCTGCCTCCATGCATGGAGGAACAGGGTTCTTCAGGCACAGCCCCCCCAAACATACCCCCAGGACCTCTGAACGCTCCAGGCTTTCCCATGGAGACAGTTATAAAGTGCTCTTGGGATTTGCTTTTCCTCCCAGAACCAGATGGACCATGTTTTGGTTTCAACAAAATGTCAGACCAAGGTCTCAGGCAGGAAGGAACACAGTTATTAGCAAGGCTGCCATTTTGCCCCTTGGCTTAAAAAGAAAGAAGGCAGCCTGGCTGGTGTGGCTCAGGGGTTGAGCATCGACCTATGAACCAGGAGGTCATGGCTGGATTCCTGGTCAGGGCACATGCCCAGGCTGTGGGCTCAATCCCCAGTAGATCAATGATTCTCTCTCATCATTGATGTTTCTTTCTCTCTCTCCCTCTCCTTTCCTCTCTGAAATCAATAAAAAAATATTTTATTTTTTTTTTTAAGAGAGAAGGAAGGCAAGTACAGTCATATTAAATCCACTGGGAGCATCTCTTTGGGAAGCTCTCTCAACAATGCCACGTCTGGGAACTCAACCTCCAGAAATCACGCCCAGGTAACGGAGATGTCCAAAATGCATGTCTGAGGATGCATGAGCACGCTCATTTCTCCATCTGTCATAATCAGAATGGGCATACCCGAGTAAGCCACATGACGGGATTGGCCCAGTCATGGACCACCCAACCAGTAGAGGTGGGACAATTTCCAATGAGGAGACAGGCAGCATGCAGGTGAGGAGGAGTTGGCTTGCATTCTTTCTCTGTCACCAAATTCAACTACAAAACCTGGGCACGAGGCACTGGCAACTATGCGGGAAGACTGGAAAGTTCAGCAGGAGGACCCAGGAGCAGCCAAGAAGGAGCAGTGCCCCTCCCCCATGTGAAAGTGTGAGGAACCTGGAAGTAGAAGTGAGCATCACCAGGGTGCAGACTGAGCTCTCAGAAACCTCTAGCTTTGCCTCAAGGGAATTTCCTGCCACTCGGGGGGAGTACGGAAATCCCTCACTTCCCCCACTTCTCTGCTCTCTCCTGTCCCAGAGCATTGTGACATGAGCAATTTGTAGCATTAAATGTTTATATTAGAAAAGAAGGAAGGTTTCAAATCAATATCTTCAGTTTCTACCTTAAGAAACTGGAAAAAGAAAAGCAAAATCAACCCCAATCATGGAGAAATACTACAGATAATAGCAGAAATCAATGAAATTGAAAACAAAAATAATAAAGAAAAAATCAATGAAATCAATGTTGATTCTTTGTAAACATTAATAAAATATATGAAACTTTCACAAGACTGACAAAGAAATAAGATAACATAAATTACCAATATCAGGAATAAAAGAGGAGATAGCAGTAGAGACCCTGTAGATTTAAAAAGATAATAAGGGAATACTATAAACAACACTATGAATATTAACTCAATGACTTAGATGAAATGGACCAACTTAAAGAATTAAAATTTGTAATTAAAAATATGCTAAAAAAAGAGAAATCTTCAGGCTCAGATAGTTTCACTGGTGAATTCTACCAAATAAAAGTAAAAATATACAATTTATAATAGCTTCAAAACACTGAAATACCTAAAACATGTACATGGTAAAAACTACAAAATGCTGATGAAAGAAATAAAAGATGTCCTAAATACACTAGGGGTGGGGGTGGGCAGAAGTTTACAGTTATGAGTATAGCAAATAATACAATAATTAATAAGTAATACAAGAATAAACTCTGTGTTTCGCATACTCACAACTGTAAGCCTACTTTTGCCCCACCTTGTATACAGAGAGACAATACTATTTCATGGATTGTAAGACTTAATATGCTAAATATATAAATCCTTGCTTGGCCGGTGTGGCTCAGTGGTTGAACATCAACTCAGGAACCAGTCTGATTCTGGTCAGGGCACATGCCTGAGTTGCGGGCTCAAACTCCAGTAGGGGGCGTGCAGGAGGCAGCCAATTAATGTTTATCTCTCATCGATGTTTCCATCTCTCTATCCCTCTACGTTCCTCTCTAAAAATATCAAAAACATATTTTTTTAAAAAAGATATCAGCCCTAGCTGGTTTGGCTCAGTGAATAGAGCGTCAGCCTGCGGACTGAAGAGTCCTGGGTTGCATGCTCGATCCCCATTAGGGGGCGTTCAGGTGGCAGCCAATCAATGATTCTCTCTCATCATTGATGTTTCTATCTCTCTCTCCTCTCCCTTCCTCTCTGAAATCAATAAAAAATATATATATATTTTTTAAAGATAGCAATTCTTCCCCAAACTAAATAGTTATTTAATGCAATACCAATCAAAATCCCAGCAGAATTTTTTGTAGATACAGACAAGTTGATCCTAGAATTCTATACAAAGGAACTGAATAGTTAAAACAATTTTAAAAAACAGGAATGTTGGGAGAATCACATTATCTAATTTTCAAACTTACTATAAAGTTACAGTTATCAAGACAGTGTGGTATTGGCAAAGGAACAGATAAATATACAGACCAATGGAACAGAACAGATAGCCCAGAAATAGTCTTGCATAAATATGACCAATTGATTTTTGACAAAAATGCAAAAGTAATTCAATGGAGAAGTGATAGTCTTTTCAAAAATTATTAGAACAACTACAAAAAACTGTGCTATATGCAAAAAGAATCAATATAAACCTCATAACTTATGTGAAATTTAACTCAAAATTGATCACAGATTTAAATTAAAACTATAAAGAAAAAATTTAGAATCAATTTTTTAAACTCGATAATTGGACTTTCTAAAAATTAAAATCTTTTGCTCTGTGAAAGATACTGCCAAGAGAATGAAAAGACAAGTGACAGGCTGGGAGAAAATATTTGTAAATCACATATCTGACAAAAGAATTATATCCAGAATATATAAAGAACTTTCAAAACTCATTAATGAGAAAACAAACAACCCAGTTTTAAAATGCTCAAAAGACACGAAGAGACACTTCTCCAAAGAGGCTATATGGATGACAAAGAAGCACATAAAAAGATGTTCATCATCATTAGCCATTCAGGAAATGCAAATTAAACCCATGATGAGATACCACTACATACATAGTAGGATGACAAAAACAAACTACTAATCAAGGATGTGAAGCAACTAGAACTCTCTTGTGCTACTGGTAGGGATGCAAAATGGTGTGGCTACTTCTGGAAAACAGTTTGGCAGTTTCTTATAAAATTAAACATGCACTTACCATATGACCCAGCACCCACTCCTTGGTATTTGCCCTAGAGAAATGAAAACTTCTGCCCATATCTAAACCTGTACACGAAATGTTTATAGCAACTCTTTTCACAAATGCCAAACACTGGAGACAGCACAATGTCCTTCAGTGGGTGAATGGATAAACATATTGTGGTTCAGAATATAAAAAAATATAAGAAGAAACAAACTTTTGATAAACACAGCAACACGGATGAACCTCAAGGCAATATGCTGAAAGAAGCCAGACTCAATAGGCCACATACTGCAGGATTCCATTCATATGACAATCTCAGAAAGACCAAACTACAGTGCTGGAGACCAGATCAGTGGTTGCCAGGGGTTGGAGACAGGGAGGAGGGTGAAACTACCAAGGGGCAGCAAGAGGGAGGTTTTGAGGTGATGAACTGTTTGGTACCCTGATAATGATGGATACACAGACATGTACATATTCTAAAATTTATAGGTCAACTTTACCTAATGGTAATTTAAAAAATGAAATTAAAGAAAAAAACAAAGATTACAAAACAGTAAGACAAAAACAACACTTCTCCCACCAAAAAAAACCCCAACAAAACAAAAACTAAGTTGCAGGAGAACCACACCTTATGCTGTTTTATAGAAAAACAACGTATGTTTATATATCTGTAGAATAAAGTCACAAAGGATGTCAACAAATTCTTAAGTGAGGTGGGCTTCCTGACTATGGAGCCCTTCACTTTCTAACTTCACGTATTCTTCTTTTCTAAAACAATGTCCATGTCTTGATTCTAAGTAAGAACAAAAGCTCATGAAGATAAAACAAGCTCACGTTGCAATGAGTAGCCCCAACTGAATCTTGCTGATGACACAGAATCTCAGTATTTCTCACGACTTTGCTAATTTTAAAAGTCTAGTTGCTTTTACCACCATCACGGAGAAGACAACATTTTAAAAAATAAAGGAAAGAAGCCTACCAAGAGGTTGACAGACTCGATGACGTCCAAGAACACCTCGTTCTTCCGGTACTTGATGCCCTCAGACCGCCAGGACACTGCGTTGGTGACAGTGGCTGGGGGCCGCGGGGCCCCCGTTTCCAGCTTGTGGCCTTCCTGAGTGATGTACCTGTGAGACCACGCTCAGTGTTAAGGCAGTCAAGCACCGACATTCTTGAAAACAGCCCCTCACCGTAGCAGGCTCCAAAAAAGGCAGACTCTGGTTTCACATGTGGCTGTTTAATTCAAGAATATCTTAAATTTCAAAAAGCCCAAAAAACTCATTACAATGAGCATTGGACATTCATTTGGGGGTAGTGAGGAAAATCACTACTGGCGTGCAGAGAGGCATTAACCCCCTGGTAAAGTAACCTGGTGACACCACTCCCACTTGGGGAGTAACAGGTACAAGACGTGGGCAAGTTAGATGGCTTCTCTGAGAGTCCTTCTGCTCCCTGGTACAATGGGAGACTGCCTCTGATTGTGGATCGAGTGGATGCTAAGTGTTCACACAGGGCACAGTTCACAAGAAGTGCTTAATCCACAGTGGCCATTATTTGAAGAGCAGGATTCCAGAAAAGGAGATATTTTATCAGCCTCCTTTGTGACAGAAAAAAACAAAGACAGGTGACTGACACCCTAACAACCAAGCAGTTAGTGCACCTTTGTGGGTAGAAAATAAAGACCCAGTAACAGGAAAATGCACATACTCTGCAGGGCTGCTGCATGGGAAAGGGTCCCAAACTGCCCACTGCTGTGACCCGCCAGACTCCCACTCTGCCTACTCACTCCTGCAGAATCTTGCTGTCTGTGGTCTGGGGGTAGCCAAAGTCCATGAGCTCATCCAGCAGCTCGTAGATGATGACAAAGTTGTCGCGGATGCTCTCCTCCTCCAGCTCCTTGAAGTACTCTGAAAACACCTGTGATGTTGGCAGTGGGGGCAGGCAGATGGGCGAGGGAAGGACGAGGAAGGGAGAAAGGCCCGCACAAATCCATTTGCCTTTCATGCTCAGGCCCTGAGACAGCAACGCTTTTGTGCCCACAAGCTGCACTTGACCATTTTCTAGGCTTGGCAACATACTACAGACTAGACCTTTGACTCAGGGAATGAGGGCAGCACTGTGGCTACCTGAGAGGCGGGAACCAGGCTGGGGTTGCAGGCGTCCTCTGAGGCCTGGTCAGAAGCCCCACATCTGCATCCCTGCGGCCCCTTCCCAGCTTCTCTTTAGTCCTCACTGTAACTGTCATCCTTGGCCTCTGAGTCAGAGGTGACTCAAGTGAGAGGCAAGAGCCACTGGGGACAGAACAAGCGATGCTTCTGGACTCTTCCAGCCTCCCTGAGTTCCCAGGCTGTATAGCCATGCAGGCAGATACATCCTCCCCGTTTCAGCAGGAAGTTATAAGGCTCAAGGAAGGAATGCCCAGGAGAAATGTTTCATTATCACTAACACCAAAGCAGAGAGAACTGCTAGACCCTCCAGGGAGGAGAACTTCCTCCTTCCCACTTCCCCGTTCCCAGGCCTTGCTTGCGACAGCACCACCACTCAGTAACGAAGGCCCACTCCTTGCTCTCCCCTCCCACACTGCGTGCCCTCACTGTCAGACCAGCACCCGCTCCTGAAGGTTTAGCACACGTGGCTCCTGAGCTAGCTGCACCTGGTACCACTGGAGGTATAAACGCTTTCCTGGGCCCACCCCAGGTCTCCTGGGTCCCATTCTCCACTTTCTTCACCCCAAACCCCAGCTTCAGCCCGGCCCCTCCATTTCTCTTCCACAAGCTGCAGCGACCTCCTCACTGGCCCCCCTGCTGCCCTCACATTCTTTCTCTACTCAGCAGCCAGAGATCGATCATCTTAACTTAGATCAGTCTGAGCAATCCTCATTTAAAGCCCTCCCACCATCTCTCATCACACTTGGAATGAAATCTAAACTCACCAGGCCTGTATGCCTCTCCACACCCCCACTGTGGTCCAGCCCTAACAACTTTGCTGACCTCAGCCCCAGACTTTGTCCCTCATTCCCTATGTCCTGGGCACACTGGCCTGCCTGAAGCTCCCTGACCACACCACATGCACACCTGCCCCAGGGCATTTGCATGTGCCTCTCTCTCTGTCTCCCTATCTCGCTGTCAGCCTGGGCCTGGCGTGTCAGCTCTCTCCATGGCGGGCCTCTACTGTGAGAGCCCCTAGGAGATTCTGAGCAGAGCTTGGCTCTGCCCTTCTCCCAATTACCTCACCTCTCCAACCCCTACCTCTCAGCTGGCTAGCCTCTACCCTTACACAGCCAACAGGTGGGCATACTTGTCCCTTCCAGGGCTAAGGGGCACCCCTACCCTGAGCCCCACCTTCTCCTGTTCACTTTCCTCACGGGGGGGAGGGGGGGGAGGGGGGACAACTAAGGTGACGAATCCCATACCTGGGGCAGCTGGAGCTGCCCTATAGCTCTTGAATGGCTGGAATGGGGAGGCACACAACAGATCAGGGTGACCCACAGCCCTCTGGGGCCCCTGTGGCTCGACTCACCTGTACCACCTTATAGAGGAAAGAGAATACCAGTGACACACATGCATTCTTCTTGGAAGTGGCGACCACTGCATGGCAGCTGTAGTTAAGGAGCATTCACAAGGCTAAGCTGTCACCTCACAGATCCTGGGGCTTGGAGCCTCCCCCAACCCTACCCTAGCTGTTCACTTCTCATCACATTTAAGGTGATGTCCTGTGAGACCCCGAAGTATGCACCCTGCTGACTCCTCGGGTCTCACTCCTACCACACATCCCTTCCCCATGGTCCAGTCACCAGTCACCTGTTCTCTCCCACCGCCCCCCCACCCCCACCCCGAGGCTTCTGGAATGAGCCCTGCTTTCCCTTGCAGAGCCTTCGCTCAGGCCTAGTGCTCCTTGAGCCTGACCATTCCTCTGGCTGGCAGATGCCTTGCCTGCCTGCAGGTCTCCTCCAGAATGTCGCCTCCTCAGGGAAGTCTTCCTGGATCCCCAGATCAGGTGAGGTCCCATCACACCCCCTCTTCTAACACCCAACACCCTTGTCATTGTGTGTTCTCTGCCCATCTCCTCAGGCAGCAGGGAGCTGCAGGAAGGCTGTGCCTGGGCACTCTGGGCCGGGCCAGGGCAGGTGCTGGCAGCTCTCAGTTGTATGCGTGAGCACACATGTGCACACATACATGCCCACAAAGGAGTCCCCAGGAGCTCTCCTGCAAAGGGATACAATACAGGTTGTTGTGCTTGATCCACATGAAGCGGACACCCCCATGGGCCAGGATGGGCGACAGCATCCCCTCCTCCTCCTTCTCCATCAGGATGGGCATGAAGTGCTCCACTTCCGACATGTCCACATCACCTCGATAGTTCCGGCAGATGAGCACCTGGGCCGGGGCGGAGGGAGAGAAGACACTCAATTCGAGGGCCTGGGGCAGGGGTGAGAAATGCCAGCTTCCCTCGCTCAGGGGACCCCAATCACGCCCCTATCCATCAAAGAGCATAGACTGGAGGCCATCTGATTGCCATACCACAGGAATTCCTCAAGGAGAGTGTTTCCCAAGTGAACTTCTACAGGGACCAGCAGGGTTTTTGCAGGGGAGGGTGGGAGGCGATGTGGGGCAAGGGCCCAGGACTGAATTGCTTGGGAGACACCAGGTTCAACAACGTTCCATAGACTCTCACAGCAGACCTTCTCAGAGCCTTTCCTGTGCTAATTCCCCCACCTCTTCTGCCTGGGTCAGGGTACCTGTTTAGGGGACACTGCTGAGTGCTCACATCTGCTGGAACCCAACCACCCTTCCCACCCCATCCTGTAGCCTGAAGAGGAGAAGCCCTTCTCCTGGCATCTCCCTTTCATAGCCTGTGGGTTTAGATATGTCCTCATCCACTACCGATGGGAACAAAGAATAGGACAACCATTGCAGTAAAGCTTGGCAGGTTCTCACGAAGCTAAACCAGCTTGTGACTCAGCTATTCCTCTCTTAGGTTTTTACACAAGAGAAATTAAACCATACTGTCCATGTGAAGATTCAGAAGCGAATGTTCACACGCAACTTTACTTTAAATGGACCCAGACTGGAGATAATGTTAATGTCCTTCAACATGTGAACAGAGACACAAACCATATCCACCCACACCATGGGACACTCCTCAGCCATGAAAAGGAGTGACAATGACACATGCAACAGCATGAAGGAATCTCAGGATGACTGTGCCGTGTGAAAGAAACCAGCAAATGGAAAATATTTATATGTACAGGAAAACCAATTTATATGTACAGGAAAACCTATACTCATTGCCCCCTACAACCACATCAAAACTACAACTAAAATACAAAAAAACCATCATTCAGAACTGCCTGAAATCTGGCTGAATGGAAATCCTACAACCAAAAAAGTAAAGAAGAAAGCACACTGAGACTGGTAGGAGGGGGGGAGGTGCGAAGCATGCTAGTCCAACACTGACATGTGGCATTTTTTAATCGGGAGGGATGTCTCCAAGGCCTCCTGTGAGAAGCAGGAGGCCTCAGCTGCACACCAGCCCCCCAGCCCAGGGTTCCACAGCTGGGAAGAGAAGTCCCCGTAATTTTGGGATGTAAAAACCAGCAAGGATTATGGCTGAGTGACATAAAGGCCTGCACATGAATTTACACGGTCTCGCTTCCTCTGAGCTCCAGCACAGGGCAACATCTTTGCGGGGATTCCAGGGACACACGGGGAGGAACTGGACTGTCTGGCACTGGGGCAGGAACTCGGGGGTGGCTTTCTCCCAGACAGGGGTGCTCACAGGGGTCCCAGTTCCTGTGCTGGGACCTCCTCCTGTACAGAGATGACTGGCAGCCATATCTGAGTTTCCATCAGCGTAGCCCACTCTGTTCATTCTGCCCTGGTGATTCCCTGAGACCCCGCCCCGGCACTAGCACCAGCCTGCCTTGCTTCACAGCTGGGCCTTCCCTGGACACTAGCCCAATACAAGTAGAAGCCATCTGCAGATCTCTCTGTAGCTCCTGCCGGGTGGCCCCAGAGCCAGTACACCTGGTGGACAGGTTCAGGCCATACCAGATTACAACTCTACACATCCACAAGTTACACACTCAAGGGGCAGACTCAGTGAGCACCCAAGCCCCACTGAAGCAAGTCCTGCTCCATAGGGGTGTCTCCTGCACAGCAGCTCTCCCACTGTAGACACAGCTGGTCCTCACAGCCAATTGGCCTGGTGATCAATTCCTCCCAGTGACTCCAACAGCAGTCAAGGCTCAACTACAACAAGACTGTACACACAGCCCACACAGGGGCGCACCTAGAGTGCCCAGCTCAGGTGACAGGGAGACTGAGTCACTGGGCCCTACAGGACATCTAAGACACAAGGCCACTTTACCAATTCCAGGAGACATAACAGCTCTACCTCGTACATAGAAACAAACACAAAGAAGCAGCCAAAACACAGAGACAAAGAAACTATTACAAATGAAAGAAATGGAAGCACACAAACTACTGGATACAGAGTTCAAAACAATGGTTATAAGGCTACTCAAGGATCTTAATGACAGCTTCACGGGAATTAATGAGAGTGTCAAGGGACTTAATGAGAGCTTCAAGGGAATTAATGAGGGTGTCAAGGGACTTAGTGAGATTTTCAAGGATCTTAGTGAGAATGTCAAAGACATGAAAAAGGACCAGTCAGAAATTAAGCATACACTAACTGAAATAAAGAAGAATTTATAGGAATTCAACAGTAGAGTAGAGAATTCCGAAAATCAAATCAATGATTTGGAGTATGAGGAAGCAAAAAACACCCAACCAGAAGAGCAAGAAGAAAAAAGAATCCAAAAATATGAAGATAGTGTAAGGAGCTTCTGGGACAACTTCAAAAGTACCAACATTCACATTATGGGGGTGCCAGAAGGAGAAGGGAAAGAGCAAGATATTAAAAACCTATTTGAAAAAATAATGACAGAAAACTTCCCCCACCTGGTGAAAGAAATAGACTTACAAGTCCAGGAAGCACAGAGAGGCCCAAACAGGCCTACACCAAGACACCTCATAATTAAAATGCCAAGGGTTAAAGACAAAGAGAGAATCTTAAAAGCAGCAAGAGAAAAGCAGTTAGTTACCTACAAAGGAGTGCCCATATGACTGTCAGCTGATTTCTCAACAGAAACTTTGCAGGCCAGAAGGGAGTGGCAAGAAATATTCAAAGTGATGAATAGCAAGGACCTAAAACCAAGATTACTCTACCCAGCAAAGCTATCATTTAGAATTGAAGGTCAGATAAAGAGCTTCCTAGATAAGAAAAAGCTAAAGGAGTTCATCGCCACCACACCAGTATTACATGAAATGTTGAAGGGTATTCTTTAAGAAGAGAAAGAGAAGACAGAAAGAGGAAGAGGAGGAGGAGGAGGAGGAGAAGACATAGGTAAAAAAAGATGAAAAATAAAGTGGCAATAAATACATATCTATCAATAATTGAATCTAAAAATCAAAATAAACAAAGAAGAAATCTAATGAATAAAATAAACTGATAAATAAAATAGAATCAGAGGCATGGAAACATGGAACAGACTGATGAATCTCAGAAGGAAGGAGGGTGAGGGTGGAGGTGGGGGTGGGAAGAGATTAACCAAAGATATTATATGCATTTATACATTACTTATGGACACAGACAATAGGGTAGTGAAGGCCTGGGGCAGGAACCAGGTGGAGGAGGACAACGAGGGGGAAAAGGGGGACATCTATAATACTCTCAATAATAAAGATTTTTTAAAATAAAATATTTATACGTACCAAAAAAAAAAAAAAAGAGGAAACCAGCAAATGGATGGCATATCCTGCACGATTCTTCTTTTATAAAATCCTGGGAAATAGGCTGGACAAAAGGGGTCTGAGGAATCTTTGGGGGTGACAGAATGTGTGTTTATGGCTTCCTGGGTATATACAATGCCTGACTCTTCAACTTCTGGGCTTTAAATAAGCCACTTTGTTACATGTAAGTTACACCTCCCTGAAGGAATAAAAAGGAGGTCTGAGGCTTTGCCAGCCCAAGCAAGGCTCTATTTGGAGAGTCCATCTAGAGCCGCTGCCGCTCTCGTGGGCTCACGAGGACAGCCAACTGCAAAACTCAGAAATGCGCTGAGGTCATCACTGAGCTGACCAACCTGGGAACTGCCTGCCTCAGACCCTGTAGTTGCATAACATACATCATTGTCTTTATCGTTTCAAGCCAGAGGGGTGAGGGAGAAAGGGAGAAAGACCCTTCCTTTCCTAGTTTCTCTTTCCTGGCCTGTGGGCAAGTCTCAGGCCTCTTAGGGACCCAGCAACCAGTGGGTGAGATTGTGGGCACAGGGACCAAGCTAAGGGACTCCAGTGTCCTCCCTCAGATACTCCTTGCCAAGAGTGTCTACTGCCTCATACACTGCCCAGCCGTGAGGGAGAACTGTTATTTTTACAGAGATCGTTGTGCCATGACCATATCTTGGATTAGATGCAGTCTGTGCAGGAGAGGTGGTGCTACCTGCCTGAGGTCACACAAGCAAAGCTGAGTCAGGATTCTAGCCCCATTTCTCAATCCCTGCAGGGCCACTTCTGCTTGCTAAACACATTGTTTTTCTGAGCTTCCCAAGGCCACTTTCCTCCCCAGACATCCAAATTTTGGGATCTAGCATGGAGCTCTGGGCCCCCAGAGTGCTCAAAGAGAGGAGGGGACAATTTATTTGAGATGAACAGAGGTCTGCTCATTCAACTCAACAAGCACATACCATGTGTCCCTCTGTGGTGGCACTGTGCTGGGCCTAGGGACACACACATGACCAAGACCAACATCCCTACACTGGGATACTTGCTTGGGGGAACTGAGGGCATTCCTGAGGATCTGACCTTCAACTGAGGTCTGAGGGGACGGGCAGGATATAAGCAGAGGGACCAGTGTGGCTGAGGCCATGGGTGTAGGGGACACAGCCCATGGGGGAACCTGGGAGCACTGGTTAGGTGGAGTAAGGATAACCTCTAAGCTGGGTCCCAAATAAGAGGACAAAGGGAGGAGGCAGGCACCACTGAGGTGACAATCTATTACCCCTCTGTTGCTCTTAACCCATAATTCCTTCCCCACAAAGAGCGAGAAGGGTCTTCTTTTTTTGGAACGGGGGGGGGGGGGGGGGGGAGGGAATTTTTATGAGTTTATTTGAGCCAAACTGATGACATGCCTGAAAGCAAGATCTCAAATGCTCCACGGGCCTTCTTAAACAGAAGTCAGACTAGGTCTCTCCCCTGCTGAAACTTCTACATACCCTAGCCTCCCCTCACACAGAACTGCAAGTCTGTCTCCATGACCAACTATCTGGCTCTTTACAGCCTCTCCAACCCCTCCACGTCCACACTCCCCTGGCTCACCCCTCTCTAGCCATCCTGGCCCCCTGGCTGGTCTCTGAGCAATCCACATCTGCTCCTGCCTCAGGGCCTTTGCACATGCAGTTCCCTCTGCCCAGAATGCCCTGGCCTGGCTCTTGTCCTTTCTCAAGCCTCGGCCCAGATGGCACCTTCTCCAAGAAATCTATCCTGCTTGCTCTGGTTGAAAAATCATATCCCATCCCTCTTTACCCCCAAGCTGAGTTTACCTTCACTGCCCACATCACAGCTGCATTTATTTGTGTCCTCATTTATTGCCTGTCGCTTCTACCAAAGTCCAACACTCCCAGAGAACAGCGACCACTTCCAACTCGTCCATGACTGTGTCCCTCCATCCAGAACAGAGCCTGGCCCACGAAGCTGCTCCATACACGTCTGTGCAGTGAATGTGGAGGTGAGAAAAAGGAGGCCAGGATAATGCCCAGATCTCTAATGTGGACAGTCCCATGGATGGCAGTGTCACTCACTGAGATGGAGAGAGCAGGCCATTTTGGGAAATGTCGAGCTTGCACTTGCTGTGGGACCTCCATGGTGTCCCGCAGGCCAGTGCGTCTCCAGGTAAGTGCTCTGGAGTACAGTACAAATTTGAGAGTCATTGGCACATTGACATAAATCAAAGCCAGCCCAAGAGGACAGTCAGAGAGCACATCTAGGCCCAAGCCTGAGGGCTGAATCCAAGGGGAGGGCAGGAGAGGAAGGGCCGGCAGCCAGTGAGAGAAACAGGAGGGAAACAGAGAGTACAGCGACCTGGAGGCCAGCGGAAGCCTGCTGAGGAGTGAGTGGCAGTGGTGTCAGAAGCTGCAGAGAAGCAAGAAAGATAAGGGCAGAGAAGTGCTGTGGAGCGCTGTCTATTAGCTAAGTATGGCCACGCTGGTTTCCTTCGTGATCAGAGGCTCTGGCTGGCAGATAGATGTGTGGTTGTGAACTTCTTGATATGCCATGACCTTGTTTTGGATTAAATGCAGTCTATGCAGGAGGCAAACTTTCAAAACATGCAGTCTGTGGAGAGTGGAGTAATAAATGACAGGATGGCTGCTAAGGATGTGAGGGAAGCCCATGGCTGCCTCGAGAGCTTCCACAAGGCAGGACTGACCCTGCTTCTCCTGAGCTATAATCTCATTGTGGCTCCTCCTTCCTGAGATCAAAACGGTCCCCTCTGGCCCGCTTTTCTGTCTGGACATCATCAACACTCATAGCCCTCCTCGTGCCAACCTTCGGCTGCTCCTCACCATTCGAACCCACTGCAATGCCTTCTTGTCCACCTGACTGTACCCTGGTCACCTTTCTAGCTCCTCCTGGAAGCACCATAACTCTCCCTCCAGCCAAAACTGAGGTTGGGTAACTGCATTACCTGGGGCCTTGACCAGGCCCTGATGGCTAACTGGCTCTGACCATCTGGATCCGTGTGCTTCCCCTGCCACACCTCAGGCCCATGTTGGCTAGTATGGACTGGGGGCCCAGAGTGGTGAAGGCACTTGCCCAAGGTCACATCACTGAGCAGCAGAGTTCTGACCTCAGCCCTAACCACCCAGTCACGGTGAGATGGTTAGCACAGGGCCTGGTGCATGTCAGGTACTGCTGAAATGTTTGCTGAGGGAACAAGTGAGCTGTGACAGGCAGCCTGTGGGACCTCTGGGGACACGGGGCCAACGTGGAAGCAAGAACAGTTGCTACCAGGGACTTAGGAACCCACCTAGCACCTATCTAGCCTTGGCGAGCCCTGTGTCTTTCCTTGCCTCTAAGAAGGCCTCGGAAGGAAGTCCCACACTGGGAATCACTGGCTGTTGACTATGGGTAGCATCCAAGGCAGGCAACCCACTCAAGGAACTCTGGGAAAGTGCTGGGGTGAGGAGTGGGGCAGGAAGCAGCAGCCACTTCAACGTCACTCCCCCCTGCTTCTAAGCTAACTCCTGCCTGCCCCACCTAGGCTGGACACCCACAGCTGTCTCACTGATCAATGTGGGACTTCAAGTTTAATGTTGCTGGACCTGTTCTTATTGCTCCTCCTTTAAGCAGCTTTTTCAGATACCCCTGGGAAAGGCACCTGGGTCCTAGTTATGTCCAACTCCTCCACCTTTCAGCTGGGTTTGTCATTCCCCGCAGGAAGCCCTCCCTTACCCCGGCCCCGGTTGAGTCTCCCTATTACATCCTCACCGCAGCACCACTGCAATTTATATTTGTTTGTGCTTTTTGAGATCAGTGTCGCTCTCCCCCAGACTGTGAGCTCCAGAAGGGCAGCACCTGATTCTGATTTTGCTCACTCCAGGCAGCCCAAGGCTTAGCACCCTGCCTGGCACCTAGGAGGTGCTCCTCCAATTATCAGCTGAATGAACAGGTGGTTCTGGGTTCAACTCCTAAACCTGCCACTCCTCTGTGACCAGTGTGACCTCGGTTGGTTTGTGGAACATCTCCGTGCCTCAGTTTCTTCCTTCTGTGAAAGGGCTCTCCCGCCACCCACCCACTTCACCTAACCCTGGTAAGTTCATGTCACAAGGAACGTTAAAAAGTTCATACAGAGACTAGCACAGAGAAACAGCTGGATAAACAGAAGCTGCTGCAAGCCTAGAGGGCGGGACCGGCCCGAGGGCGCACTGGCCGCGACACGCCTCCCCACCTCCGGCCCCGGGTCGCGCAGCTGCTTGGCTCTGGGCCTGGCTCCAAAGCCGGCGGCGGTTCGAGCTCCCCGCGGCCCCTACCGAGGCCTGAGCCCCCGCCCACAGGGGAAGCAGGGTCGGGCAGATTGGTTATTTAGCAACTGGGTGAGACCTATTGGTTTCTTTGCTTAAGACCAGGGTGGGTCCCACTGGCCGATTACCCAGTTAACAGGGTGGGTCCCCAGGGGCAAGGAACTCTCCGGTTGCTTGGCAACAGGGAGGGTGGGGAGCCCTCCGTACCTTGCCCTTCAAGTCCAACACGTAGACGGCACTGGCGGACATGGCGGTTGCGTGAAGCCTCGGCAGTGGCCGAGGGCGGCGGCGACGGCAAGAACTGCCGGGCGTTGAGTAGGGCCAGGCACACCCTGCGACGGTTCGACTCCACTTCCGGTCCAGGGAGCCGCGCGCGGACCGTTATGTCCGGTAGGGGGAGGAGCTGCCAGGAACGCACAGGCGCAAGGCGCAGTATGTGCAGGCGCAGTACGCTAGATGAGACCTTATTTCACGCTCCCTCCTAAAGCGTCCCGGAAGTAACACCTAGAAGGGCGGGGCCGGGCGGAGCCAACTGATACTGGCACACTCTAGCTGCTGTCGAAGACTTGGCCACTGGAAACTGCATCCTGTGGGCTGTTAGGTGAGAGATCCCCCTGTTGGATCGATCCACCTGGGGCCCAGCCCTATGGAACACCTATTCTGATGGGGAGTCTAGAGAAACAAATATACTGTATATGCAGACCCAATTGTGATACGCATTAATAGGGAAGTGGTGGTTACTTGGAAAGAGGGCAAACAAATCCTGAATAGCAATCAAGCCTAACCAAGTCACTACCTGACACCTGTTAGTATCAGCATTAGTCAGTGAACAAGGATGTCTGTTTATTACCTGGAATGATCTGAAAACCACGCCCCATTGCACCTGGGCGAAAAGCACGTTTTTATTTCTGTAGTTAGTGGCCACTGATGGGTAATGCAAATTGTGACACCTGATTAGTCAATTGAATTGTATCTCATTTGCTTTTATGAACATTTGGGCTTGGAAAAATGCCTGTATTCTGTGCTAACAGAACATCATAGTGCCGTGGGGATCCCAATCCTGCAGTCTCAGAACCATTTACTTGCACTGCCTGCCTCTCGTTTTTTTAATCCTCACCTGAGGATATGTTTTTACTGATTTTTTTAGAGAGGAAGGGAGAAAGACATATTGATGTGAGAAACATTGATCGGTTGCCCCCCTGTAGGTGCCCTGACCTAGGGATCCAACCTGCAATCTAGGTATGTGCCCTAGCTGGGAATCAAACTCACAACCTTTTGGTTACAGGTCAACAATCCAACCAACTAAACACCCGACCAGGGTGCCTGCTTTTTACTTTTGATCGCCCTTCCCATCTCCATCTGGATCTTGAAAGATGTCTTTTGCAATATATCCTTTGCTTAGGATAGAGACGTAAATGCAGGAAAATCCAGAGAACACTGGAATATTTGAGCACTGCTAAGAAAATCCTGGTCGGGAAGCATTATTGCACAATGCAGCCCATCCTATATAATAAAAGGCTAATATGCAAATCGACTGAACCAGAGAACGACCGATCACTATAACGGGCACTGACCATCAGGGGCAGACGCTCAACACAGGAGCTGCCTCCTGGTGCTCAGTGGGCCCGAAGCTGGGCTCATGGCTGGCGAGTGCAGCAGCGGTGAGGGGGAGCCTCTCCTGCCTCCGTGGCAGTGCTAATGATGCCCATGGGGAGCAGGCCTAAGCCGTCAGTTGGACATCCCCCAAAGGCTCCCAGACTGGGAGAGAGCACAGGCCGGGCTGAGGGACAACCCCCCCCCCAGGTGCACAAATTTTGTGCACCAGGCCTCTAGTTTTCTTATAAGAAGCACTTTGCACATAAATTACTTGTAACTTTTTCTCCTTATGTGGAGGAATTTGACTCATCTTTCATCTTTGGCATTTATATTTAAATATATAAGCCAGATTTCACCTCTGCAACATCTCAGGGGGAAAAATATATCGTGGGCCTTAGCCGGTTTGGCTCAGTAGATACAGCGTTGGCCTGCAGACTGAAAGGTCCTGGGTTCAATTCGTCAAGGGCACATGCCCGGGTTGTGGGCTCAATCCCCAGTAGGTGGCGTGCAGGAGGCAGCCAATCAATTATTCCCATCATTGATGTTTCTATCTCTCCCTCTCCCTTCCTCTCTGAAATCAATAAAAATATATTTTAAAAAAATATTGTGGTAAATTGGGTTTCTCAAAATTTGCTGTATATTAGGGTCACTTGGGGAGCTCTGGAAAATCTGACAGAGCTCCACCCCAGTATCAGTGGTTTTTAATGTCTAACATTCAGCAGAATTTGAGAGCCACTGTTAAAAACTGTAAGTGATGGCCACCAATAAACCATGTCTCCTGGTGTTCAGGCCTTTGAGTAGTTCCCTCCCAAACTGGGTGACATGAATTTTGTTGTCCAATGAAATAGCCTACATGGAGAGAAATCTTGAGGATAAGATGCCACCTTCAACTTTCTGGCTCCAGGCCAAGTCAAGTCATACAAGGGAACTAAACTACACCACATGGAGCAGAACCACCACCCAGCTGAGCTCAACAAATCAACAAAATCGGGAGAAATCATGTGGTTTTAAGCCACTCACTTTTGGAGCAGTTTGTTAGGCAGGGAGAATTAGAATGTTTACCTTCCACATACTGACTTTTCACAGCACAACATGCTGACTCCAACCACTGGCTCGTGGATTAAAAAAATCTCCAAGTGCCCTAGCCGGTCTGGCTTGGTCGATAGAGTATCAGCCTGCGGACTGAGGGGTCCCAGGTTCGATTCCGGTCAAGGGCACATGCCCGGATTGCGGGCTCGATCCCCAGTGGTGGGTGTGCAGGAGGCAGCCAATCCATGATTCTCTCTCATTGTGGATGTTTCTCTCTCTCCCTCTCCCTTCCTGTCTAAAAATCAATAAAAATATATTTTAAAAAAATATCTGCAAGTGCCTTTCCATCAGGTAATATGGGAGGCTGCCAATGGAGCCAGTGGTATGACAGAATGTCAGCTCTCTTTGGTGGGTTGTGAGCCACAGGTGAGAACACATCATCTAATTTTATCCAAATTGAGGGCAAATAGTTGTTTGGCTGCACACATCCTGTGTGTGCAATAAATCCAAGACAGAGTTTGTAGTGATAAACAACTTATAATTAAAACACTCAGACTTATATTTAATAACTGGTTTTGCTTTATTCTGCAGTTCACATATGACAGCCCCAAACCCGACACTTAGATTTTTTTCTTCTGAATTTGTTGTTTTTTCAGATATATATCAACAGAGACCGTTTCTTCCAGGAGCATATGCAGTCCGATCCTCATGCAGGGGGGACATGCAGGCCCTCAAAGACTCTGGCTCTGCAGCAATGGAACCTGGGTCCTCCCCTGGGACTGCACCCATGTCTGTCTCTGTGGGTCACTGCCCGGGTCCCATTACCCTGAGGCGTCCTTACGCCGGGAATGCCAAACAGGTTCCATGAATGTGCCAACTCTGAACAAACACTGGGGGCTGCCTGGAGCTCAGCAGTGAAGGTAGTGAGGCAGGAGGCAGTGTCTGGGTTCCATTACAAAGAACGTGGTACTTGACAGGCAATATCTGCCATGGCAACACCCACCTGACATGTCTGGGATGGGAACAGGCTGCATGCCAGCCACTAGCTCAGCTCAGAAAGGGGCAAGGCGTTCATTCCATCCTTGCCTTGGGCAGTTACTCTCCCTGGCCAGCTGGGCTGAGGAGGCAGTCTGAAGGCCACAGCTGCAAATGGCTTCCCCAGGCCCTGGATGGAAGAGCATAAGCCCCAAGCTAGAGGGAACTTGGAAGGGCAGCACAGGCAGGGCCCCATGAGGGTCTGCACTTGCAGCTTCTCCTCCTCTGAGGGCAGTTTCCTCCATGCAGAGACAGCTGGTGGACTGTCAACATGAGTTAGATGCAACTTGGGTGTAAAAACACTTCCACAAAAATCACCTTAATCTCTGGGTAAGATCTCAGTAATTTCCAGTCCGAACTAAAAAGCTTCATCTTCAATGTGCTACTGAGAAACTAAAATAGAGTAAAAGGATAGTCTTACTTTAATCAAGTTCCAGAATGAGGGCACACGGCTTTGAAAAGCACTGTCTCAGCAGAAGATGCAGGGTGTATGTAAGAGTGTTCTAGAAAATACCAAAGGCACCAAACATAACCCCAACCTGGCCTTCTGTTTCCCCTTGGTGCCAACCCATACTCTGGGTGGGAGGGCTACTTCGTCCAGCTGACTTTGGGAATGTCATAGTGCTCTGTGAGTGTATCCAGGTGTCTGTTGAAGTCCTGGGGAAGCAGAGGAAAAAGCCCATGTCATCACAGCACCAAGCAGGGTTCCTAGGGACACATGGCACCATTCACCCCCACTTTATCCTGTCTCCCCTCAGTGAGCCCCCTTCTCTTAAAGCCACCCTGCCAGGCCTTATAGCTGCCTGAACCCTGGCCGCTCCCTTCAAAGACCCCAGGGAGGTTAGGTAAACCCGCTCCCCACTGACACTCCAGTGACTCCTCTGCCTGGCTCCAAGCCTCTGGGCCCAGTTGGGACCTACATGACTCAGCCTCCCCCTATGGACACATGACTTACCTCCACTCTTTGCTTGTGGGTTTTGGAGGCTTTCTTCAGGATCCTTTCCATTTGCTGCAAGAGGAGAGGATGCAGGTGAGACATAGCCCAGGCTAGCACAGGATGGAAGATTGGAGCCCCAGCTGGCCTGGCTCTCATACCTAGGACAGCTGGAGGTCTCAGGTCCCTCAAATCCACTCAGGCTGGTCTGACAGGGACACCTGGCTACAACACATCCCACTAGAAACTCAGGTCAGCTGCCCTTTGGTCTGAGTGGCAGGAAATGTACTAGCACGACGACTACTGGGAGCTGTACAAGTGCTTCCTTGGGCAACTGGCAGAATTCCCATTTTTCAGAAAAAGAAAGTCCCAGATGGGGTTTGAGGAAGGATGAGAAATGAGCAAAGAGCCTGACACATAATAGGCTTGAGAGACAATATCCATCTAATGTTCACAGTACCAGGAGGGCTACAAGATACAGATCACCTTCACGAGTGATTCTAGCTTATGTATCCAGCACAACCATGGCCTGCTCAGCATTCATTCCCAATACCCAATGGTACCTGGTAAGAGTGTGGGATGCTGAGCCAGAGAGGCCTGGGGTTGCACCCTACACTACACTTACCAGCTAGGTGACTGTGGCCAACTCACATTGGTGGCCCAACCCTCCTCATACATCCAGAAGCTGCTGCCGGGTATTCCTGGTCTTGTGCAGTTGTCTGACTACACTGACTCTGCACTGGCCCCATGACTCAGTTTACTTAACAGACTGTAGTGTCAGGACTAGCCAGAAGCCATAAGAAGACCCCACATCGTTTGCTTTGTGCCCTTGGGAGCCAGCAATCCTGCAGAAGTCTGATGACCTCCCTGGAAAGAAAGGACCTGGCAGATGAAATGACATGTGGGGAGAGAGGCCACAGAAGGAGCACGAGGCACTGGACATGTGATGGCAAAGCCCTCTTGGATGTTCCAGCCCCGCTGGGCCTCCAGCCCCAGCTGCGTCTGACTGCACCAAACTCTAAGCAAGGTCAGCAGAACCACCTAGATGAGCCAGTCAATCCACAGACCCAGAAGGTAATACTGTCAGCTGCCACCTGGCTGTTGCTCCCTGTCCCTCCTGTTGTCATTTGCTGCTTCATCTCCCTCTGCCTTGTCAGCTCCCAAATGAATGACCCTCCCGCTGAACTGTCTGCCCTGTCCATCCCTGCCTCTCTTCCTACTGCTGTGAGCCCACGTGAGACCCATGTGTCCTCACAAGAAGCCGAACTGACTTGAGCAGCTGTCACCAATGCCAGGCCCTGCCTTCTCTCTCCCAACTCCATGCACCAAGTTCACCGGGTGTCTTGGGAGCTGTCACCATCTCCATTTCACGCAGAGAAAATAAGGACCAGAGTGTACAGCAGGTGACGGGCCCGAAGATATCAAGCCCTGACCCCTCCCAATAGGCAGGGGCCCACCCCAAGGGCCCTGCACCCAGGAGCCAGGAGCTGTCCAGCCTTCTTGCTCCCTGTGCCCAATCAAACACCTTCCACCAAACACAAGGGAATCTGCATAGCCCAACTGTGCCCAGCTTTGCCCACACCTCTTTTCTTTCTCATCCACCTCACCTCTCTCTCTCCTGGGTCAAACAAAACTGACAACAGTACTTCTGGTTTTAAATGCCAACAACAGGCCCATTTTTCTGTTCCCCTTAACAGTAAATCTCCCAAGAGCCATTTCTATTCCTCGTCTCCACCTCTGCCTTCCCCACCTTCTCTTGGATCCACTCTAATCCACCTTTCTTTTTAAACTTATTTTTAATTATAGTTGACTTACAATGTTTAATCGGTCTTTCTTCCTCCTCATTCTAAATGCCAACTAAGGGCTCTCAGTGCTCACCCCACAAGACATCTTGGCAGCGTAAGACACAGCTGATCACTTCCTCCTCGTCAAAACACTTTCTCCACTCAGCTCTCAAATACACTCTCCTGTTATTCCTCCTTCCCATGCTCCTTTGCAATTTCTTCTCCAGAGGAAAGACCTTACACCTCTTCTCAGGCACTGACTTTCTTCAGAGGAGTTCATCCAGTCCCACGGCAATTCCCAATGTCTATCTGGGGCCCACCTCTTCCCCAAACTGCAGATTCAGATGTCAAACTGTCCACAATAATTCTCCACTTGGACTTCTAACTGCCACCTCAAATTTGACTTTTCTAAAACCAAGGTCTTAATACCTTTCTTTAGAAACCTATTTTACCTGCAGTCCTTCCTATTTCGGTAACCAGTACCTTCGGTTACCCTGCTTCTCCTGCCAAAAATCTTGGTCATCCTTGATTCTCCTTTCCCAGCCCACATCCAATCCATCAGTTGATCCTGTTCTTCATTCAAAATCTACCCCAAACCTGATACCTTCCACTGTTACTGCCCGACCTTGTAGGTTACATTAGCCTCTCCCTACCCCACCTCTGCTCTAGGAGTAACATCACAGCCCTGCCTCTAACTATAACCTTAGGCGGGGACTTAAGTGCATTCACTTGTTAAAATCCACACCGCAAACCAATGAAGTAGGGACTTCAACCCCACTTTACAGATGAAGAAAGTGAGGTGTGGGGGATTAGCCAAATTGTCCAGAGTTACACCACCAACAAACAGTAGAGACGGAGTGGAACCCAGGTCTGTCTTGCCAAAGCCAGTGCATCTCACTTTTTTTTTTTTTTTTAAATGACTGAATTAGGCCTAGGAGCAAAGAGAAAACTTTTCCCTAATGTCACTGGACCAAATCACTCAGACCACGGTTAGTTTCTCAGCCTGGGCACTACTGACATTTTGGGCCAGATCAGTCTTTCCAATAGGGGGCGCTGTCTCGAGCACTGTAGGATGTCAGCAGCATCCCTGGCCTCCACCCCACCAGATGCCAGGAGCACCCAGCCTGAGTTACGACAAACAAAAATGTCTCCAAACATTGCCAATTGACTTCTTGGAGATGTAAGTAGAGGGGGCAAAATGGCCCTCAGTTGAGAAACACTGACCTAGACCTATTTCTCCCTCCTCCCAGCATAAGGGCCAAGCTTATCTATTTAAGGCTGATCCCTCCTATCCCCCGTTGCACACATTTATTAAGTGTTTAATAGTAAAATAAATAACAGACATTTGAATCTGCCAACAATGTTGTCATGGAAACAGACTGTGGTGACTAACAGCAGGGAGCATGACCATTTAATATCACAGCTAACATCAACTGAAGCATTGACTTTATACCAGACCTAACGACAAATGCAATATACTTGCACTTCAAAGGTCCCATCCCTCTTAAGAAAAGGAGTCTATCCTGAGTCCTACAGATTAGAAAAACGAGGCACGGGGAGAAGATGAGTTCCTGGCCCAGTGTCACGGGACAAGGAAGAGACAGCACTGGAATTCAAACTCGGGTCGCCGGCTCTGGCTCCTTTCAACGCCACCTGTAGCTCTACCTTCTGCCGTCCACTAGGGCCCGAGGGGCTTCCCACGTAGCGGGCTCTTCCCCTCACAAAGCATCTTCTCCCCGGAATTAAGGTCCTCCCCGACCGCTCGCCATCCCTCCAGCCTCCGGGTTTCGAGTCTCCCGGCCCGTCCTACGCATCCACTCGGGGAGACCCGTGCCCACGGAGCGGGGCATCGCCTCACCCGCTTTTCCTGCATCTTCTCGAAGGCCGCCTGGGCCGGGGTCCGCTTGTCCAGGCCGCGCCGCTTCTCCTCCTCGTTCTTTTTGCTCGTGCCCATGGCTTCCAGGAGTTTCGCCTTGTCTTTGTCCTTCTTTTTCTTCTTCCTGAAAGGGGAGACGGGCGGTGGTGGTGGGGAATGTGGGGTAAGATCGGGTCAGAGAGCAAGAGGTCGGAGTGGCGGGAAGTGGCTACGGGCAGAAGACGGGGTTCCCGCAGGCTCTTGGGACTCACCGCTTGGTCACGCCGAGCTCGGCGACGCCTTTCAGCTTCAAGGGCCCCTTTTGGACCTGCTCGTAGGCCGCCATGGCGCCGGCCCGCAGTTCAGTACGAAACTGCCACATTTCCTGTTTAGGAACATCATATCCGGCCGAAATCCCGCCTCCCTTCGTCTTCATTGGCCGAGCTGGGCGGTGCTCATGCGCCTTTGGAACGTTTCTGGGTTTGTGGGCGGGGCGGAGAGTCAAGCTCCACCGCCTCCGCCGACACATTTCCGGCTTTGGCACACACTTCCGGTTCCTCTGCTCTTGCCCCCCTCCCTCCCGGTGAAGCCAGTTTGACAGATTCCATTTCTTAAAACCCATCGCCTTTTTGAGTGTTTTGCGTACATTTGGATGTCGTTTTCTTTTATTGCCATGTTTTGAGGGTTCAATGGGTAATGTGAATTTTAGTGTGTACTACTGTTGCCCAAATTGTTGAGGCTGGGGGTGGGGGGTGGGGGGGGTGGCGGGGTAGGGGGGTGAGGGAGAAGCATTCCCAAATATAGATGACTTGGGACAGTCTCGGTGCTTGCATTTCCCAGTTCCACCTGCAGGAGGCAGCAAACGACCGCTCAATCCTCTAGCCGAGGCTCACCCTTGGGCATTCCAGAATTGGATGAGTGCCCAAAGCGAAGGATGCGGGCTGCCAGCCTGTGCCAGTTTCCACTTGGGACCATGCGTGACAGAACCGACTCCTCAGAGAGGGACAGGAAAGACTCACCCGGAGGAATGTGCTCTCCCCGGCCACCCCAGCAGCTGTGGAGCTGGTCCCTGGCGCTCCCAAGGCTTTCGTACCCTAGAGCAAGTGTCTTCCTGTCTCTGACCTGCCCTTTCCTCATTCAATGGCGATGATTATAACAACAACTGGTACTTTATATGAACCATCTCATTTACTTTCACAGTCACCTTGTTACATAAACCATACTCATGTTGTAGGTAGGGAAACTGAGGCACAACTGTAATCCAACCTATGCTGAGTGTTCCATCCTTTTGTCACTACCCATTGTAAGTGGATGTAAATACCTTTAAGACAGTATTTCTCAACCTTTTTTTCTCATTATCATCCCCTTAAAAAAAAACAACTTTAATTTAATGAGAGAAGTTAAATACTGATGAATAAGATTTTGTCAGGGAAGGTGAAGCTTTGGAGGGCCACAAACCATTGAAATATCTTTGGGGTGGGACCAAGACTTTTTGGTCCCACCCCAAACCACCTTTTGTCCATTTGGGGTTAATATTGCCCCCATTGATAACTTAGTCTTTTTTTAAATCTTCACCCAAGGAGTAGGATATTTTTTTCATTGATTTTTAGAGAGAGTGGGAGGGAGGGAGGAGGGAGAAAGAAAGGAGAGAGAGAGAGAGAGAGAGAGAGAGAGAGAGAGAGAGAGAGAGGGGAAATATTGACTTGAGAGAGACACATCAATTGGTTGCCTCCCAACCGGGGCCAGGGATTGAACTTGTAATCGAGGTATGTGCCCTTGACTGGGAATGGAGCCTGCTATACTCTAACCACTGAGCAACCCGCCAATAACTTAAATTTTAAGTGGAAAGGACATATGGGTGTTTCCCATTTGGGGCTGTTATAGGTTTTTGTGTCAACATACATTTTCATTTATCTGTGCCTGCCCAAGGGTGAAAGTGCTGGATCACATGATAGTTGCATGTTTTTATTTTATTTAATTTTTTTGTGGTAAGAACACATAACATGAGATCTATCCTCAAGATATTTTTTCATATTTTTAATTGATTTTTAGATACGGAGAGGAAGAAGAGAGAGAGAGAGAGAAACATCAATGAGAGAGAAACATCAGTCAGCTGCCTCCTGCACGCTCCCTACTGGGGAACAAGCCTGAAACCCGGGCATGTGCCCTGACTGGAACCCAACCAGCGACCTCTTGGTACATGGGACAGTGCTCAACCACTGAGCCACACCAGCCGGACTTAAGACATTTTTAAGTGTACAGTACATTAACGTTGACAATAGGTGCAATATTGTGCAGCAGATCTTAGAGCTTGCTCATCTTGGTTGACTGTTTTGGTTGCATTAATGACCACCAGATCTTCAGAATTCTATGGGGTAGGTATTAGAGTAATTTCCACCTTATAACATAAGGCTCAGAGAGGTCAGGTGACTAGCCTGAGGCTGCACAGCTAGTGGTTGGAGAACTGGTATTTGAGTTGGGGTCTGCTTGCAGGACCCCCCCCCCAACACCACGATGCCTGTCTCTGAAAGGTATCCCCTGCTCGCAGGCTCACCCGGTGGTGGCAGATGTGGTCTGAGGTTCGGTGACCTCCCACAGCCCTTCTCCTTGCCCTGATGGCCATGGACATACTCAGGCTGTTGTCCAAAGAGCTGGGCTGTAACTTGAGTCTCCCCCAGGCTGGGGGTGATGGGGCGGGTGGGCGGGTGACAGCCAGGGCAGGGAGATTTTTCTCAGACACTGGTGTGTGGCAGCCTGGCACCTGGGTGGCATTGAGGAGCCTGGGGGCTTCTGGGGCCTGTTCTTGGCAGTGGCCTTCACCATGGGCAACAAGCAAACCGTCTTCACTCATGAGCAGTTGGAAGAGTATCAGGTAGGAGTGATGAGCGGGGCCCTCCGTGGGTGCGTCAGCCTGGATTCCTGGCCTGAGGAGTGGGGACAGCATCCCTCGGTCCTGGGTGTGCGGGCACAAGGGTTCCTGTGTGCGGCGTCGGCAGAAATGAGAACGGGGTGGTGGAGGAGGAAGGGGGGCCCCCGGGTAGGGCCTGGGCCAAGCCAGCACCTCTCTCCGCAGGACTGCACCTTCTTCACCAGGAAGGAAATCATGAGGTCAGTCTGGGGGTGAAGGGAGGAAGACCCGGAAACAACTCTCCATACGTTGCCTGCCGGAGGATGTTTGCAATTTGACAAGACCCGATGCTTCACGGCAGAGTGATAATTAATGTTCGGTAGATGGAGGCAGAGATAGGGAGGCCGAGAAGTCACCTCTTGTCATATTGTCACGCCTCTGGGCTGACGAGCTTAGGCTTCCTCCCAAGGGTGGCAGGGAGCCATGGAGAGGGTGTGAGCAGGGGAGAGACAGATCAGCGTGTTAGAAGGCCGCCCTGAGGCCAATGCAAAGAGGCTGGGACTGGAGGCTGGGAGCCCGGAGGCAGAGTCCAGAGCCAGCTCTGAGCTTTGAGGTTGGCATCCAGGGGAGGGTGCGGGAGGCACCCTGAGGCTGCTGCAAGCCCCTGGCGTGAGCGAGACAGATATAGATGGGTACCCCGCATCACCGCTTGGCCCATGGTGCCATCGTCCAGAGGCTCTGACCCAGGACTTGGAGCTGTGAAACCCAAGCTTCCCAGGGTTTGGCTGCAGAGTGATCGAGGCCAAGGGTCCAATTATGTGGGCACAGGGCATCCATTATTGATGGGCACACCTTTCATGAGTGAGCCCCATTGTCTGGGCGAGGACAGTTCGCAGGGTCACCCTGGCCATCATTATCGAATTACTGATGGGAAACTGAGGCTGGAACAGGGGCGGCTGACCCTGGCTTTGCAGTCGGGCCAAGTCCCAAGGAGTTTGAGGGCTGACATGTCGTCTGTCCCAAGCTTCTCATGTGTTAGACAGACTAACGGAAGCTCAGAGGATTAGGGGGACTTGCTCAAGTCCCCCTAATACAGAAACCCAAACTCAGGTTGTTCCCTGAGGGGACCCAAATAAGGAACTGGGTGGTCATGACTGAATTCCAGATACTCCCTCCCTGAGTGCCTAGTCGTCATTTGACCCAGGGACTCCTGTCCCCTTCTGAGACATTCCCTAGAAGCTTGGGGACCTCTAACTCATCAAGGATGGTCTCTACCAGGCTGCTGCTCAGCATGCTCCTCCAATGAAGGTATGGCATCACCAGGTGAGGCCATCGGCGTGGAGAGCTGGCCTCCCAGGCTAGGCAGTGTGTATGTCATTTGGTGTTTTCCAAAGTGCATTTCAGTCGCCCTTTCAAAGACCTGGATTTTAGCCTTTGTCTTTGCTCTGCCCCATTGAGGGAGCCCTGCTTCTCATTATGGAGGGAGAGAAGCAAAGTGTGAGGACGGGGATCTTTAGAGGCATGAACTTGCCAATAATGTGATGACGCCCAGGGATTCCTAGGTTGGCTCAGATTCTGTAAATGCTTGTTGTGCAATGACCTTAAGCACTTCCCCTTCTGCCCACCCAATCTACGTGGTGAGCTCCTATTCACGCTTCAAAGCCCAGCACCAATGCCTCCTCCTTCAGGAAGTCCTTCCTCCTCCCTGGCTTGCTTTCCCCATTCAGGGCTCCCTGAGATCAAGGCCCTCTTTCTTTTTTGTGTGTGTTGGGTGAGGAGGGTTAAACAATTCTTTAAACAATTCTTTATTGTTGAAGGTATTACATATGTCTCCTATTTTCCCCCATTGACCACCTCCAGCCCACCCCCGCCCCTCCCCCAGGCCCTCACCATCCCATTGTCTGTGGCCATGGGCCTTGTATATATGCATACAAGGTTCTTGGTTGATTACTTCCCACCCACCCACCTTCCGCCTACCCCATAGGGCCCTCTTTCTACCTTGGCTGTGACCCCAGGGAGATAGAGGTGGCTGTGTGCCTGAAGGCCGGGTCCAGGGCTGCTGGCTCTTAGGAACCCAGCATCTCTCAGCATGGAGTGAGCAGCTGCAAGTGAGAGAGGGGGGTCAAGCCCTCTTCCTCCCATCCTCTCCCACCCCTGCCCGGTGTTTCCATCCCTGCACCAGGCTCTTCTATCGCTACCAGGACCTGGCCCCCCAGCTTGTCCCCCTCGACTATACCAGCTGCCCTGACGTGAAGGTGCCATACGAGCTCATCGGCACCATGCCCGAGCTGAAGGTATGCTTAGGCAACGGGGCGGGCAGGGGAAAACAGTAGCGATGTCCTTTGCTGCATTCCTGTGAGGTGAGTGCTGCAATTATTCCCATTTTATGGGTGAGAAAACCGAAGTTCAGAGAGGTTAAGACACTTGTTCATGGCCACACAGCCAGGACGTGACATAGATAGGATTCAAACCCTGGGTTGTTGGGAGGATGAGATAGGATAATGCAGGTAAAGGGCTCAGTACAAGGCCTGTTGCATGGCGAGTACTCAGGGAACATTAGTTCTGTTGATGGTAGGAGCCGCTACATGCAAGTTCTTCTCAGCTGGATATTCAACACGTGGTTTGTGTCTCTAAAAGGGACTTGTGGAGTGAGTGACTGTGCATAGAGATTATTGTATCCTAAGGAACAAAAACCTCATTCAAGAGGGACAGAATGGATTCAATCACATGAGCAAAAAATCCATCCGTACAGCTGGAACCAGGGTCTCTGAGGATGGGCTCAGGAATCTTCTTCCGTCTCTCAGCTCCCCCAGGGAGAGGCTTCAGTCTCAATCAGCCCTTCCTCTTGAGGTAGTGAAGGGAACGCCTGGTGCCCAGATTTCCTCCGGTCAGCTCTGCAACCAGCAGAAAGCAGGTCCTTTCATCCCAATTTTTCAAAAAACATCCCAGGGCAGCTTCTGGTTGGCCAGTTTAAGTCACACGCCTCTCCCAGAGTCAATCACGGTGACCAGGTGAATGGAAATCTCTGGTAGTCCTTAGCAGGGTCCTGTGGCTGCCTCTGTAGCTGGAAGGAGGGACAGCACCACCCAGACCTCAGGGGCAGAGAGTGGAAGTGCCTGAAGTCCTTTCTAGAGACCCTGAGAGGGAGGGGGTCTTGGTGGGGTGTACTTGGAGGTCCCCAAGAAGGTGGGTGCCGAGAGGGAGACCACATGGAGCCTGAGATCCTCATCAGTGATGGCTTCTCCGCTTCCTGTTCCCAGGACAACCCGTTCCGCCAGAGGATTGCCCAGGTCTTCTCCGAGGATGGGGATGGCCACATGACCTTGGACAACTTCCTGGACATGTTTTCTGTGATGAGTGAAATGGCTCCCCGTGACCTCAAAGCCTACTATGCTTTCAAAATCTATGGTGTGTGCAGGGCCGGCGGTAAGGGCTGCGGGGTGGGGAGTGGAAACAAGACCAAGCCCAGGGCCAGAGGCTGCCCTGCTGTCACAGTGTCTCCCCAAGGGCTTCAAAGCCCAACTTGGTCCTGTCTTCCACCCACCCCATACCTCCCGACCTCACCTCCTCGCTCCCTCAGTCCCAGCCACCCCGGCCTCGCTCTTTCTCCAACACGCCCAACTCCTCCTGCCTCCAGCCTTTGCTTCTGCTCTGTCCTCTGCCCAGAACACCTTTCTCCTGGCTCCTTCTTATCTTGAAGTCCTGGTCAAAAGTAGCCCCCACCCCCCAGTTGTTCTCCAACCCCCATTTTATTTCTCTCCTAGGATGGGATAATGCTGCTTAATTTCTTGTTCATTGATCTGTTCACTTCTTACTGACTTTCTCTCTGAGGAGACCCAGGGCCGCAACAGTGTCCGTTTAGTTCACCATCTGTTTCCTGTGCCTGGCACATAGTAGGCATTACATAAATACTTGTTGAGTGAGTGAATGAATGAAAAACAGTTATCATGGTGCCTGGTACGTAAGTGCTCAATAAACACTTGAATGAATGAATGAATGAATGAATGAATGAAAATTCACCACAGTGCCTGCCACAAAATAGGTGCTCAATAAATACTTGTTGGGTGATGAATGAATGAAAAAGGTATCAGATCACCTGGCACATCATACAAGTACTTGTTGAATGTACGAATGAATGAACTTGTCCCTGCCCAATTCAAAGCAAGACCCAGTTTATCTCTGAGGGCCTGGGGTTCCCTCCAGCGCCTCCGTTTCCTCCTCTGTGATATGGAGACGAGCTATGCCCCTGCTGGCCTAGCCTGCCTGCCACCCGCTGTCTGCCTATCCCACGTCTCCACCCATTCTGCCGTGCAGACTTTAACAACGATGACTACATCTGTATGTGGGACCTGGAGCAGACGGTGACCAGGCTGACGCGGGGGGAGCTGAGCGCTGAGGAGGTGAGCCTGGTGTGCGAGAAGGTGCTGGATGAGGCCGATGGGGACCACGATGGGCGGCTGTCCCTGGAGGACTTCCAAACCATGATCCTGCGGGCGCCCGACTTCCTCAGGTGACCCTTCGTGCCCCCCCCCCCCCCCCAGTCCATTTCCACGTGTGAGAAAGGATCTTAGGGAACTAGGTCAGAGACTCCGTTTGCGGAAGTTCCTTCCTTCCTTCATGTGTGAACTTTCCCAACCTCCCTGGCCTCAGTCCCTGCACCTGTAAGCCAGGGGTAATTGGGAACCCCAGGGCACCTCCTGTGGGGGGTCAGCCCTCCTTGCCTGAACACCTTGCAGTGAACAGTCTGTACAGCTATACTTGGCAGCCCTGGGGGGAATCAGAGCCCCGACTGCAGGGTGGATAGCAAGGGTTGCATGAGTTAGTTAGTGCAGGTGGCCCACCAGTTTTTTGTATCTCCAATGAGCTAAGAATCGTTTTTAAATTGCATTCTTAAATGGTTGGGGGGTTGTGGCGGGGATCGAAGAATAATAAGACTCCATGACACACGAAAGTGACATGAAATTGAAATGTCCAGGTCATTCAGTAGTTTCACTGGCACACAGCCATGCCCTTTCGTGTACAGATTGTCTATGGCTGCTTTCAAGTTATAAGGCAGAGTTTAGTCATTGGGCATTTCAACTATTTGGTCCTTTCCAGAAAAAAAGCTGGCTGACCCTGAGTTAGTCCATGGAACAAATTTAGAGCAGTGCCTGGCACACAGTAGGTGCTCAATAACTGTGGTTGCTGGTGTGGCTGTTCGTATTGGTGGTGCCTTTACATGCACAGAGGGCTTCCTTTCTCTGCCCTGGATGAGCAAGGCTGGTCTCCTGGCAGGAGACACGAATACTGACACCTTCTGTGTGTCCCGCTCTCAGCCCTCAGTACAGCCCTATGAAGGGGAGGCAGCTATTATCCTCACTTTACAGGGGAGCAAACTGAGGCCCAGATAGGGACAGTCACTCACTCAGAGTCCTACAGCAAGTCTGAATGTGAACTGATTCAGAGATCTGCTCCCAACCCCCCGGGGAAGGGGTAGGAGAGCCACAGCCTAGGGCTTCTGGAGGAGGAGGTCCATCTTCCCATGTGACTTCTGGCGGCCTGAGGACTCCCCGCGGGAGTGCTGGGGAGGAAGGTGCAGGAGGGCGGCCCTCTGCCTGATGACACTGATCCTTTCCTCTCTGCACACAGCACCTTCCACATCCGCATCTGAGGACCACGGAGGAGGAGCCGGGCTGGAGGAGGGCAGGGAGACCCCTCATCCCACTGTAGAATCTGGACTCTGGGAATAAAGACATCACTGAGCCACACCTGCCTTAAACCTGGTGGATGGGAAAGAGGAGACCTGGGAGCTCACCTCTGCTCTCCCTGTGTGACCCTGGGTGTGGCTGCACCCTCTCTGGGCTACCAACTCCCTGAATGAAAAAGGAAGAGTCTGACTTCTAGATCTTTCCCCCACTGTGAAGGCTGGGGGTGCTTTGCTGTGTGTTTGGTGAGCAGAGACGAGGTGTGCAGATGAGGCATGCTGTCCCGCCCCAGGGCCCCCAAGGCCAAACCCTAGACCCCTTTTTCCTCAATCCCGGAATTCTTCAAAGGGACTGAAGGTTTAACTACTTGCTTATTTATTTATTTATTTATTAAATATATTTTTTATTGATTTCAGAGAGGAAGAGAGAGACATCAATATGAGAGAGAATCATTGATTGGCTGTCTCCTGCACACCCCACATTGAGGATGGAGCCCACAACCTGGGCATGTGTCCTGACTGGGAATTGAACCATGACCTCCTGGTTCATAGATCGATGCTCAACCACTGAGCCACACCGGCCGGGCAACTCCTTGCTTATTTATTCAAGCTGCCAGGGGAGGCCTCTGCGGGGGTGCCAGGCGTGCCACTCACTGAGACGGGCACAGTACTTTAACGTTTATGAAGCACCCGCCCCTCTGCCATCTCATTGGATCCCAGCAGGGCTGGCCGAGAACCAGTCACACTTCATCCAGAGGGAACAGAATGACTTGCCCAAGACCACACCTCAAGTCTCTACAGAGGAGGACTTGACCCCCTGGCCCAGCTCACTCCAGATCCCAGACCTCTACACTCTGTGGATTTGGGAAGCCCCACACCCACTCTACCAGCGGCCACCCCAGGGCCGCCATATATGGCCAAACAGTGGTCATTTTGAGTGGGACAACCGAGAGCAGCCCCAGGGACTTTCCAGACACCCCCACTGGGTAGCGTTTCTAGAGAGCCCACTCCCACCCTAAACTCCTCCTGTGCACCAAAAGCACCTACTGTGCACCAAAGCCCTAGGATTTACATACATCCTACTGCTTTTCCTGAACAAGGGGACAGTCCTATCTTCTCCCCATTTTCCAGATGAGGAAATAGGCCCAGAGAGACCTAGTGACCCGCCAAAGGCCACACAGCCGTGCAACCCAGGATTCCCCCACAGAGTCCACCTCAACCACAGTCCCGGGCTGCCTCTCCATTTCTGTTTATTTTTTAAATATACTTTATTGATTTTTTTACAGAGAGGAAGGGAGAGGGATAGAGAATTAGAAACATCGATGAGAGAGAAACATCGATCAGCTGCCTCCTGCACACTCCCCTACTGGGGATGTGCCCGCAGCCAAGGTACATGCCCTTGACCGGAATCGAACCTGGGACCCTTGAGTCCGCAGGCCGACGCTCTGTCCACTGAGCCAAACCGGTTAGGGCTGCCTCTCCCCTTTTAAAGCCAAGGACACATTTGCTTCTCTTAAAGCTGACGTTGGTGTGCACCAAGCCCTCCACAAGTCTCAGCTCTTTCGTTTGCATGAGAACCCGGGAGGGAGGCGTGTCCAGAAGGGAGAGCTGAGCCTGGGTGCAGGGGATGTGGGCGATAGGGCTCCGAATGGCATGACTTCCAACCCTGGCCCTGACACGCAGTAGACTGTGACCATGGTGACGTTGACCGTGCCTCTCCTCCTCTCGGAACCTGGCTGTTCTCTGAAATGTGCAGGAGGCGCCTACCCGATGGGCCTGCTCAGAGGCAGGAGTAAAAGAAATCATGGAGAGTCCCGGTATGGGACTGGCACATAGTAGGTGCCCAGATCCTTGCTGTAACTTACTGATTCTTCTTCTTCTTCACATAACCAGGCCACCCTGGCAATTGCAGAACCAGACCTCAGTATCGTCTTTATTACATTTCTCAGGTCCCAGAGGGCTGGTGGGCAGAAGGCAAGGGGTCCAGGTGTGAGCTGCCCCCGGCACCAAGGGTCCCAGAGCCAGGGCGAACCTCTTCGCTAGCAGTACCCAGGGGCAAAGGGTGGCGGTGGGCGGTACTCCTCGGGGACCCAGTCCTCCTGGGGTTCTGCCAAGCCCCTCGGCTCCGATTTGGACACCTGTGAGGACAGGGCCCTCACGATTGCTTGGTGCCAACCCCTGGTCTTCGGGGTCACCTCGCTCCAGCTGACTGACCTCGAGGCCTTCCTGGAGGAGTTCTCTCTGTCTTTCCGAGCCTGAGGCTGTGCGGGGCTTGCGGGTGACGTGGCCACAAAGGGGTCCGTGTAGATGTTAGCGTCCCAGACCGCATCAGGCGCTCCTGTCGCTGGGCCGTGAGTCACCTGCGATCGCTCGGGGTCCCGGAGGGATGAGAAGCTGACGGTGGCCAGGTGGGATTTCAGCTGCTGCTGGACCTTCTTGCCCGTCTGAGGGAGTGTCTTGAGGTTCCTCCAGAGTTTCTGGCAGGCCTCCTCCAGAGGGGGTTTTGGGGGGCAGGAGGAAGCAGCTGCCTCGGCGGGCACTCTGTCCATCGCTGCGGACGGCGTCCTTTCCTTCTGCCAGTGCAGCACGACTGGCTTTGCGGAGGCCTGAAACCGAGAGCCGGTGAGACCTGGGCCAGCACCCCCCCCACTGCCCCGGAAACGGACCTGGGCTCCACCCAGATGCCCTAGGGCCGAGAAACGTCCCCGTGTGAACCCCAAAACCGAATCTCGGGCCCCATCCTTTCCATTTCTGTAACCGGCTTCACTCCCTCCTGTAAAGGGCCCGGAGCGAACAGCTTCCGCTCTGCAGGCCCGCCCGTCGGTCTCACCGCTCAGCTCTGCTGTTGTCAGGCGAGTGGGCCCGGTTCCAATAAAACTTTTGGACACGGAAATCTGAGTTTCATCTGATTTTCACAAGCTGTGAACTAGTAACTGCCTCAACCATTCAAGAACATAACTGTCCCTCCCATCGCAGCTTGCGACGGCCTGGGCCTCGAAGGCCACGCAGAGGCCGGCCGGTGGCCCTCAGGCGGTAGTGTGCTGACCCCTGGGCTCCCCCGTTCAGGCCAAGTGCCTGGCACGTGTGGCAGATGCTGTTGATGGCCCACCCATGTCCTCTTTTTATTTTTTTAATATGTTCTTATTGATTTCAGAGAGAAAGGGAGAGGGAGAGAGAGATAGAAACACCAATGATGAGAGAGAATCATCCATCAGCTGCCTCCTGCACGCCCCCTACTGGGGAACGAGCCCGCAACCCAGGCATGTGCCCCTGACCAGGAATCGAACCGTGACCTCCTGGTTCATAGGTCGATGCTCATCCACTGAGCCACGCCAGCCGGGCCCTATCCTTTTTTTGTTTGCTTGTTTTGTTTTTGTTAATGCTCACCTGAGGACATTTTTCCACTGATTTTTTTTTTTTTTATGAGAGTGGAAGGAAGAGGGAGAAACAGAGAGAGAGAACCATTGATGTGAGAGAGGCACATCGATGGGTTGCCTTCCGTACATGCCCTGACCAGGGCTGGCGATGGAGCCTGCAATCAAGGTACGTGCCCTTGATTGGAATTGAACCTGAGACCCTTCAGTTCGTAGGCTGATGTCCTACCCACTGGGTCAAACTGGCCAGGCCCCACCCATATCCTCTTTGCTCCCAGCTCCACTCCCAAATGCCAACGGCAGGGACTCTGCCTGGGGGCCTTCTCTGGCCACCAGTGCCCGCTGCGTCCACATGGCAGACCAGAAGTGCCAGAGAATCAAATCTCCCAGGAATAGTATTTGACCAATGACTGAGGGAATTTGGAGGATAAATACCCCAGCTCCCTCACTCCTAAGAGGTGATAACGGAGCAGGTAGGCAGACAGGAAACATGAAAACCCGTAAATAAACAAGACTTCAAATTTCGAGGAGTGCTCTGTTGCAAATAAGTAGGGTGATGTGTTGGAGGAGGTGGTGGGGGGAGGACCTTAGGTCTGGAGATGGGAGGGAGACACTTGAAGAACTGATGGGAGACGCCAGGCTGGGAAATTTGGGGCAGAGCATACAGCACAGCACGTGCAAAGGCCCTGACGTTGCTTGAAGCTGGGCTGGTGATGGGCAGAAGGAGGAACTGAGACCGCAGTCAGCATTTTAACCTTGGTGCCTTGGGAATTCACTGGAAGGTTTTAAGCTCCGAGCTACAGGATCTTATCTTCCTTCTAAAAGCCCCTGGCAGCTGTTGGCCACCTCTGCTCCTGCCCCTCCCCTGCCCCGGTTGGAGGTGCCAGCTTTCTGTCACATACCTCCTTGGGGGCAGCCACTGGATGGGAAGAAGGTTTCTGATGTTCCCCGGGACCAGGAGCGGGGCTGGCAGCTTCCTCAGCCAGTGCGTTGTAGTGAAGGAAGAGATCCTCGTAATCCACGTTGGCTGGATCCTTCTGCGGACAGAGGGGACCTGCAGCTCAGCCCCAAGGAGGGGACAGGGATGGGGCTGGGGTCCCCAGACCCTGGGAGTTGGAGCTCAGGAGCTACTCCCACCCACAAACCTGTAACAAAGCATGCTCCGCTGAGCGCATTGTGGGCCTAGGGCCTACCAGCGATGGGCAACCTTTTGAGCCTGGTGTGTCAAACTTCGCCAAAAAACTGAGCATAACTCGGGTAGTGTGTCACTTTGAGGAAAAAACATTATTTCGCAAATGTTTCATCCTCAGGAGCAGCAAATGTTTCATCCTCGGCATGCGGCCGCCTCAGCGGCCGCGTGTCATCAGAAATGGCTACGCGTGTCAGTGCTGACACGCGTGTCATAGGTTCGCCATCACTGGCTAGGCCCTGCCCATAAACCCTTATAAGGAGGTCTGCCCCTCCCACAGCAGCTTCTGAGGGCACAGGCCCGCCCACTGAGGCTTATGCTAGTCCTACAGATCAGCTAGGGCAGTGGTCGGCAAACTCATTAGTCCACAGAGCCAAATATCAACAGTACAACGATAGAAATTTCTTTTGAGAGCCAAGTTTTTTAAACTTAAACTTCTTCTAACGCCACTTCTTCAAAACAGACTCGCCCAGGCCGTGGTATTTTGTGGAAGAGCCACACTCAAGGGGCCAAAGAGCTGCAGTTTGCCGACCACAGAGCTAGGGTTATCCCTAGCACGTGAAACCTTGTAAAACATCAGCCTGAGGGGAAACTAGGGCCAGGGGGAGTGGGGCCGTGGGGGGCCAGGGACAGAATCACAAGAGACTGAGGGGACTGGGGGGAGCAAAATGAGTCTGGAGGGCTTAGCCCCTGGGAAGACAACTACCGCCCACCCAGGTCCCAGCCCTCACCTGCGGACAGGGCTGCTTCAGCAGCTCCCCACGTGGCCTCAGCGGCTGCTGCTGGTGAAAGGTGATCAGGGCGTCCAGCGAGGCGTGGGCCTGCTCCTCCCCAGGGATTACCACGCTCCCATCGTCCAGCAGCTTCACCATAAAGTGGCGGCAGCAGTTTTGGGCTCTGCGGAGACACTGCCAGGGTTGGGACATCCTGCTCCCTCCTTTCATCCCCCCCCCCCCCGCCCCCGCCCCCAAGTCCTTGAACCGGCAGCATCAGGGCTGCAGCCCGACCTCACAGGTTCCTAGGTAAGCTTCTCTACTCGTTAGCCATATGGCATTTGGTGGGTGCCTAACAGCACGGTGCCTCAGTTTCCCCATCTGTCACATGGGGCTACGAAGACTGACCTCAGGAGTTCTTGTGAAGATGAACCAAGGAACCGCAGGAAAAGCTTAGCTCGGTGTCTGGCTAGGGGTAAATGATCAATAGAAATGATCATGAAAATGTGGTCAGGCTTTGGCCGGAGGCTCGGGGCCTGGCACTCTGCTCCATTAATGAATGGGTGCATTTGTGAATGGCCTACTATGCGCTTCCTATATGTTTTAATCCTCACGTCAAGACAATTCTAGTATCCCATGTGAGAGATGAGGACTTTGAGGGAGGGACAGAAAGGTGGAGCAACTTGTCCAAGGTCACAGTGTGTAAGGAGCAGAACCGAGCCTTGTACTGTTTGACTCAGGTCCTAAGGTTTTCCCACTAATGGAACTGTTGGGGTTTTTTTTGGTTTTTGGTTTTTCATTCCTTTGGCCTGCAATTCTTTCAAAAAGCAGTTTGTTCTGCTGAATCCTCTCCCTGGGATGCCAGATCAGGCTTTGAAGCCTCAAGTAGCTGGACTGCCCTGAGTTTCCAACACAGTCTCCTTGGCGGAGTCAGAGTGCTGCCAAGCAGATGGCAGAAGGGAGGTGGATGGTTAGGGAAAGGGCAGGAGCCAGTCTCAGGCCTCTAGCAGCTCCTGTTCTCAGACACACAGTCTTCGTTACCACAGACCCCAGTCTGCTGGATACAGCCAGACCTGCAGCTGCTCACTCTTCAGCCAGGGCAGTCCAGAGCTTCATACAGTTGCTCTTGAAACCTGTGATACGAAGCTCCCCTTGCCCCCTCCAAGGAAGCCCGGAGCCCACCGTCCCCACGCCCAGGCCTTACTTGTAGGAGAGTGTGTAGCCCACGTGACTGTGACTGACTCTGATGAGAAAGGACCCCAGGGGCTGCGACTCCAGCAAATCCTCTGCGTCCCTGGAAAGGCACACACAGGTGGGGGAGACTGAGGGCTAGCCGCCCAGGGTACTGCCCAGACCCTCCCAGGACTGAGCAACGACCTAAAATGCATTTTTTTCTTGGTCGTTTCAGACTTTGGAATATTCAGGTGTTCCCCCAGAGGTGGCGAAGGCCTCTGAGGACCTTGACCCCAGGGCCCACAGCCCCTGCCTGCCTTGCAATGCCTGCAATCCATTCAGGAAGGCCCCTTAGGGTGGATCTGAGTAGGACAGGTAACAAAGCAAGAGCTGTTTCCAGATGCATTTGAGATCAAAACCCAGCTCTGCCGTTCACTCACAGTGTGACCCCTGGTGAGGTCAGTCCCTTTCTGACCTCAGCTTCCTCAAGGGGACAGAAAACCCTCACTCCCAGGGCCAATCAATGTGAGGACAGACAAAATGCGTGCAGCGTGAGAACTTCCGCATGGTGCGTGCTTTCAAAATGTTCACTGTTAGCGCACTTGACCCTTGAACTGACCTGCCAGGTCCAAGCAGATTTTTTTCCCCCACTAAATATACAAATTGGCCCTCTGTATAGTATTTTTGGTCCGAGGTTGGGAATCCATGGATGTGGAGGGCCGACTGTATGCCTTGACCTACACCATTTTATGGAGGGGACTTGAGCATCTGCAGATTTTGGCATCCGTGGGGGGTCCTGGAACCAATCCCCCGGGATACTGGGGAATGACTGTAGTTAAGTTTTTGAGGAGTCAAAAGTTATATAAAGGGACTCAGAGTTGGCACCCCTAAACTGTATTACTATCATTATTACTATTTCCTGGTGTGCACAGAGAGTGGCCTTCTATGGGGAGCCTTTGGACCCGTGTTGTCCAGTACAGGGGCCGTTGCCCACATGTGGCTACTGAGTGCTTAAAATGTGGCTGGTCTTGCCCTAGCCAGGTTGCTCAATGGTTAGAGCATCAGCCCACGGACTGAGGGGCTCAATCCCCGGCCCCGGTGTGTCTCACGACACATCAATGTTTCTCTTTCTCTGTCTCTCCCCCTCCCTTCCACTCTCTCTAAAATCAATGGAAAAAAATATCCTTGGGTGAGGATTAACAGCAACAAAAAAATGTGGCTGGTCTGAATCAAGATGTGCTTTTAGCATACAATACACACCAGATTTTAAAGACTCAGTACACAGCATAGGAAATATAGTAAAAAATATTGTAATAACTATACAGTATATGGTGTCATATGGTTACTAGACTTATTGGGGTAATAAGTTTGTAAGTTATATAAATGTCTAATCCCCATGTTGTACACCTGAAACTAATATAATATGGTATGTCAATTGCAATCTAAACATTTTTTAATTATAAAAAATAAAAAATTAAAGGCAGTACAAATAGAGGAATATGTATTCTGTCTCATGAGTGATTTATTTAGTATTCACTACTTGCTGAAATGATAATAACATGGATATACTGGGTTAAATAAAAGATGTGATTAAAATTAATTGTTTCTTTCTGCTTCTTTTAAGATAGCTACTAGAATTTTAAAAATTGCAGTGTATGGCTCATATTATATCTTACTGGCATGCCCAGAACTCAGAAACCATGTCGAGTTCTGTCTCTCTTGGCGTTTGCAATGTTCTCTCAATTTCCTAAATGTCAAGAAATGTTCCTTTCTCCATTTACTTAGAGCCGGGCCCTGGGGTGACTAAGTAGGTGAGTTTGTTCATCTCCTCAGAGCTCAGTCTAATGTAGAAAGTGCATGTTAGCCATGTACCCGATAGACTGAGAGGAGCTCAATCCTTAAGAAGGATTCTGAGGCTGCGTCCTGCCATCATTGATTGGTGATTCCTGGCCTACTGAGCGGTCTAGGGGGGCGGGTAAGAAGGGGGTTCTGTCTTGTGGCCACTCGTATAGAGAAAGCCAAGGTCCAGAGAGGGAAAATAACTTGCCCAAGGGCACACAGCAAGTCCAGAGCAGACAAGATTCAAGCCCGAATCTCCAAAGCCCTTTCCATCCTCTTAACACACACGTAGGTGAGCTGAGCGCAGAATTCCACAGGGGAAGCCTGCCCAGGTGGGGGCAGGCAAAGAGGGTGAAAGGCAGGGTGGAAAGTGTGGGAGTGTCCTCACTGTCTGGAGATGGCACCATGGAACCACGAAGGGACTCCTCCTTGGGCCAGCTGGCCCACCTGTGTCTGCACGAACCAGTCCAGGCGTGGGGGCAGCGGCGGGGGCAGCTTTCTGGCCTCTGTCATGGCTTCCTGAGGGGGAAGGTGGCACCTGGGGGCAGAAAGGAGGAGAGAGAGTCAGGCCTGGTCCACTTCTCAGCTTTATCTGATTCTTGCAGCTCATGGTGCCTCCTCTTTGGAGAAGTCCTCCAGGCTGGACAGAGCAACAGGCTTGAAACTGGCTTGTGTTTCTTGAGCACCTACTACGTGCTGGCACTTTATGCATGTTCACTTATCGATTTTCTTCCAAAAATCCTCCAAGGATAATAAGAATAAAAGAATAAAAGAATAAAAGGAAAGCCCTGGCCAGTGTTGCTCAGTGGATAGAGCACAGGCCCACGCACAGAGTGTCTCAAGTTGGATTCCCTGTCAAGGGCACCTACCTGGGTTGCAGGTTCTATTCCAGCCCTGGTCAGGATGCATGCAGGAGGCCACCAATTGATATGCCTCTCTCACATCGATGTATCTCTCTCTCTCTCTCCCTCCCTCCCTCTCTCCTACTCCTTCCCTCCTTCTCTCTCTAAAAATCAATGAAAAAAAATATCTACAGGTGAGAATTAACTAAAGAAAAAAGAATAAAAGAGCTGAAACCAGTTTGGCTCAGTGGATAGAGTGTCGGCCTTCGGACTGAAAGGTCCCAGGTTTAATTCCGGTCAAGGGCATGTACCTTGGTTGCGGGCACATCCTCAGTAGGGGGTGTGCAGGAGGCAGCTGATCGATGTCTCTCTCTCATCGATGTTTCTAACTCTCTATCCCTCTCCCTTCCTCTCTGTAAAAAATCAATAAAAATATATTTTTAAAAAAAGAATAAAAGGAAATAATAAGAATACAATGAGGTTAGAGTAAAAAAAATGAAACCATGAGAACAAAAGGGACTATTAAGAATATTATTATTTCATTACTGCAAGTGTTGGAAAATTCTCTTTATAGATACATGTATTTATGTTTAAGAACTGAATTTATTTAAATACTAAGTAACTACCAATGTCCCTGGTGGGATGTGGAGATGTCCAAATGACAAGTGAATGCATGAAATAGTGGTCACTCCGTGGGTGCCATAAAGGGTTGCCACGGAAGCATTAAACACCACAGAGATGTGACCCAAACAATTGCTCTGCCACCAGTGTCACCAGGCGTGGTGGCCATAAATGACACACCTAGAATGTGTCAGGTGCATGGCTAATTCACACCCATTCTCAATAATTGCAAGCTCAGGTACCACTGAACTTGGTGAGCTAACGACACAAAGCTGGAAAACAGAAAAATACAGCACCAATTCCCAAAACAGTCTCAAGTTAGTGTAAAGCCAGCAAAAAGGCTGTGCCCTGCTGGGTGAACCCTTTGTCCCCAAACTGGCCCCACCCCCCACAATGACCAAATCTAATTTTTCAACCCCATAGAAGGTCATTGTTACCAGGCCGTTTCCACAGAGAGGGGCCCTGTTGACCAACCCAGTCAATATTGGCTTCCTCCTGCCAGAAGACCCATGGCAAACACACCCTTCGGGGAGCGACCCAAAGGAATTCTGGGGCAAGTGAAATGGAATCTATTAAGCCATGTGACAAAGTGGTTAAGAGCCTGCAATCGGGGCCTGGGTTCAAACCCTCGCTCCCCCACTTAGCTGCTGTGTGATCTTGGGCCTCTCTGTGCCTGTATTTTCAACTGCGATTTGGGGATAATGATGACATTTACCTACTGCTGTGTAAGCCCTGACAGTGTGTGTGGGTTTTTTCTTTTCTTTTTTTGTAACGCGAGTGCCTGACTTAAGCTTTGATTGCTGAGGCATCCATTTCAGCGATGGCAATCTCCGGTAAACATTGCCAGCCACACGCCAGAAGAGCCAGGCTGCCTTCTCCCACGGAGGCTCCTTGGTTTTAGTGATCTTGCTTGATTTCAATAATTGACCATTTGGGCTACTTGCCTGTGAGCACGCTTGCTCTACCTCTGATCTCGCTGAGTAGTCCCAGGCGTGCTGTATAATGTCCAGGTCCTTAAGTAATAAATAAACCTTTTATTTTTTTTAAAAAAAGTTTCCTGATGACTATTGCTTGAAGGGCATCTTGAAATCATAATAAGAGCCACAAGGGCTGATCCAACCACAACATTGGTATTGATTGGTAGAGACCAGCACAAAACACCTGTATCCTAGCTAATAAAAGAGCAATATGCAAATTAACCACCACCCTGCTACACCCACAAGCCACGCCCACAAGCCAATCAGGAGCGACTATGCAAATTAGCCCAACCAAGATGGCTGTAGCCACAGAGATAACAAGAGGGAGGCTTGGGTTTCCCTGGTGATGGAGGAAGCCAAGCTTTCCGCACACCCTGGCCAGCCCAAACCTCCGCTTTAGGCTACAAAGTTTCAATTATAGAAGATACATAAATCCCAACAGAAATGGCTGCGGCCATAGAGCTGGAGAGAGCAGGAGCCTAGGGTTGCCCTCGGCGATGGAGGAAGCCAAGCTTCTGCAGCCCTGGCTGGCCCAGGCCTTCGCTCCAGGCTACAAAGTTTCAATTATAGAAGATAAATTCCAACAGAAATGGCTACCACCATGGAGCGAGCACAAGGTTTGGCTTCGCTTCAGGCTACAAAGTTTCAATTGTAGAAGATAAATAAATTCCAGATACCAGGGCCTCCGCTTGGGTCGCTGGGGGGTGTGGCTGGCCTGCAAACCACCACAGGCCCCTCGCCCAGGCCACCCCACACCCCAAGGGAACCCTGATTCAGGACATCCTTCAGGGCAAACCAGCTGGCCCCCACCCATGCACCAGGCCTCTATCCTATCTAATAAAAGAGTAATATGCAGATTGACCATCACTCCAACACAGAAGATGGCTGCCCCCATGTGGTCAAAGATCCTGCCCCCATATGGACACAAGATGGCCACCACAAGATGGCCAGCAGGGGAGGGCAGTTGGGAGGAACCAGGCTTGCAGGGGAGGGCAGTTAAGGGGTGACCAGGCTGGCAGAGGAGGGAAGTTGGGGGCAAACAGGCTGGCAGGGGAGCAGTTAGACATCAATCAGGCTGGCAGGGGAGTGGTTAGCGGGTGATCAGGCTGGCAGGCAGAAGCAGTTAGGGGCAATCAGGAAGGTAGGCAGGCAAATGGTTGGGAGCCAGCAGTCCTGGATTGTGAGAAGGCAGTCCGACATCCCTCGAGGGGTACCAGATTGGAGAGGGTGCAGGCTGGGCTGAGGGACACATCCCCTGTGCACAAATTTCATGCACCGGGCCTCTAGTATATAATAAATGTCCATGAGTCCAGTAGTGACCCAGCATGGGGTAATGTTTATAGGCTAGTTCTTTCTTCTATCTGGGAGACCTCCTACTTACCCCCTCAAGACCCAGCAAAAATATCCCCTCCTTCATGCAGCTTTCCTGCCTTTTCTCCTAGACAAAACCCTGGCACCCTTCTATGTCGTCCCCTGCCTTCCCCCCAATGCTTGCCTCTGGCCTAGCCTTGCCTGAGGGAGCTGGAGTGTCTGTGTCTGGTTTTGTCTCCCCCAGATTAGGGGTGCCCAGGGTTTAGGCCCGGGCTAGATCCTTTTGGATTTTCCTGGGTCCTCAGCATCAGCACAGGGGAGGGTGCAGGATGTGTGCTGATGGTTTAGTGATGAGTGAGGCCACACTAAGTTTCAAATTCCCGGCCCTGGCATTGGAGCCTCCCCACCTCCTCATCCCCTAACAGCATCTCTGTTCTACTCCAAGGTGATCAAATTCTCTCTTTTTTTAAAATATATTTTTTTATTGATTCAGAAGGAAAGGGAGAGGGAGAGAGATAGAAACAGCAATGATGAGAGAGAATCATTGACTGGCGAGGTGCCTCCTGCACACCCTCTACTGAGGATCGAGCCCCAACCCAGGCATGTGCCCTTGACTGGAATCCAACCCAGGACCCTTCAGTCCACAGGCCAACGCTCTATCCTCTGAGCCACACCAGCCAGGGCCGATCAAGTTCTCCTTCCCCTCCACACTGTTGCTATTCTTTGCCAGAAATGCTCTTTCCCCAACTTCAGCTCCATTTTCCAATGGTCACCGCCTGGTGCCTCCAGAAAATGGCTCATGCTTCTCTGGTCCCACCAGCCCCATCACCCCCTCTGGCCCAGCCTGGACCCCGTGCTCTGTCTTCTAGGACTGGGTTGGGGCTGAGACTCTCAGGGGCCCAGCCTCACCCAGCATAGGTGGGCATGTGGTTGACTGGGGAGTCCCCACCCAGGGAACATACCTGGGAGACCTCTGGGCGGCCGAGGCCCTGGCTCTGGCTGTGCCGTGCTGCCTGTAGGTGCCTGAGTTTCAGTTCAGGGTCCACACGTCATCAGGGTGGGGCCCCAGGAGGTTCCTGTTTCCTTAAGCAGGTGAGCCCGGGGCGGGACCAGGACAACCCCTCTGTCCACGCTCCAACGAAGCCGCGGAGCTGCAGGTGGAGGGACACCCTTGCTCCACTCAGATCTGGACAAACCTTTATTGAGCATCTGTTGTGTACCAGATCCTGAGGGGACAGAGAGGAGACCCCAAGACCGGCACAAGCCCCACCCTCCCAGTATCTACAATCTAGCGAGCAATGAAGAGAGGAAGAAATTGGCAGCGTTGTTTCAAAGCAAACAGCAGGCCAGGAAGCAGGAACTCAGGGCGCAAGAACCCCCAGAGGGGGCCTAACTGATCTGGAGGAAGGGGCACCTGGGGGCAGGTAGGAGCCAACTTTATTAGGGGTGGGGGGTGGGGCGGGGGTGTGCAGAAAGAAGGCATTAGGTAGAGGGAGCCGAACAAAGGGCCTGAGGCAGGAGTCTCACTGTGCACACAGGGCCACATTTTGACTTATGAAAAAAACCCCAAAAACTAAACTAAAAAAACCCCAGCCCTGAATGATGTGGCTAAATGGTTAGAGTGTCGGCCCATGTACCAAAGGGTCATAGGTTCACTTCCTGATTAAAAGCACGTGCCTGGGTTGCAGGTTCATCCCCGCCTGCCACCCCCCAACCCCCAACCCCTTGGGCCACCTGTGGGAGCAATCAATTGATGTGTCTCTGTCACATCAATGTTTTCTCTCTCTCTCTCTCTCCCTCTCCCTCTCCATCTCCCTCTCCCTCTCCCTCCCCCTCTCCCTTTATCCCCCCTTCCACTATTTCTAAAAATCAATGGAAAAATACCCTCGAACTCAGCTGGGGTGGCACAGTGGTTGAGCGTCCACCTATGAACCAGGAGGTCACGGTTCGATTCCTAGTCAGGGCACAGGTCCGGATTGCAGGCTCAATCCCCAGGGTGGGGCATGTAGGAGGCAGCCGATCAATGATTCTCTCTCATCATTGTTGTTTCCATCTCTCTCTCCTTTTCCCTTCCTCTCTAAAATCAATAAAAATGTATTTTTTTTTAAATCCTTGGGTGAGGGTTAACAACAACAACAACAACAAAAAATCCAAACCATTTGAAATTATATTTTATTACTGCATTGGCATCATTATTATATATTCATTATTATTGTATTTTTTTATATTTTTTTATTTTTTTTTACTGATTTTAGAAAACTAAAACTACACACATAGTGGGCCCTGAGTATGAGAACCTGTGCCTCACGAATCAGCCAGCCCCAGATATATGCTGGCTGCCCCCCCTTTCCTGTCCTAGGACACGGGCTAAACCACTTCCTCCCCTTTCAGGCAGAAATGGCCCAGATCCTCATGGCTGAGCTTGGGGGGGGCGGGGGGGAGGAACCAGGGGCCCTGTGGGCCTATCGCCCTGGCCCAGCTGGTTTAGATAGCCTTATGCATGACAGGCTCAAGCTGGGTGCCCTGACCACTCCCTGCCCTATGGGGGAGGGGTCGCCTGCAGTCTGCGGTTCAACAGCCCCAAGCAGAAAACACGAGGAACGCCTTTCTCACTCACCCACTGTGTGGCCTTGGGTGAGTTGCTCAACCAACGTCTCTGGGTCTGCTTCTTCATCTGTGAAGTCACATGACACTAGCCCTCCTCAGATAGGAGAGACAACCTTCAGGTAGGCAGCCGGGGGCCCAGTTAACGGTAATGACACCAGGACTCCTCACTGTGACTTAATCTGATGCCTTTGTGTGTGGCTGGGGGAGATGCAGGCTGAGGCCCCAGGCCTCTCAGGCTGGGCAACCTTGGGCAACTCACCTCACCACTCTGATTCCTCATGCCCTCCATAGCCCAGGGAGCCGGCTCCCAGCCTCAGTGATGAGGGGAGGGGATCGGAAGTGCCCAGTGAACCGTGTCAGTTAGAAAGCCTGACCATTGGGGTATCATTTGCATGGCGTTCAGGCTACAGGAACGTGGGGCCTTATCAGTCCACCTCCAGCCCAGCCCCCTGAGGCCCCACCACAGAGGACTGCAGCCTGAGTCCCCCAACCTGCTTGGCACATGTGGTCTCCCACAAACGAACATCCTCCCCTGAGAATGTCACATCAGAATCCCCACCCCCTAGCCCTCAGTGACCACTGGAAACTGGATGGACAAGTGGTCCCCAGAGCACCTTCTAGAAGGGGACCAGCAGGGAGATCTGGGCTGGGACTCCAAAGCCCCTTCCCCTCGACACCAGGCCTGGACTTTTCACTGGCAGCCTCAGCTGGTGATTGGGATGGCCACGGCTCGTGTGGGGTGCGTGGCCCTCCGGGGAAGTGACCACAATGCCACTTTGCCACAGATGTCAGGGGTGGGCAAGTCAGGCTCGTGGAGCTTCCGTGGTGGGGGGAGACAAGTTGGCCGTGAGCCGTGAATTCCCACAGATGCTCTGATGATGAGGTGGGAGGAGGGAGGCCGTCCTGGATGGTCAGGATGGGCACAAGTGGGCTGTGCAGCTGTTAGAGGACTGCCAGGCCACGGGTGCAGCGGGTGCAAAGGCACCAGGGCAGTGGCGAGCACGGGGTGAAGCGGGAGAGTAAGGCACACAGGGGCTGGGGTGAGGTGAGCCAGGGGAGAATGGCAGAGAAAAGGGAAGAGGTGGGCAGGCCCACCGCATGCAGTGTGAGTTATATGGGGTCTGGAGCTCAGACTGGTGTCTGGGCTGGATGCACAGAGAAGTCACCGGCACGCCTGAAGGCTGGCCATTGGCTGGCATGCAGGAACTTGGCTGGTAGAGTTCCCTATACTGAAATAAAGCCTTCTCACAACCATGCTTAAATGCTTGTACAATGCGGTTTATGCTGAATGCCTGCTTTCTCTCCAGGCTGCTGCAATTTTGGTACATGCCTCGCCGCGGAGGTGCCTCCATGACCAGTCCCAGTAAAACCCTGGGTGCTGAGTCTCCAAGGAGCGCCCTGGCAGCTAACACTTCACGCTTGTCACAGCTTGGCGATGGAGAAGTGTGACCCCACGCCGAGAGGACGCCTGGAAGCTTGTGCCTGGTTTCCTCTGGACGTGGCTCCACGCGCCTCTTCCTGAGCCCATTTTCCTGTGTCCTTTGGCTGTAATACATTAGCTATATGCCGAGTCCCAGGGAACCAGTGACCTGGGGGATCTTGGGGACCCCAACAGAGAAGAAACCCACTGGGGCCAGTCTAGAGAAGAGGCAAATGGTGGCCATGTGCCAGAAGCCGGGGAAGCAGGATTGCAGGGATGGGGAAGGATGCTCCCGAGGTGAGAAAGGGGTCTCAGAGCTGAATGTGCAACTTGGCAGATGGATGCCCACAGAGACCAGACGAGAGAACCTGGTGACACTGTGGGGGCTAGTGTTGACCAGCAGGTTCAGCATGGGACGTGGAAACCCAAGTGGTGCAGAGAATAGGGTCTCTTGTTTTTCTGTGGGGTGGGGGTAGGAAGCTTTATTTCCCACGCCAGCCTTTGAATAACGGTGTCATCCCAGAGCCTGGGGCACACACCACCTCCACTTGGTTCCTGTCCAGACCTGAGGCCCCTGCTGGCTGGGCTGCGTTTTACATAACAGGCCTTCTGCGAACCTACCACCCAACGCCGGGCCACACCTGTCCACCCACAGAGAACTGTGGATATAAAGCCTGAGAACTTTAAAATGAGCTTTAACTTGTTTTCCTTAAGTGTGTTTATTGATGTAAACAGCATGTTAAGAGATTCCAGGAACAGACTATGGCTGGTACATTGGTTTTAATTCAAAAAAGACATTTCGACGCCAGTGGCTTAGGTGGACAGCAGCTTGGGGTGAAGTGTAAGAAAAAGAAATATAAAGGCTCCCTCGTGACACCCCTCGGACCTGGTGACCTGGTCTCAAATGCACCCTCTATGGGAAGGCAGAGCTGTCAAAACAGAACCAACGACAGCAGTTAAAACCATCGCCTGGGATGCTTCATGCTCTCGAACACAGATGCATCCGAGTCCCTGGTCACCTGGATCTGCCGCTGGAAATCAAAGACGGAATCACTTCATGGCACTACAGATCTGGAAAAATAAAAATCTCAGCTAGAAAGAACGTCCGGTTTGGACACTGTGGGAGTGGGGGCTGTTTGGGGGCCGAGAGGCCAACGCCTTAATTGCGGGTGATCGGTGTGTGGTTGCATTTTTGGGGTCACCCGTAGGATGTATGGGTCCCCTCGGTGATCAGACAGGGACTGCCGAGGCCCAATGACCACGCCCGAGGCCTGACTGAATTACAGACCAAAACCTGGTTGTGGACAGGCGAGGCCTTCCCCTCCTTCCTTCTGAACGCTTTACACAGGATTTCCTTAATTTGTGCTTCCCTTTGGTTTGAAGAGTCACAAAGAAGAGGGAGGGGAGAAAAGAAACATAACGGTTTTTGTCACTTGTCCAAAAAAAGAGAGAAAAGGTGGAAGTGGGAGTCAGACGTGTCGGCGATGCCTCCTGGGCCGAGGGGTCACCGCACTGAGGGTGCGAAGCTCAGCCTCCTGGAACCATCACTGGCCTTTGGGAGCCGGGCTTCTGCGCCAGGACGCAGACAGGCTTTGCAGTGGAATTTTCGTTGTCACGCCCCAGAGATGGAGGCCCACCATGGTCACGGCTGCTGGTCATGTCATGTCCATCTTTCTCTCCAGATACACGATGCATGGGCCAGTTTGGTGGACATCACAGGAAAAATAGCAAATTCTTAACTTACTCCATCTCCAAAGTTGAAAAAGATCAAAGTTACTAAAATAAACAATTTCTCAATTGTGTTCTGGTGGCCCTGGGCCCGGTGGCCGTGGCAGGGGCATTGGAGGGGGGCCCCGGCTGAGTGAGGGGCTCACTCAGGACAGGCACAGTCAGCTCGGCTGAGCGAGGCTCAGAGTAAGGCGGCGTTCCTCACAGAAGAACACATCGGAAAAAGCTGGTCTTCTTCTGCTGGTCCGGGGTGATTTTGACTCCCTGGTTGCTCCCCTGGGGGCTGTTGCCTTCCTGAAGTCACAAGAAGTTTTCTGAGGTTATGACTGAGCATAAGCATTATGTCTCTTAACCAACCAGCCATTTAACCAAGGAACCATCTAATCACCCAACTGCAAGTCAACCCATCCCCTCCCGTCCATCATCATCCATCCATCCATTCACCCCCTTCCATCCAACCATCCAACTGCAAGTCAATCCATCCCCTCCCATCCACCATCTTCCATCCATCTATTCACCCACTTCCATCCAACCATCCAACTGCAAGTCTACCCATGCCCTCCCGTCCATCATCATCCATCCATCCATTCACTCCCTTCCATCCAACTGCAAGTCAACCCATCCCCTCCCATCCACCATCTTCCAATCATCCATTTATCACCGTCCATCCAACCATCCAACTGCAAGTCAACCCATCCCCTCCCGTCCACCACCATCCATCCATCCATTCACCCCCTTCCATCCAACCATCCAATTGCAAGTCTACCCGTGCCCTCCCGTCCATCATTATCCATCCATCCATTCACTCCCTTCCATCCAACCATCCAACTGAAAGTCTACCCGTGCCCTCCCGTCCATCATTATCCATCCATCCATTCACCCCCTTCCATCCAACCATCCAACTGCAAGTCAACCCATCCCCTCCCGTCCACCATCTTCCAACCATCCATTTATCACCGTCCATCCAACCATCTAACTGCAAGTCAACCCATCCCCTCCCGTCCATCATCATCCATCCATCCATTCACCCCCTTCCATCCAACCATCCAACTGCAAGTCAATCCATCCCCTCCCATCCACCATCTTCCATCCATCTATTCACCCACTTCCATCCAACCATCCAACTGCAAGTCTACCCATGCCCTCCCGTCCATCATCATCCATCCATCCATTCACTCCCTTCCATCCAACTGCAAGTCAACCCATCCCCTCCCATCCACCATCTTCCAATCATCCATTTATCACCGTCCATCCAACCATCCAACTGCAAGTCAACCCATCCCCTCCCGTCCACCACCATCCATCCATCCATTCACCCCCTTCCATCCAACCATCCAATTGCAAGTCTACCCGTGCCCTCCCGTCCATCATCATCCATCCATCCATTCACTCCCTTCCATCCAACTGCAAGTCAACCCATCCCCTCCCATCCACCATCTTCCAATCATCCATTTATCACCGTCCATCCAACCATCCAACTGCAAGTCAACCCATCCCCTCCCGTCCACCACCATCCATCCATCCATTCACCCCCTTCCATCCAACCATCCAATTGCAAGTCTACCCGTGCCCTCCCGTCCATCATTATCCATCCATCCATTCACTCCCTTCCATCCAACCATCCAACTGAAAGTCTACCCGTGCCCTCCCGTCCATCATTATCCATCCATCCATTCACCCCCTTCCATCCAACCATCCAACTGCAAGTCAACCCATCCCCTCCCGTCCACCATCTTCCAACCATCCATTTATCACCGTCCATCCAACCATCCAACTGCAAGTCAACCCATCCCCTCCCGTCCACCATCTTCCATCCATCCATTCACCCCCTTCCATCCAACCATCCAACTGCAAGGCTATCCATTTCCTCCTACCCATCACCCATCTACCCAATCATCCATCACCTTCAACGATTAATAGATTCATCCCCTTTCAACCACCATCAATCTATCCCCTTCCAGCCAACCAAACACCCATCTATCCACCCTCTTTCTTCCTTCCCCTTCAAACTAACCATCCACCTGTCTATTCTCTTCCTTCTATTCATTCATCCCCTTCTTATAAATCATACATCTGTCCATTCCCTTCCATCCATCCATCCAATCCATCCATCCATCCAATTATCACTTCCAACTGACAATTCATCTTACACAAACCCAGAGATAATTTTTTCTATTACCCACCAACCCTTCCAACCATCATTCATTCTTTCAACTTATTCACCTATTCATTTACCCCTTTCCCTTCATCCCCTCAACACCTTTCCATTTATTCTCCCTCTCACTCTTTTCCCTATTTCCTTCTCTCCATACCCACTCTTCCCTCCTCCTTTCTACCCCTACTAGTGAGGCAGTCACGAGGCAGCCAAATGTCCCTTGGAATTTGGGGGTTGGGGGTGCTGAATTCAAGGACCAAATTCCACTCACACCTGGATGGTCTCCATGTCTCTGTGGTAAGGCTCTGACTTACCACTTTTCCCCCGGTCTACCTTTCATTCTGCTGTGGGTGGTATAAACCAGAAACCTTAACCTTGCCCACTCAAGGCTTACTGAAAACACACCAGTGCCCCACACTGCTCTCAGAGGACTGTCCCTTCTGTCAAATCTGTCACCCAGCATCCAGAGCCTCTGCCAGCTCTGGGAATGTAAATCTTATTTTCTCCCACGTCACCCTGTTTGGAAAGGGTCAGCCCCCTTCTCTTTGATGAATTCTTTCTCATCTTTCAGCTCTTAGGTAAAGAAAACACCCTGAATTTACTTAATAACTCCTGAATGCCTAAGCTGTGTCAGGCACTTTTGTGAGTGCTGGGCATGCAGTGGTGAAGAACCCCCTGCCTTGGGAAGCTCACACTGGGACGAAAATTATGTGGTAAACAAAAAAGCAGTGATTTCCCACCACGGTGAGGAATGAGAGAAAAGGTAGGCCAAGAGGTGGAGGTGTGCTTTGATGGTGGTGTCAGAGACCTCATGAAGGTAAGGCAGTGAGACCTGGGACAGTCCAGGTGTGTGGTCAGCAAAGCAACGGCCCCCAATGATGTCTGCACCCTAATCCCTGGAACATATGAGTATGGCACCTGCTATGGCAAGAGGGACTTTGCAAATTTGACTCAAGTCAGATGGGGCGAGCATGCGGGATCATCCGGGTGAGCCCTATCTAATCCTGTGGATCCTCAAAGGCAGAGAAACCTTCTCAGCTGTGGTCCAAGAAAGAGAGGGGATGGCAGCAGGGTCCAAGATGGCGCAAGTGGTTCTAAGGCTTGGGATGCAGTGCCCTCTAGAAGCTGACAGGCAAGAAAATGGATTCCCCCCTGGAGCCTCCAGAAATGAATTCAGCCCTGCTGACACTTTGATCTGAGCCTGGTGAGACCCATTTCAGAATCCTGACCGCCAGGACATTAAGATAATGAATGCGTCTGGTGCAAGCTGGAATGGTTGTTACGAGGATTTGCTGGGACAGCCCTAGGGAACTAATGGGGAGGGGAGAAGCGCCTCAGGTGGAGGGAAGGAAACCCAAATAAACACGGGGTGCTTCAAGAACAAGAAAAGGCCAGCATGGCTGGAGCACAGTGGGTGACAAGGTGAAGCAGTGGCAGCAGCCAGTGCATGAAGCCCAGGTGGCCTGGCACGGCGTGTGGAGTCTGCTCTCCGTGCAGCGGGAAGCACTGGGTTGTGCTGGGAGGGAAAATGCCAGAGGTCTGGGAGTGGGGTGGGCATCAGCAGAGCCCGCCCTTCTGTGACACTTTCAAGAGAGAAGAAAGGGTGGGCTGAGCTGGCTGTCAGTGATGATAAAGATAAACGTGAACTTGTACTGGTAAGATAAACAAGTCCCAGGGGATCTAATGAAGAGCACTGTAATCAGAGTCAACAATATTATAAACTTCCAAGTTGCTAGGAGACTAGATCTTAATTGTTCTCAAGACAAAAAAGAAATAATAATTATGTGAATGTAATAGAGGTGTCAGCTAAGGCTACCATGGTAATCATATTGCAACATATTAACATACCATGCTAACATTGTACAGCTCAAACTTACATAATGTTGATATCAGATATATTTCAATTAAAAAAAAGACACATAAAATAGTATGGGGCTGCAGTGCTAAATACAAACAGAAAGATGGTAGGAAATGGGTGATTTGCAATTCTGTTAAAAAAAAAAAAAGAGAGAAATCGTAAGGATTATGGCTGTGTACTAGTGCTTTGTGATGAGCCCTAATAAATATGGCACATTCTGGAGGCAATCAACAGGCCAGTATCAAAAATATGGGCCAAGTGTCACTTCGATGTTCAACGTAACTGCAGTGGGCAAAATTGAGTCAGAAGGACCGTTAAGAATCAAAAATTTACCATTATACTCAAGAGAAAAGCAAGTCCGTTGTAAGAAAATTTGTGTAAGAAAAGTACACTAGGCCCTAACCGGTTTGGCTCAGTGGATAGAGCATCGGCCTGCAGACTAAAGAAAAGTACACTGTGCCCGGCTGACATGGCTCACTGGTTGAATGTCGCCCTATGAACCAGGTTTGATTGCCGGTCAGGGCCTATGTCTGGGTTATGAGCTTGATCCCCAGTGTGGGGCGTGCAGGAGGCAGCCAATCAATGATTCTCTCTCATCATTGATGTTTCTATCTCTCTTCTTCTCAGAAATAAATAGAAACATATATAAAAAAAATAGAAAAATAAAAGTACACTGGTTTACATGGACTGTTTCCCGTTTTGGCCAAAGAGCTGCTATTAAATCCATCTTGTGCCTCGTGATTTAATTCATGGTATCTTAGAATTATAAAAATACACGTATTTTTAAATCAGGTGTGACCTACTTGAACGGCATTTTGTGCTGTGTGTGCACTCTGTGTAATGAGACCTAAATGAGCCACAAGTAGAGCGCTGGAGAGTGTCACTGGCTGGGAAAGAGTGGCCACTGAATGAGGCTCCCAGGCAACACTCACAACAGCATTTAGGCGCTGAACATGCCCGAAGTACAGCTGAGATTTCAGACTCGACCAAGTAAGTATAATTATGCTGAGTATTAAGGACCATGAAATGCTTGTGTGGTGAACAAAAAAGCCAGAAACAAATGAAAGGGTGGATAAGAGGGACTCAAGTAGGACCTCCTGGAGGCCTCAGAGCCCTGGACCTACTATTAAAGGTCATAGAGCCATCACAACCTGCCAAATTTGGGGCTGGTAGGGGAAAAAGGCTATCACCTGCCAGACTTGTCAGGACGGGTGCTGCTGGGGGCTGTCAGGGTTGGGAAAGGCCATGTGTCCCTTGCTAGCCAGTGCACTCAGCAGGCAGGGCCTTGTCTGCCTGGACACAGCCTGGAGCTGAGCAGCTCTGAGCCACAGAGAGAGAACAAGGTAGATGAGCATGTCTGGGAGCCGATGCCCCAACCCCAACTGCTACCTCTTCCCCCTTCCTAGCCATCTCAACTGGGTCTGGCTGGGCCCTGACAGAGGATCTGTCTGGGCTGAACCACACCACTGAGGTGGAAAACGGCAGGCTCCAACAGAGAACCATTCAGGGATGAGGAAGGACACACACTCACCAATTTTTTGTCCATTTTTGCTTTGATGTCTCTGGCGAGAGTGAAAAATGCCTGTGAAATAAGCACGTTGTTAGTACCCCAGCAGCAGGAAGCAGATGGGGACTTGCTGGTTCCCGGGTGCCACTATGGATAGGGGACGGTGGGACAGCGAGGTGGGGGTCTCCACTGTCCAGCCCCATCTCCTACCCCCACCCGCCACGACTAGCACTTCCCCTGAGCCAATGACCGTGGGAGGTGAATCAGCTTCGACTGGTCAGGGAGAAAACTGAGGCTCAAAAGGACGAAGTGACTTGTCCCAAGGCATCTAGAGGTTAACGGACCAATCTGGAAGAATCCAGGAGGAGAACCCATCCTGGACTCCTGTGCGCTGCCTACCTGCTTTGCCCCTTTTCTAATGGTCAGGGGCAGGGTAGAAAGACAAGCAGCTCTTTGGCCAAACAAGCTTCATTTTGGGTCCTTGCCTGGCAGAGAGGCCTGGAAGGGCTGGGATGGGGTAAAGGGTTGTCTTCCAGGGATGGTTTGACCAGAGGCTGCTGCCTCTGTTGTGGTCTCCTAACCCTTTCCCCTCCCTTCCCTCGTCTGCTCCTTTGAAGAACACTACAAACCACACCCTAGCCCCTGGGCCTCACACAGAGACCTGGCCTCAGCACTTGCACCTAAGGGGCTACTGGTTTGGTGGGAGGAGTGGAGTCTCAGCAAACACCTGTGTGATGTGGACAGTTCTGTCATGGAGCGGAGATAGGGGTGCTGGGGACCCAAAGTGGTAGGGCTAAGGTCTAGGGATGGTGGAGACTTCCTTGGGGAAGGGCCACTGGGGCCAGGCCCTGATGGAAAAGGGGGTGTGAGGGAAGGGACCGTAAGCAAAGGCTTGGAGGTGGCCTGGGATGAAAAGCGGTTGGCGAAGCCTGATCTCTGGGCTGCACACACAGCTGGGGCGGGCCTTCTAAGCCAGGTGTAGGGGGTTGAAGTCGGGAGTGACATGGATGGTCCGTTTTGGAAAGATCACTGGGGTGGTGGGGTGAAGAGAAGGTAGGTCAGCTGCAAGGTTGGCGTCGCGTGTGGAGAGGGGAGGGTGGCCTGGGCCAAGGCTAGGCCAAGGCTCCCTACTTCGTCTGGGCTTGTGACCAGGATGTCTATGTGGGTGGCGTGGCCCAGAGCACCTACCCGGGTACTCAGTTTCCCCATCTTTGAAACCCTGCCTATTTCCCAAGGCTCCCTAAGAGCCAGTGAGAAAATATCCTAGGTGCCCAGCTGGGGCCTGCACCTGCTAACATCAGAACATGGGGCGGGGAAGGGGCAGGGAGAGAGGGGGTAATACCCGGGGCCAGCTGGGCAGCTCAAGGAGCCTGGCAAATGCCCTGCCCAGGAAGTGCCTCTTGGACAGATGGCCAACAGGACAGCCCAGAGCCTGTGACCAGACCCTGTGGCAGAGTCTTCTCAGAGGGTATAGACCAACCCTCAGTCTGAAGGGGCTAGGGCTGTGGGCCTGGGACTCACGTTCTCCACATTGATGTTGGCCTTTGCACTGGTCTCCATGAACTTGATTCCATAGTCCAGGGCCAGCTGTGAGGGAGGGAAGACATACACGCACACACGTCAGCTGCCAGGTACACCTGACCCCCAGGAAGCACCCTAAATTGGAACAGTGATGGGGAGTCCCCAGATGATCTGGGTACTGTGGGTTTGCTCCCTGGAGTCACCAGTGGACAGCAGGTGGTGACTATTCATGGCAGGACCATGGCTCCATTCTCTGCTCGCGGTGGCCTCGATGGGTTCCCATGAGACACCATGCAGGAACATGCACAGCACAGCTTAGGAGCCTTCACTGCTCACAGTCTTTAGCCTGAAGCCTGGCTGGGCATGTTTTTCCCACTCTCTCTTCCCTTGGCATGTGCCCCACTGGGCGACCGACTCGTCCCCTTTTGCTCAGCAAAGTCCTGCATTCTGGGACCCCCAGTCTCGGACAAGCTGAGATGGTAGGTCATCCTATGCTCATGCAGATTCTGAGGGGTTTAGCAAGCGATCAAGGAACCTTGGGGAGGGGGGACATGAAAGGGCAGGCCTCCATGCAGAGAACCCTAAAACCCTGAGGTCCCTCTGCCCCGAGGTGCCTGGCAATACCAGGCCCAAGCTGGCCTCCATGCCCACCTTCTCTCCCCGTTCCTTGGAGACTTGTCTCTTGTCGTTCACGTCACACTTGTTCCCAAGTATCATCTTTTCAACATCTGCAGAGGCATGCTGGGGGAGAGGACAGACAGAGGTGAAAGGTGCAGTTAGACGGGCTCACAGGCCAACCTGTGGCCTGACCCCTGAAATCAGAGTGGTAGAATCAGGATTGCTAGGCACACCCTTGTGCATATGACAAGATGAAGTTCAGAGGTTGAATAACCTGTCCCATGTCACACAGCCAAAGCCAGGGCCAAGTCTAGGGTTCTGGCTGCTTCTCTGACCAAGTGAATGCTTTCTACCTGCTGAGGATGGCTTCTCTATGGGCTGCAGTTACCAGGCTCCTGTGTGTGTCCCTGGGAACCCAGTGGGGTCTATGGGAGGCACCCCTGCCAGGCTCCTCTGCGGGAGTGGGGCGGGGAGAGAGGCAGCTGCTATCCTGAGAGCTTCTACCCTACTCCAGCTTACTCTCTTTGGGCTCTGGAAATGGGCCATGCCTGGGATGGTGGCAGCTCTGATGCTTCGCCGTCACCTGGAATTCCCTTAACTCTTTCCCACCCGCCCCTCCTCCGTGCAGTGGCCCTGCTTCCTGGAGACCCGAGGCACTGGATAGGACCTTCTTTGCTGCAGCTCAGACCTGATCTCACCAAAGTGCCCTGCATGGTTCCCCGCCTAACTTCCTGCCAACTGGAAGGCCCTCTCGCTTGCTGGCCAGAAACGCAGCTTCCACAAAGACCACCGTGAGTGTGGGCAGTTCCTCCCCCTCAGCCAGGCACAGCTGACTGACAGCAAAGGCGAGTTGCTGGGGAGGAGGCCCAGTGCAACTGCTTAAGTATAACTGTCGGATCAGCAGTGAGTGACCTTCTGCTGTGGCAGTCCAGGAGGGGAAAGTCCTCTGGCCACACCTCACACCCAGTGCCCCACCTAGTGAGTCATCAAAAGCTGCAAGCGCCTCGGTCCAGGAAGGCTTTGGGGTGAGATAAGCTCTTTGGGGAGCAGAAAGGTGACGACACTGGCTTTGGAATGGGGAGCTGGGGCTGGCCACCTTCCCCTCCCTTCGTGGTTCAAGGTCTCTCTTCGAGCCAGCTGTGGTCTGTGCGCTGCTGAACACGGGGAGCTCACACCAACTCACACCCCACTCTGCTGTGGCTCAGTCACCTGATACAGCTTCTCACCACCCCCTCCAAAGACAAAGGTCATGCCAATTCTAGGACCTTTCTTTTCTAGAAAACACCAAATGCTCACGGTGACAGAGAGTTTGGGTGACTTCTTCTCATCACCAAGACATCACCAAACCCAACAGCCCAGATGGGAAATGGGCTCTCAGAGTCGCTCTGTGACCAGGCTAGGGCAGCGTGGTCTCTAGGGTTGCCTGCGTGCCTGGGTTCCAGCCCCTCTTGGGCTACATCGCTAGCATGGGTCTCTGGACAAGTTCCTGTGGGTGGCTCTGTGCCTAGTGATCTCACCTGTAAAGCAGGGGGCTCCAGGGTGAGAACTGAGGAGAAGCAAGGTGGAAGTTTCCCTTAAGCCTTACCTCCTCAATGTTCCGAATCCAGTTCCGGATGTTGTCAAAGGACTTCTCGTTAGTGATGTCGTAGACCAGCATGATGCCCTGAGCGAGGGGAGACAGGGATACGTTCTAGAAGAGCTGTGAGCTGAGGGGGAGACCCAGCGAGGCAGGGCAGCAGGGACCCTGACATGACACCTCTCCCTATAACTCCCTACTCTCCATCACTGGGGCTCTTCCTCTGCTGGGCTCCAGCAACAGCCTATCCCTGGTCTCCCAGGCTCTAGTCCTGCCCCCTCAGCCACCAAGGTGACCCTTCACCCCTAGACCAGATCCCACCGTACCCATGCTCATAAACGGCCTTGCTGGCTCCTCACAGCAGGTAAGTACACCCCATGTGCCCCAGCAGCCCCCGAGGTCCTGCTGACCTCCAACTTCACATCCTGCAGCTCCCTACCCTCTACAGTGTTCCACAGCCCTGTACTCCCCCATGCCAACCTTACTGTGCTTGGCTTCCTTCAAATCCTCACTCATCCCCCTGCCCTGGCCCAAGTCACCTCCTGGGTTCAGCCAATGTCACTTCCTCTGGGCGCTTCCTATGTGCCAGACACTGCAGTGGGGTCTCCCTAAAGCCTCACAGGCCTGGGTCAAGTGGTCCCACTATCCTCCCCACTCTGCAGATGGGAAACCTGAGGTTGTGGGATGACAGGGTTAGGTCCCTGTCTCTGGCCCCACGAGACAGTAAAGGGCACAACTGGGTTCTGAACCCTGGGCAGCCTGATCCTGACATCCCTGTGCCTTCCAGCGACCCCACCAGAGTGGGGGCTGGCTTCAAGCACAGGCCGGCAGCACTCAGGCCCAGGGGTTCCATAGCCAATGTGAGTGCCTAGGTACAGTCCATGGGTCCCCAAAGTCACAACCTTACCTCCACCTGAGCCCATGATTTCACCATCATGTGAGGGGCAAATATCCCTGTTAGTTGGAAGGGAAACTAAAGCACAGAGGGGAGTGACTTTTAAGGTTTAAGCCCACATGGGGCTAACCCTGAAGGGGCTGTGACACTGGCTCCTGAAGGACCTCTGAGGAGGGACCTCTCTGGGCCCTCCTCAGCACCAAGCGACACCCAGGCCACCCTTGGTTGTTCCAGACATCTTGAAGGGTATCCACAGCAAACCAGCCTGCAGCGCATTGCAATCCCCCTGTGCAGCCCAGCATCTGGGCTCAAGCTGTCCTGCTCAGGTCAGCTTGCTCCATTCCCTCACACTACCTGCTCCCAGGGCCCAGCCCGGCGTCCACCACCTCTGGTGTGGCCAAGACCTTGTCTCTGAGTCGGCCTGAGTTTGCAGAGTAAGAAAACGAGGCGTATGCACTGGGTGGAGAACCTCAGGAATGAGGGTCACCATGGAGACAGGGCAAGAAAGCCACAGCACTTCCAAATTCCTACTGTGACCGTAAGGATACCCACAGTGGCCTTACAGCCTGCCACAGCCATGGTCATGACCTCTCGAAAATACCATCTGGGTCCTCATTCTGGGGTTTCCTGAGGAACTGAAGAGACTGTTGATGGGAGGCCTCAGAGATTTTAGAGGACGTGATGTCTGCCTCCCCACAAGGCCAGCGTGAGTAGAAGATGCTGGTGGGCAGACTCTGATTCGAGCATAGTAGGGGGTCTCTGCTCAGAGGCTGCACTCCTGCCATCAGGGGCAGTGAGGACTTTTCACCCCCTTATCCAGGGACTGGCCCCTCTGATGGCCTAGGATTCTCACTGCCACCAAGAAGTTGGCACCACAGGCCGATTCCAAGGTCCTGGATTTCTACCTATAGGAGTGTGTGGGGAGGGAAGGGGGTGGTGAAGAGGGCAGCGGATAGAGCTCTCTATCAGGAAACAGCATCAGTACCTGGAAAACACGATGTCACCCTATTCCAGGTCCTCCCTGAAACTCCCCTTGGGGCTCCTAGTGATCATTTTCCTGGCCCCAATCTGGGCACAGTTCCCCATAGCTGTTTGCAGGCTCACAACAGGACACCAGACATCCAATGTTCCCATTTTCGAGGCCCCATGGTCTAGTACCTCATGGACAGAGAGGGTGAAGGGGCAGCAGTGGTGGCAATGTTCTCTGCACTGTCCTGTGAGGTTTCTGCTTGGCCACATTCGGCTCTGGGGCACCTGAAATGTGGCCAGTGAGAGGGTAGAGCTGGAGTCCTATTTTAACCGATTAAAATTCAAAGAGCCACATGTGGCCAGTGGCTTCTGCATGGTTAGCGCAGGTCTAGGAGGATCACAAACCACCATCGTCTTGGAGCTGGACAGTGCCTTACAGATGGCTCAGTCCAGCTGGCCAGGGGTGGGCTGAGGGTGTGGGAGCTGAAGAGCCTGCCAGGACCGGCCCAGCCATGTACTCTCTGCATGAACTTAAGTCAGGCATGCAATGGCGCCAAGCCACAGCGTCCTCATCTGTATAACGGGGATAACGTGGCACCCACACTCAGGGGAGACAGGGAATTATGGCCACGACCTGGAAGGACAGGGACTACTTGAGACCACACAGAAGGTCCCCCAGGGACCTGAGGGCCCCGCCCCACCAGAACACAGCAAGGTGAGGGGAAAATTAGTAAATTAATTTTAATGAGGAGAGCTAAGGTTGCAATCTTTGTGATTGAGTTTCTATTATGTTTCAGACGTTGTGTGGGACACGCTAAATACTTAATGCCTCCATTCATTTTTGCAGTCCACCACATTTCCTGAGCTCCCACTGCATACTCAGCACTGTCCCAGGCACAGGGCATATGGCAATGACCATGGAAAGGGCAGGGTGTGGTAGGATCTTGAAATGGAGAGATGGTCACCTATCCTCCCGGCTGTCTGGGACATAGTCTCATTCTCTGTTCCACTTTGCAAGTAAGGAGATGAAACTCAGAGGGTGACCCAGGGTGCTGAGCCAGGTCCCGGGGGTCTGTGTCTGCTCCTGTTGGCCCCTAAGCGCCCATCTGTACATACCTCACACATGCATGACCTGCTCAGAGCCCCCATGGGTCTCCCCCTGAATCTAGTTCAAGCCTGGCCTGGAGAAGGCGCTCGGTAGAAATATTTGAGGGATGAACCAATCTTCTGATCACGTCACCCTGCCTCAGCCGCAGCCAAGAGCCCAGAACAAGTCAGCTCCTGGACCATCTTCAAGTTTTCAGTAGCAAATTCCATAGAGACTAGCACGGGCTGAGTGAACGCTCCTAAGTGTTGGGACATGCCACCTCCGATTTCACTGACTTCACCTGGAAGAACCGGCTTCCTGTGCCTTCCTTCATTCCCTAAGAATTAGGTTTCCTTAAACCCTGCATTGTCTCTGAAGCCACAAGGGATGTATGTGTATGGGGGAGGGGCACACAGCCTTTTCCTAAAACTAACCCAGGACTAAGGACCCCCGAGGAGCCAGATCATGGGGCCCCTCAGAAACAGCCAGGTTTTGGTTTCCAAGCAGTGACTTTCACTTTTACTTAAACAAGCAAACAAACAAAAACACCAATCCATACCATTGCGCCCCTATAGTAGGCTGTTGTGATCGTCCGAAACCGTTCCTGGCCAGCTGTGTCCCTAAAGACGAGAAGGAGAAGGGATATTAGCGACACTGTCACAGTGAGGACGAGGGGCATTTAACAGGGGTGGATGCCTGGCTTTCTCGCGGGCCAACTCTGACTCATTGTCCTGCAGTGGGCAGCACGCCTTATTCTCCCTATTCTTACAGAGAAGGAACTGTGACTCACACAGGTTAGGAACCTGCTGATGCCTCCCAGCTGGGGACACAACACAGCCACCTCTGCTTCCTGGGAATTCACCCCGGAGTTTCTGGGTCACAGAAGAGCCATGGTTGGATGTTACTATTTGTGCAAATCTGGGACCACAAGTGTGGAAGGGGCTCCTCATGTGGCATGGGTGATCTCAGTGGGGACTGAGGAGGCGCTTTCACACATCTCGGTGGAAGCCAGGGAGAAAGTCCTTCCTCACTGACAGGACTGTGCCCAGCCCAGCTCCTGGCATGGATGGTATTCAGCGCTGGGCTTTAACAGATCGGTGCAGAACCAGGGCCATGTTTTTTGTCTCTGGACCCAGGGTTCCTCCTACCACTCTGTACCCCCTCAACCTCCAATCTCAGGAGGGATCTGCATGCCTAGTCATGTGGGGCTAAGCTGACTTTCTAATGCCAACAGGGGTGACATTTGTGCTTAATCATTTTATTCTCAATCATGGCCTAGTCTAGAAGTTTTAAGAAAGTCACTAACCCCACTGGGATTGCTAAGAGCAGAAGCAAGAAGACAAGAGGAAAGGAAAGTGAAACTCTGCTTGCTGATACAGTGTCACTTTGGACTTGGGCACCAAGGCTGCTGGGAAACACAGGGTGGAAGTGGAGGAACTTGTATGGCTTACAAAGTGATAACTTACAAGGTGGCCAGAGCTGAAGGCTAGGAGCTCTGCAGGATGGGCAAGGCTTTAGGCCTCATCCCTCTGGTTTTGAATCAGATTCAGAGGTGAATGCCATTGAAGTTGAGAGGGACTATGAAGCAAGCTGGGGTGATGCTCATGCTCTGAGATTTGAGGATAGGCGGGATCAAGCTGTGGGGGGAGGGGGTCAAGCTGTGGGGGGAAGAGGGCAGCTTTATAGCCTATCTCATGGCACTGCCTCCCACCCAAAGGCACTCTCACGGACCAAAGGGATGGTGCCACCTTACAAAAAATTACTTTTCTTTATTTTGGTCAGGGCTCGTGCTCCCCCCGGCCCCAAGTGATGTGGCTGCAAAACAGGGCTCCCCTACATCTAGCCATCGGAGCTCAGACTGAGCTCCCAGGGCTGTGGGCTGCAGACCAGCTCAGTGTCAGGGACTCACACTTCCCTAATTTTATGTGGCACATAAGCCAGCCCCAGGTGAGGCCTGGCCTCAGCTTATTTTTGGTTCTGGGGTTTCAGATCTGCCTAATAGGAAATGAGGCCCGGGTTGCCCTGGGAAAGAAAAGAGGAAGCAACGTAGGCCTTGCTCAGTGAGCTGACAGGCTCAGAAGGAAATGCCGGCCGGGGTATTTTGTCCTCCTGGCAGCTTCTACCACTGCCAGGCACAGAGGGCTCTCTCCAAGTTCAATGGGAGCAGGCCCCTCTGAGCTAATGGGGGCTTGTAGCTATGTCCCCAGAAGGTGCTGACATAGACTTCAGCCCCAGCAGCCAGCAGAGGACAGTTCATGAAGCTTCTGAAGCAAGTATCTAGGCTGGGCACAAAGAGATGGAGGCCATGGTCACAGGGAGTGGGAGGGGACACCAGGGGCTTCTGCTTGAAGTGTTCTCCGGGTGAAGACGGTAATGACTCTTACCATATCTGTAGTTTAATTCTCTTGCCATCGAGCTCTATGGTCCTAATTTTAAAGTCAATTCCTGAAAGAAAAGGAAAAAAAAAAAAAAAGGCACATCACTGTCAGCCCATTTCCCAAGCTGCATCGGAGGTGGGCACCTCCAACCTGTGCAGGTAACAGCTGCCATGGCTAGTGCTGGGCACACAGGATCTTGGAACCCTCACAACTGCCTGGCAGCTGGCAAAGAGGGTAGGCAAACTAGGTAACTCAGGTGCCAAAGCTTTGTTCTCTTCCCTCTGCCACCAGGCAGCCTTAAGGAGTGGGCCCAGCAGAGCCCTTTGCAGGCCAGAGACCCACACTTCCAACCACCCCACCCCTGGGCCTCCAAGCACCCAGGGCAATAGGCCCCAAGATGCCCCTGATACAGGTAGGCTCAAGCTTTTGCACATACTGTTCCTTCTCTGTGGTCCCCATCCTGCCCACCTATCAGCTTGGCAAACTTCTCTCTCCTTTAAAAGCCATTTTAAGGTCACCTCCCAAGAAGCTTTTCTGACCCTGCCCTCCTCTCTCCCATGTACCTCTCTCCCCAGGACCGGGGCCTCTCAACTTCCTCAGCTGCTCTCCAGGCTCCCACCATTGCTCCCTCTGTCCCTCCCCTAGCTTTTAAAAACACAAACGCAACCACATCACAAAGCAAACCTCTGCTCCAAACCTTCCAGTGGGTTTACCAATCGATGAATGGATAAACAAAATGTGGTCTATGCATATAACAGAACATTACTCAGCCATGAAAAGGAACAAAGCACTGACACGCTACAACAACAGAGAGAAACTTTGAGAACATCATGCTGAGTGGAAGAAGTCAGACACAAAAGGCCACACAGTATATGATCACATTTATATGAAACTAGAGACCCAGTGCACAAAATTCGTGCTAGGGGATGGGGGGGGATTCCCTCAGCGCGGCCTGCACTCTCTCACAATCGGGGACCGCTGGCTCCTAACCACTAGCCTGCCTGCCTGCCTCATTGCCCTTAACCCCTCTGCCTGCCTGCCTGATCGACCCTAACCACTCTGCCTGCCTACTTCATTGCCCCTAACCCAGGTGTCCTCAAACTACGGCCCGCGGGCCACATGCGGGTGTTTTTGCTGTTTTGTTTTTTTTACTTCAAAATAAGATATGTGCAGTGTGCATAGGAATTTGTTCATAGTTTTTTTTTAAACTATAGTCCGACCCTCCAACGGTCTGAGGGACAGTGAACTGGCTCCCTGTTTAAAAAGTTTGAGGACCCTGCCCTAACCACTCTGCCTGCCTGCCTGATTGCCCCTACCTGCCTTTGCCTGGGCTCCCGCTGCTGTGGCTTCGTCCGGAAGGATGTCTGGAATGACATCCGGAAGGTAGTTCAGCTGTCTGGTCTAATTAGCATATTATGCTTTTATTATTATAGATGTTTAGAACAGGCAATTCCATAGAGACAGAAAGGAGATTAGCAGTTGCCAGGAGCTGTGAGAGGAATGCGGAGATGGGGTCCCATTGGTAGCGGGTAGGGTGGTATTGTGACCAAGGGGTTTGGGGTCTCTTTTTGGCATAATAGAAGTGTTCTAGAGTCGATGGTGATGGTTCCACAACTCTGTGAAAGCCACTAAATTGTACACTTTAAATGGATGAGGTGTATGGTTTGTAAATTATATCTCAATAAAACTGTTACAAAAACCCAAAACACCTTCCCACCATGACCTCAGCCCCAGAACAAAGGAAAAACAGCTGCCTGTCTAACCTGCACACCTCTCCGCACTCACAGCTCATGCGCTCCTCGCCAGCTGCCTGGCCACGCTGCCCACCTGGCTGTTTCCTGACCCTAAGCATACTCTAGTCTCAGGCTTTCCCTCTTGCTCTTCCCTCCCTTGGAATGGTCTTTCCTTCCACGGTCACCTGGCTTCCTCCCTTCCCTTCACTCAGGTTCCTGTTCAGGTCACCTCCTCTGGGGAGCCTTCCTGACCTTCCTTATTCTCTCTCTCCTACCTGCCTTTTCTTTTTTCATGCGCTTATCCCTGACATTGTCTATTTGGTTATTTGCTCCATGAAAATGAGCAGCAAAACCTGCTGATTTGAATAGCCTGTGTGAGGGGAAACAGCCAAACCTACCTCTGCCTCTATGAGTTTGTTCTTAATCTCTGCCTGTGAAGCCTTGAGGCTCAGGCCTGACTTGAACCCTCAGAATCCATTAGGACAATGCTAATTCCATCCCTGCTCGCCTCAGGATCTGTCCTGGGGACCACAGACTATAAGCCTGCGCTTAAAGTGTGCCCACTAGACTATAAGCTCCAGGAGAGCAGAGACTCAAAAGTTTTATGACTGCATATCCAGTGACAGTGTGGCAGGGGCTGAATGTGTACTTTCTAGAAGCCAACTGCCCAGTCCTGTACACACACCTTGACTATAGACCTTGTTACAGTGCTGCCTCCCTCTGATTCATTCGAGTCATCTCTCCAGCCCCCACACGGAGGTGGAGGCCTGGCATGCAGCAGGCGTCAGGGAAAGATGACTGAATGAAAGAATTAAGAGCAACGGGATCTATGTGATGCTCCATGGTTTACACAGCACGTTCCCCTGTCGTCTGTCTCCTTGAATACATGGATGAATAGGGTCCGGAGGAGGTGGTGGGGTGAGCCAGGCTAGGGAGAACCAATTCTGGTAGCCACGGGGCCAAGTTCACACCACAATCGATGGAGCTTATAAGAACAGGCTTTGGCAAAACATAATCTGCAGAAAATGAAGAGCCACTTCATCTCTGATCTATAAAGAAAACCCAGAGGTACACTCACTGCCAACAGAGAATCCCCATTATGCATTAGGTTGCATTTCAGGACCAAGCATCCCAGTGACATCCCTTCCTAACACCCCCACCCTCATCGCAGATGCACTGGGACCTATGAAGTCAAGAAATCACCATTCAATCGGCAGAGTACCATATCACTGTCCTATTCTTCTCCTGGGTTTTATTAACACACCAAACTTAATTAGGAAGTGTAAACTTTACAAGGCCTAAGAATTATGAGGCTATAACTTCAAGGTCAGAATTAAATGAAACTTTCCTAGAAGACACAGACCTGCAGGAAGGCTACACGTGCCATGAGGGAAAAACAGTGGGAAGGAGAGATCCTGGTTCAAGTGCCTCCTCTAGTCTCCTAGGTGACCGTGCCCAAACCATGGTCTCTTCTGCAAGTGGAGGCCTGTCTCCTCAGAGCCCTCAGTGCCAGGCTGGATTTTCTGGTCACAAATCGGAAATCAAATAAAAAGCACACCCCTAAACTGATCTTACTAGTGCTTGTGCTGTACAGGAGGTTTCTGATACTGGGGAACTGAGATCTGAGTTGAGAGTGACCCACAGCTTGCCAGGTGTTAGCATCACTTCCTGATTGATGGGGGCACAGGGTTTATACCAAAGTTTGACTTTGGAGTGGGAGAGGGGGAAGGAATCAGAAACACTTGTGCCCTGGGGAAGAATGCTGTCCGCCAGGCAATGGGGACAATCTCCTATTCATGGTATAGTTCTGGTCCTCAACCACCCAGGGCACGAAGCAAAGCAGAGAGCATCACTCCTACTCGGGGCTCAGAAGGGTGAAGTGATGGTTCAAGAATGAACAACAGCTGGAAATCAGCCATGAAGATTTCCTCTACTTGGCACCTGGCACCTAATTTTGCCAAGTGCAGCTCCGGGAGGGGGGCACTCAGCAGCTCACTGTGGGGGTCAAGAGATGACGTGACGGGGTTTAAGTCACACAGGGGTAGGGCCGAGCCTGTTTTCTCCATTCAGAAACAATTCCTGGGCTTGGCAACTGTTCTTCCACTTCCCCACTGCCGAGCGAGGCTGCATAGATCCGTGTTACTCCCAGGTCAAAACTCCTCACGTGGGCAATAGCTGTTTTATGGTGTGGTGAGAAGCCAGCTCCACTTTTGTGGCTATCAGAACTGAAAAGCAACAAGTCAATTCCGTTCAGCCACAATGTGGGCTGGCCTTGCAGGAAATGCTATTCTGCAAAGTGACAACCGGTGTCCTGGGCCTAGCGATAGGGAAGTCGGGCTGTCTGTGGCAACGGCTGATTCTGGTTTCTCACTGAGACTTTTATCTAGCATCTCTGTGGGGATGACAGGTCCCGGGGAAGGCAGCTGTCACTTGCCATTGCTGTGACCCGTAAGTGGGATAGGGAGGCTCTGAACTCCCTCTCGGGAAGAAATTCACCCATGGGGGGAGAAGGGTCTTACCCCCTGACGGGGTAAGAGCAGAGGGCAGAGCAGAAGAGATCTGGGTTAGAGTTCTGGCTCCAAGGTGGATCAGCTGTGCCTGTCCTGTGCTCTCACTCTCTGGGATGCCTGAGCTTTGAGCTTTGGGGTCAGACACCCATGGATTCAAATCCCATCTCTGCCACCTGCAGACTATGACCTTGGGCGAGTCCCACACCTCCCTGAGCCTCAAATTCCTCATCTGTGAGATGGGCTCATAACAGACCTACCACAGAGGATTATTGTAGAATGTGATAATGAACATAGAGCGCCTGGCACACAGTAAATTCTTAATAAGGTTAGGTGTCACGGGCCTTTTCCCACAGCAACTCCTTATGCCTCGATTTCACTTCTGCAAGATGGGAACCCTTCCTGCAGAACAGCTTCTTTAAAGAACAGCGTCAAAGACTGCTGTGAGGAACGAACGAGATGACAGGCGCCAAGACCCTAGACTAGGACATATATTCCCCGAAAAGCAGGCTGGGCCTCAGTCTTCGCATCTGCAAAATGGGCACTTGGTCCTCTTCATGGCCTAGGAACCCCGCGAACGGCGGCGGAGGCGACTGCTCTTCTCCCCTCCGAACCCCTCGACCCTCTCAGATCCCTGTGTCCGTCCGGCTCCGCCGCTCCCTCAGCCCAAGCCTCTCAGGGGCGCGCCCAACCCAGGCCTCCGGCGACCCCGGCCGCTCCCCGACCCCATTACCTATGGTGGAGATGAAAGTGGAGTTGAAGGCGTCCTCGGAGAAGCGGAACAGGACACAGGTCTTCCCCACCCCCGAGTCCCCGATCAGCAGCAGCTTGAACAGGTAATCGTAGGTCTTCGCCATATTACACTCTCTCCCCGACGGGAAGTGCGGCCAGTGCCTCGCCACTGGCCGCTGTTCCCGTCCATCAATGCCCAGTTCGCCTCCCATTGGCTCCCAGCCTTTGGCGCGTCACCGCAGCCTACGCCCGCCCCTGCGCCCCGCCCGTCGCGGAGAGACTTGGGGAAGGGGCGAGCGGGGCGCGGAGCCGGAAGCGGCCCCAGAGCGCCGCTCATTGGCCGACGCTCGAGACAGGGCGGGCTGCGATTGGCCAGCGGTGAGGAGTCTAGGGGCTTCAAAAGAAGACCAGAACAAGGGGCGTGTCCCGGCTTTCTTTCCCGGACTCTCTGGAGGCCCCGCCTTGGCCCCCCCCCCCCCCCCCCCCGCCCCGAGCAAGGCGGGGAGCGCGCTGGGATCAGCGCCAACGGCTCCGCGCCCCCGCAGCCCGGGGAGGGGCCTTGGGAGCTTGCGCACGCGCACCAGGGAAGCCGTTAGGTGCCAGCAGAGGGCGCACGTGCATGGGGTCTCTGGCTCCCGCCTTCTCGGCCCGCGCAGGCTCAGTAGGCTCCGGGAAGAGCGCGGGAAGGCCTGTTGACTTCGGTGGTGTCCTCTGGAGGCCTCCGCTTCAGGCAGGGCAGTAAGCAGGCCAGGGAAATCCGAAGAGGAAAGGAGAGTAGGGGGGCTCGTCACAGTGGAAACGAGCCTCTCCCCCTTATTCCCCCCCCTCCCCAAGTGTACTCTGGGATCTAGGCGCTGGCCAGGGGACCGATTTAAAGCTACCCAGGCCTTCACCAGCTGAGCTTGCAGGGACAATTCAGGATGGCCCTTGGATCTAATTAGAGGTTGTCCAGGACATTCTCTGCCTTCAGTTTTACCCTGTGTTAGAAATGCTGAAGGAGGAACGCATGAGGCCAAAAGGAGTGAAGAATTATAAATTTACTAGAGGCCTGGTGCACAAATTTGTGCATGGGTGGGGTCCAGCAGGCCAGCCCTGATCCTGGTGAGGACAGTTGGCAGGTGGCCCTGCCCCCTGGTCAAACTCCTGGTTGAGGGGACAATTTGCATATTAGCCTTTTATTATATAGGATTAGGTCATCTGTATACCCAGATGGGCTGAGCCCCAAAAATGGCACCAGCCCCCAAAGACAGAGTGTCAGAGGTTTTTAAAGGGCTCTAGGCTGGCTTTTTCTGGGTGGAGAATTCTCTGTGCAGGTCTGGATTCGGGAAACTCCGCAGAGGAGAGATAATGGTCTTAGCAAGTGGAATGTCCATTGTGAAGTGGCCTAAAGGTCAGTTCCCAGGGGAGGGGGTCTATGCAAGTGGAATGGTCTTAGCAAGTGGAATGTCCATTGTGAAGTGGCCTAAAGATCAGTTCCCAGGGGAGGGGGTATCGATTCGATTCTTTGATCAGACCTAACACCCTGGCGCTTCCCTGCCCAAACCTAGTCAGCCCTCTGGAGCTCAGAACCCGCCCAGTAGGTTAGGATAGTGAGAATTACAGTTAGTATTTAGGAACGTTGGTTTTGTGCCCACCAGTGTTTGTGGAAACAGTTATAAAAGAAAACCATATAAAACGTTTAATCACCATGACAACCCACTGAGGTAGGTACTACTGTTTAACCACGTTTTGTTTTGTTTTGTCTTTAAATCCTCACCCGAGTATATTTTTACCATTGATTTTTAGAGTGGAAGGGAGGGAGGAGGTGAGAGAGAGAAAGCCACGTGAGAGAGAGACACATCAATTGGTAGCCTCCTGCAAAAAACCCCCAAGCTGGGGATCAAACCTGTGACACTGAGCCAAAACAGCCAGGGCTGATTAACCACATTTTATGGTGAGAAAACAGGCCAGAGGGGCTAAGTGACTGCATCAGTGTTTTAAAGCCTTTCATTTCTCCTTTTGATTCCCTAGCTCCCTTCCCCAAGATGAGATCTTGAGGCAAATACCAAAACAAGTCAGGTAGTTAAACTGCCGTCTGCTAAATCTTAAGATTACTTCCTTCAGATCACTTCTTCCTTCCTATCCCCTGGCAAGTACTACCCTGGATTAATTGAAACATTGAATGCTAAGTGGAGTTTTTTAATGTCAATGGCTCTCCACTTCTGACCAAATGATGTTCAAGCTCTCATCAAGCTGCGTACCTTGCAGCTTTCCTATATTTTTCCTTTAGGCAATGTACAGAAAACCTTTTCCAGGCAGGCCTGTGCTTTCCTAACTAAAGCACCAGGGACCATCTTTCCTACTCCTATTCATCTATTAATATCCTACTCATTCATTCTTCACAGTCCGGCTCATGATTGGGAATAACAAAGGACAGGAGCTTTTGAGTTACCGAGGCAAAGCGCTCTCACTGTAACAAAGAGATCATAATCCTTATATCATGTAGTCATGGTATAAAGCTAATAAATGAAATTTGCTCAATTCGTGGCACAATTATCTCTCCATCCCATTTAACATTCGTTGAACCAAAATGCCTTTTATGTCCCCACACATTCTAAAATTCACACCAATTACAGTTTATGTAAAAATTTATTTGACCAAAATGTAGAAAAAGTGATACTATTACATATGATACAGTTGCAAGAATCTAAATGGAAAGTGTGGGTTTTATTCAATTGCACAATTTGCTAGTGTATCTCCTGGGTAGTGTGATGCATAATAAATAGGAGTGAGGGGCAGAGGAGTCCAAAAAGCTAGAATCAGGGTGATTTTTAGGCAGAACTGTAAACTTGAGTTACCCCCCTCACTGCTGGGGAATATGGAATGTTTCAGCTGAGATGTTAACCAAGAAAGCAAAAATGTAACAAAGCCAAAATGTGCAGCCCTGTCTACAGAATACTCCATATCCAGTTGAATCAGGAGTTTCCTGGTCTTTTATTAACTTGGTCCTGACGAAGGAATTAAAGCCCTAAATAAGTAAATCTTCAATTTACCATTCCCAAAGTACAGAGGAGATAAGTTAGGCCGATTACATTATCTCTTCGGCCAGAGAGGACCCTTCTGCCCGGTATTTAAGAGAAAAATACTCTTGCTCAATTATTGAAGGCTAGCAGTCTTTTTGGTATGGCTTCCTGAACAGGACTGAATTCATTCCTGCTGAGTGGATGGCCTCAAATAAGAGTAAATGTTATATTTCCCAAGCATTCTCATACTGTTTGCTCAAAGGATGTTCTGCACAGTAGAGTGTGGAAAAGAGCCAAAATGATTGATCTATCTATGGTTTATCACTTCCCACAATAGCCTCTCCCCCAACTTTTTTTTGCTCTGGATGGAAAATCCCCACCCATTTTAATGTGATGGTCCCTGGCCTCCTATAGTGTGTCCAACGGTGGCCCAGTGGTTCTATTCTTCAACCTTTTAAATTGGCCAGTGACTAGATAGATACTAGAGTCTGTGTTTTGGAAGTGTGGGGTTGTTTAATCTCCCAGAAACCATATGCCCTCAGTCTTAAGAGACTAATGTTCAATAGGAAACACCCTGACTAGCTTAGGAATAAATGCAATTTAAGGATAAAAATAGAGCTAAAAAAATCTGGTGCCATTTGGGGAAGAGGGGAAGGAATTAGATTTAACTGATGCTCAAAGCTTCTCTGATACAAAATATTTGGTCACATACTCATAATTTGCTTAGATGCAGTAACAAAAGAAACTTCTTACAAGAGAAGAGAAAGAAACGGAGGTCTGGAGCTTCTGTTGGAACAAGACTCTTCTGTTGTGGTTATATACAGTTAAGTTCATTTAGTGTCTGATCCAGTGTCTGATGTAAGCCCACGTTCTCTTCTTTGGCCTGAGCAAGTTTTTCTGGTGAGGATTAAGAGTGGAAGAAAAATAAATTAATAAGCATCTTTTTAAAGAGGGGTGGGGGTGGGGGAGAAGGTTTCCTAAAATCCATACTGCCAGAGTATAAGTCATAGCAGAGAAAGTATTTTGCATTTTAATTATAATAGAACACCATGGAATAATAGAAATGAAGTACCAAATTTAGGAGTCAGATCAGATTGCTGGATAAAATACAAGGCGTTCAGCTGAATTTGAATTTCAGGTACACAAACTTTTTAGTATAAGTATATGCCAAATATTGCATGAGATATACATATACCAAAAAATTATTCATTGCCTATCTGAAATTCAAATTTAACTGGGCGTTCTGTACTTTAATCTGCTACATCTGGCAATCCTAAAGTCAGAACACCTGGATTTACGTCCCAGCTGTGCCAATGAAGTAAGCCATTTAACCTTTCTAGGTCTGTTTCTCCATCTGTCAAATGGGGATAACAATATTACTGTGTGGTATGGGGGTTATTATGAGAAAAAATGAAAAATGCTTCAGAACTTATGAAGTGCTATACAAACATAAGATTTTAATTCCAGATATGGGTGACTTAATACATCTCCCCCCTAAATGCCAGTTAATTAGTCCTGTAACCTGTGTTTCTTTTGGAGCTTCTGGGAATGGCTGTTGAAATTCCACCCATAATTGTGTCATTGTGTCTATGTGTCCATAGCAATGTAGTCAAACCCAAGCAAACGCAACATGATTGAAATTTAAGCCAAACTATGGGTATGCTATTAAGTGATTGAGCTGATGACACAATTTTTTTTTTTTTAGAAAGTAAGATGCCATTTAGAGCTATGCATGACAGAACACGAGGGAGAACTGGTTTGCTGTGAGTGATGGCTGATAAGGGACTAGGCCAAGACTCATTAAAATACTGAAGGGAAGCAAAATGTCTCCTAAAAGGTGATAGGATCAGCTTGGAAATTTTCAGAAAGGAAAAAAGTGCACAAGATGGCAGCCTTTCAAATACAAGTGCAAAACTTTTCATTTGACCAGGCACTTAAAAAAACCAAGCCACTCTGATCTCAGAAGATTCCATCAGAACAGTGACCCAGGCCTATCCTGTCTGGAAGGATACATGTAATTGAGTGCCTACTGTGTGAGCTAATTTCTCCATTACCTCATTTAATCCTCACAATGACTAAGATACCGCCTTTATTTTGCAGAAAAGCTAAATAGCTTGTTCAAGGTCACACAGCTAATGTGGTAGAGCTAGAATCAAAACTCCGACATCCCAACTACAAATCCTGATCTCACTTCACCTTGCCACTGGATTCCTGGCATCTACTTTGTTATTGGGTCTGAGATAAAATAACTTTCCCTGTTAATTGCCCTTGAGAATCAAGACAGTCCCATAGACAGGTAGTAGTAGATCACCATAGCCCCAATCCCTGTCAATGAAGTTCCACTTAGGTGCTTAGGCAGAGTAACTGGAGAGGCAGAGCTGTAGTGTTTCAAATGGTGGAGGCGACAAATGTCTGGGAAAATCCCAGGAACAAATACACACAGAGACCAAACAGAATACACCCACCTCCACACAGTCTGTAACTTTTCCAGGGGTGGATGTATGACAATATGTGAGGGGTGTGGTTTGTATAGAAGTTCCTAGTGGATGGCAGTTAGAAACAGGGAGATGCTGGGGGCAGAAGGGTGTGGGTTGTTTAGGGGAGATGTATTTTGGAGCAATGACTATAAAGAAAAATCAGGACAGAGATTCCCACTTGAATCAAACAGGATGAGGAATAACAGGTCATAAGGACCCCACATTGATGCTAACTAGAGATTTTCATGCCTTTGTCAGGTTTGAGTGGAAGTCTGGAAGATGTGCCTTGGACATCAACATGGCAGAGTTACTGAGACAATCTGAGGTAGGGGTGGTGGAGTGCAGGGGAGGCCTGCATGGACTTGCAAGGGTTCCTGGTTCTACTTAACTCATGTATGAGGGGAGGTAGAGATTAGCATCTCGGGCAACTTTATTTGAAACTCAGAAAAGGATCACCTCACTTCCTTTCTATGGCATTCCAGCAGCTTCCACTCTCTCCCTGCTATGGGATGCTCTTTAATTCTTTGTAGGGTAGTTTTCTACAGACAAGGTATAGAGATGAAGTTCATGGGTGAACTTCTTCCCAGGACTGGGAGCTGGATAGATATTCCATGAACAATGAAAACATAGGGAACCCCAGGCACTGTCCTCAGAGTGTAAAGAGAAACAAATGCAAAAAGGCGTAGAGACCAAAATGCCGTTGCCACTGTTTGAGTCCGTAGAGCAAACCCCATTCAAGCGTAGCTTCTTTTTAGACACAAGCCTGCTGGTTGCTGCAAGTTCTGCTGACTCTTTGAGGCTGCTTAAGAGGGTGGATGTATCTCCACTCAAAACAATTTCTGTTTAAGGAAAAACAGTTACTGGTAGATACAGAGTCTGAGAGCTCGTGCCAAATTGGCTTTTGTTTTCATGTCACCAGAAAATAATCACATGGGCATAATTTTCTTTCTGAAATGAGCTCTTCATTTGAACCACCCACATCAAGGGCACCACAGCTACTACGGCTCAAGAGCGGCAAGTGGAAAAAATGAAAATAAGAGGGCATGAAGATGAGGACTGCCTGTCTTTATTTCGGTCACACAGTCACAGTCACAGCAGACGGCGGCTTGAAGGGTCAAACCAGGAGGCAGGAAATGGGAACATAGGTACCACAGTGAGAAGGCAGACTTCAGTTTTGCTAGGACAGAGGACAGCACCCTGCTGCCTCTCAGAGAGAGGTCATGTCGTTGAGAGCATGGTCCAGCTCCTCGCTGATAGCCTTGTACTTGAGCTTCTGAGCGTATAGCTCGTCTAGAGGGTGGATGTCCCCAGAGAGAGAGTTCAGAAGAGGTACAGAGGACAGAATGCGAGGGTCGGAATGGCGTGCCACAGATGAGCAATGAAAGGGAGAAAAAAAAGTGAGAAAACAAAGCATGAACTAGGAGGAAGTTGTGTCTTATGGAAAACAAACAAGAAAACAAAAGATGGACAGAGTGATTTCTAAGCATTTTGAAGTTCTACTGGGGATTCGTCATAACCTTTAAAAAGAATGGTGACTACAAAAGCACAGGTCACTAGTCTCCTGCCCTGGGTTGTTTCTGACTTTCAATGATGTCACCTGGTTAAAGGTCATACTTGGGAAGGAGGGCAATTCTCCTTATATGGAAGCCTCACTTCCCAAACCAAACTCGGGGCACATGGTCTGCGGAATAAGTTTTGTACCTTTTCTAGGTGAAAGAGGCAGCTTGGGAGATTCTGTCTGAACCCCAAGATCTGGAATTCCAGAATTATTTCATGAAGAACACAGGACAGAATTTTTTAAAAAGTTGGAACTCTACAAGGAATTCTGGAATCTGTGGGGGCACCAGGCTTGCAGACTGGCGTCTTTATTTAGTCCCTACGTTCTCTATATTTCCGTTGTCTCATATAGTGATAAGCTCAGCTCTCTGGGAGAGAGCTTCTGTAAAAATGCAAGGCATCTGGAAAATGCAAGGCATCTCTCAGAAATGAAGAAATGGAAGAAAATTCTAAAGACATTTAAAAAAAATCAGCCATATTTGGGTCTTTGTACTCACACGTGGAGCTAATTAACCAAAAATACTTTATTTCTCAAAAAATGGCAGCCTGAGTCTGAATTTGATTTGCACTATCTGATTGCAATGCTCCAGACTTCCAGATGTGACATCACTTTGCACTTACTATCCTAAACTGAACGTAGCCCAACTTAGTCCCTGCACAGACTTCCCCCAACAACCCATGGATGTGTCAGGTAGGGGGAGACAGAGCAAACAAAATTAGATGGCAATTTCATACCTTCCAGGTCATCAATAGATTTTTCCAGTTTTGCAACTGTTCTCTCTGCAAATTCAGCACGGGTCTCGGCCTAAAGGAAAAGACGAGAGTTACTATGATTGCTCCAAGACCAGCGCCAGGAGAAACTTGACCAGTTGGGTGTGATCACTCACCTCTTTCAGTTTGTCAGACAGAAGTTTAATTTCTTCTTCATATTTATCCTCCTTTTCAGAATACTGTGGGAGAAACCAAAATACTGCTTTTAAAAAAAGGAGAGAAAAAGGCATACAGAATGCTGGTTCCCTACTCCTTGGAATAAAGTGTGCTTGAACATGCCTAAGAAGTAAAGTAGAGGCAGGCAGAAGAAATGTGTGCAAAACTCAGGGAATCTGTGGGAGACTCCTCTGGGATGGTACTGAGCTGATAACGAGCTAAAAGTGTGATGAAGGTGAGGCCAGTGATAGAATGGAAATGCATGCTATTCAAGGCCCTTCACATCTATATTTCCAATCCCATTTCCCACCAATTTCCTCAAGATGCTATCTATTTCCTCAACAAATTTTGTGTACTTTCTGGTCTCCCAGCTCTGTCTATCATGGGGACCCGGGGACAGAATGCTCTTTTCCTAATTACCACCTGTTAGAAATCATGTGTCTTTTAAGGCCCAATTCAGATGAATATTAATATTTACCAACTGCTTGCAATGTTGCTAGATAGCCTCAATCCCATTTTACAGATGAGTAAAGAGGTCATTTGTCTAGGGTCACATGACTATCAAATGACCAAGCCATGAGACTGGAATCTGACCCTGGAATTTGAGCTCCCGGCCATCATTATGTTCTGCAGCCTTTTTTAAGGTCACCTCCTCATGACACCTTTCCCAACTTTCCAAGGTCCCTCTGTTGAAATTCCAAAGCACGTTGTTATCGTGTTGGTCTCTGCCACTCAATTTGACTCTGAGCTCTCACAGAAGCAGAGGCCACACTGAGCTCTCACAGAAGAAGCCACATTGTCATGTATGCTTGGATTTCATGTATTCCCCAAATATCCGTATCAAATATATGCCAAGCACAAGACTAGGACTAATGATATAGCTCTAAACAAGTCAGCTATGGGACCCAATCCTTGAAGTTTACAATCTAGAAAGGAAGGCATGTAATTGAGTAATTATGATGGATGAGATCAATCATCATGATAGGAAAAGATGTAGGTGGGGCTACGAAGCCAAGAGACGCCTAACCTAGATGAGCAATCAGGGCAGGCTTCTCAGAAGAAGGGCTGTTTAAGCAAAGACCTGAAGGATGGATAGGTTACCAAGCAAAGAGAAAAGGAAAGGTTGCTTCCGACAGCAGGTTTAAAGAACTGGCAGTGATGAGAGAACATGGAATGTTTGTGAAACTGAAGTTCAATGCTACTGGAGGATAGTAGAAGGAGTTTGAGGAAGCGACGAGGATGGGGAATTCAGCGGGGTAAGCCGAGGAAGACTACACGTTGCTCCTAATGTGATTCTATCCTGTAGTGACCACTCTGGATGCTGTTTCCGCCTAAAAAGCCCTATCCCACTTTTGATATCTGCTGCTCAATCTTCAATAAGGTATTTCTGGAAGAACCAAGGGATCCAAGTGAGAGTGGGGCTCTGTATTTATAGGATTATACTCAGATCTCCCCAGGAAAAGCCTGACCAGGCATTAATCTCACATTCCATCTCCACCCTCATAAGAATTGGAGATAAAAGATGGTGCTAAGACCCCATGAAAGAGGGAAATCCAGCCACCAGACACCTCTTTCTGTGGGGAGAAAAACCCAGCAGCTGGGCACTAAAGCTGCTGTTAGCAAATACAGATCCCTGTTGCCCTGGCATGCTCCTGTGTACTTCTGGGGAAGAAAAGGTAAGTCCAGCCAATCACCCTCTAACTAAAGCCAACCAACCTTTTCAGAGGCAGCCTCCAGCGATTTCAGGTTGTTGGTGACATTCTTGAGTTCTTCTTCCAGGTCACCACATTTTCTGCACAAAGACAAAGGATTTTTATGTCTTATCTTCCCTTACAGCAGGCAATTCCCCTAACAGCAGTCTTCCAAAGGAGGAACCCACACTGCCTGGAGCCCCCCTCAAGGAACGCGGGGAAAAGGTTAATGGCCTTTTCTGAGCTGGAGCACTGTGTACTTATCAAAACCCTATCATGCCAGGCAAAGGCGCGGCAGGCAGGCTGAGGAGTATTTGGAAGGTTTATAAGTGCTCCTGGGCTCCTGCCAAGGCTGAGGCAACAGGGACTTGTGGAATCCATGATTGATGAGGCTGACTCCGGAAGGTGTAGGAATGAGATGGAGAGCGGGAGGCTGGGAGGCAGCAGTCTACACCGGACGTTACAGGAAACAAGCCCAGAATGGGTTTGCAAAACCAGACTCCTTTCAGCACTGTGGGATGCTCTGTGGAGCTGGAGGGCCCAGGGAAGGGGAATTTTTATATTTTGGAGCTTTCTGGATTCTTACCCCCTCCCCCGCCTGTCGGGGTTAATGTGTCATGGCCAAATAATGACTTCAGAAGCAAAGTATTTAAACACTGGGTGGGAGGAGGGGAGAGCTGCCTTCTATAGGTCAGCTTTCTGTTAAGAAGGCACGCCTACTGAGATAGTCTCTCTGGAAGAATGAGACTTCTCTGCTACCAGCTCTCTCACTCCTACTTCCTAATACCTTAGTGGTTAGAGTCAAGATGTGAACAGCAAGGACAAACAGTTGCCACCTCTGTCAGCCACAGAAGCAAAGAGGAGCTACAGAGCAATGAGTCCAGTTGCCCATCCACTTGACCAGAGGCCCTGGTTGGTGTAAACCAACTCCCCCCAGCTCTGACCCAAAAGTTGAGCTGGGCCCCACTCAGTTCTCTGCCACTCACAGTTCAGACACCTCGGCACGCTCCTCTGCTCTCTCCAGCTCGCCCTCCAGGATGACCAACTTACGAGCTACCTGCAGAGACAGAAAGGATTGTCGGAGACTGACACCCCCCTCCACACACACACACACACACACACACACACACACACACACACACACACACCTGCCCAACAGCCACATCTAATAGGATGCCCTCCCAGTGCAGACAGTGAGGCCACGCCCAGACTATGCCAGGGGCTTACTGCTGCTTCTCTAACTCGGTCTGGAAAACATCCACATTCTCTCCCATGGGTCCCAAGAGTGAGGCAGACAGGAGGGGAAGGAAGAGCTGAGACCATGGATGCAGGCAGAAGGGGGACTGAAGATCCATGACCAGGGACCATGATTCCCAATTTTAGCCAAACTGTGCTGAAATACGCAGCTGCGGGACAAAAAGTGATCTGGTCAGCTGACTTCCCCACCAAGTCAGACAAGCGTCACAGAATTCCCCAGGACCTTTTGGCATTGTGGAAGATACAGTTCCCAGCCAAGTGGTGTCTCTGGAAAAACAGATGTGGATACAGATGGACAGCTGACCTAACAGAGGGCTTCCTTTGGGCAGCCCCAGGATCTCCCTATCACACATCCATTTCCTCCCTACTTCCTGCTGCCGCCGCCATCTGCCAGCCCCACGCACCTCCTCGTATTTGCGGTCAGCCTCCTCTGCAATGTGCTTGGCCTCTTTGAGCTGCAACTCCTGGATCTCCATCTTCTCCTCATCTTTCATGGCCCGGTTTTCTATCACCTTCATTCCTCTGCAAGGACAACCTTGTCAATACCAATACAAACACAGTACCACGTCACCACACACCTCCACGGACCTGCACTTGTCAGACATCTGCCAAGAACCAGACTCCAAAGAGGAAATTACGGAGCTGCTCACATGTACTTTTCACCCTTACTGAACGCTGGGTACTGCTTTAAATGCCTTCAACTTCAAAACCACCCCATGAAGTGGTAGGTACACTGTCCCCATTTCACAGAAGAAGAAACCAAGGCACAGAGAGGCGAAGTGACCAGGAAGTGCAGAGCTGGAACTCAAACCTGGTGTGGTCTGACTCTGGAGTCTGTGTTCCCATTCTGAATAACCTCTGACTAGTAACAGGATGTATTTGTACTCTGTCACTACAATGTGATTAGAGATCTGGGCCAGGTTGGCTAAGGCGAGATGAATTCTGTTGCAGTGGGGGAGGTGTCACAGAAGACGTTCCAGAAGAGAGTCCACAAGTGAACAAGGAGTTATTCTTCAGTGAGGGAGCCGCACAAGAAAGCCCCAGAGAAATGTCACAACACAGCAGGAGGTCAGGGTGACTGGACTGTAAGGTGGGTGGCACTTGACAGTTTCAAAAACAAGTGAGTGGAAACCAGAACGATGAACGGATTGTAGTGGGAAGCCCAGGTAAGAGTGGGGTACCAACAAGGTGAGGGGTGAGGAGAGCCTGAAGTGGATACCTCCTGGGGACAGCTGGAAGTCTCCCATGATTCAGTTGGCTGACTCTGGCCTGTACTGCTTGGAGTGATCCAGGTAAGATCAGCACCTCCAGAAAGGCTGACCCAGGATAACATAGCAATGTGTGCCGTGCCCACCCAGAGCAAAGGAGCACATACTTCTGCTATCTAATAAATACTTCCATTTGGGCTGTCACTACCATTCTCAGCTGACTGTCACAACACCATGCACACCTGTACAAGGCCTCAAGATCAGCAGGTGAGCAAACTTGAAAAACCCTCTGTAGTCCTGGCGAGATCCAAGTGGCCAGCCCTAGGCCATGTAACAAGTGGCAGCAGGATTTGAACCTAGATCCTCCAGCTTCTGAGTGTAAAATTCCTTTTACCAAAAGACATCAGTCACCAACAAGAGTGTCACCAAAAACTTCTGGTGATACAAGTGAGAAGCAATCCCAGGCTTTCCGGGTTTGCCCTGGGGACATCCTGAAAAATGAGACATCCAGCCAGGCTGGTCTGACAGTGTGCACAGACAACAGCTAACCCAGGCCCCAGGCTCAGCCATGAGCACCTTGTGACAGGATTCTTCATATTTCCCATGGCATCCCCTCCCTCCCCCTCTCTAAGTGGCTAAAGCAGAGCCTGCCCTGGGGTCTACACCCTCATTTCGGCTGTTCCACTGCACGGGAAGAAATTTCCTGCTTGGGCAAATCCCAGAGTCGATCTCCCAGTTCCCCAGCCTCCCCCACCCTCCCTCCCACCATTGGTTTTTAATCTCCAGTTTATGGGTCACAACAGCACATTCAGGAATGAGTCCTTTGGAGGAATTCATCCTGGAAAACCACGGTGGATGGGTCAAGTGAGAATTCTGGTGGGATCGTGGTAGACACGCAATGACCACCGGCCTGGCCCACACTGTCGCCACCCAAGAAACCCATTTACACCACAGAGACAGATACTCTGTGAATCCCACAATCTGATGGGATTGTGCCAGAAAACTGTCTCCAGAAGACGGAGCACCCTGCTGGATGCCCAATGCAGTGCTCATGCCTCAGAGGTGAGGAGCACTGTCAGCTCAAGTTTGTGCATGGCCCTGACATGTTTTAGCCATCCAGTAGCCCAAAGCCTGACCAACAGCATTGTTAACAATCATATACGCATGGCCTGTTCCAAGTTTTTACCTGCCCCCTTCTCACATGACCCCGGAAATTGGTGTCTTGAGAACATGGATGAGTTGCACAATGGCTTTCAGACTCTGCAAACATCAGCTTTACAGTCATACTTGCAGTTATAGCTGCCTTTTTTTTTTTTTTTTTTACCTTCCTCTGCCTGGTGGGAGTTTTTCTCCATCACCACCACCACGACAAACAGCTCTATACACAGTGTGAGCGTTTTCAAGACGCTATCGTGCATTGTACATATGTGCGCATGTTCACATCATGTGATTACACTCACTCTCACCCCAGATCAGTGAGGTCAGCCATCCATTCAGATCTCCATTTCCCAGAAGCCGTCACCAATGCCACTGGGTTCAAAGCATCCTTACCTCTCGCTCTCATCGGCAGCCTTCTCTGCTTCTTCTAGCTTCTGCAGGGCCGTGGCCAGTCGTTCCTGAGCCCTGTCTAACTCCTCCTCAACGAGCTGGATGCGTCGATTGAGAGCTGCCACATCTCCTTCAGCCTGGGAGGTCAGAGGTGCAGCCAGGTTAGGAGGTAACAGGTGAGCAGTGGGAAGCCCCCACTCACAGTAGCCTTCCCTCAGCTAACATGATTCCCTCTACCAGAGCCCGTCCAGGAATCCAGGCAGTAAGGAATCCAGCCTTTTCTGGAGAATGTGAATTTTCTGTGTGACCTTCCCTGAAAACATGAGGGAACACGCCACTCAACGATGAGGGTGTGTGTCCCAGTATAGGATGGGTGGTCAAGTCAACACAGAAGAGAAATAAGTATACCATATGCTGTGAGAGCACAGTGCTGGCCTCTCCATGCTTGTGATTCCTAGAGAACAAGGCCAGCGGGGACCTGGCTCACCCAGTCGCAGAATCAGGTCTGCTCCCAGTCACCTCGATGGCAAGATAAATGCCAGAACACGGAGCCCTCAGTTAAATCCTGGCCATACACTGGGGGGAAGAAGGCAGCCAAGATGGAACACCATCCTTAACTAAGTCTGGCCGAGAGATGACAGGATAAAATACAGAAGAAATCTTGGTTACAAACATGGAAGAGACGTCTGAATAGTGTCATTGGCTTTTCAAGGTGTTTTCCCCCACCAGGAAGATAACGTGGTGGAGTGTGCATAAAAGCAAGAACTCCAGGATCAAAAAGTGTTGGCTCGCTTGGCCAGTTTGAGCCATGTGGCATTAGGCTGGTTGCTTCACGGCTCTGAGCCTCCCTAGCCTCTCCCTCCCTGTCTTGCTTCTTCACACTGCTGTGAGGACTGTCACTGAAGGGCAAGGTGTTGTACCTGGCCTGTGGATAAGTCCCAGCAAAGGGCAGCTTTACGGCCAGGATTTCACCTCATTTAATCCTTGAGTATCCCACCCATTTTACAGATGGAAAAACAGGCCAGGCTAGGTGACGTAGTTCTGGTTAATGTCACAGAATTGGGAAGGAATGGCCTCTTGGGCACCAGTCCAGGGCTCTTCCCTTGCTCCCTGAACCTTGAAGTCCTGGGGCAATCGAGGCCAGCCACACTCAGGAAGGGATATTGAGAATGTTTGAAAACAGGGCTGAACCAAGGGGAGACGTGAAGGCCCAGGTAAAGCCACACTGGTATCTTCATATCAAGAAAAATAAACCTCTGAATTGGGGTAGGCTGTAAAAATGAGTGGGAAACCACTCCCCTTTTCCTTTAAACAGCAAAAATATGGAGTAATAGAACGAGGCCAGAGTTGCTCCAAAACAGAGAACCAGGCATCTTTCCTCAGCTCCAGAGTTCTAGCAGCAAATGGCGGGGAAACTCCCACAAGTGTTTCTGATGGCAGCCTCCTCTGAAACACCAGTTTGGAGAATCTATTAAAAACCACTGATGAATTATTTTAAGAAATGTCACCCACCCCTTCCAATGAGTGCTTTTTATTCTTTTTAAATTAGGTGAATCTTAGCTCCTTCAGCACCTGGGGCAGGAGTTGAATTCCCCCCACTGTTTTTTAGTACAGTCATAGCGCAACCAACACCACTACTTCCAGAATATTTTCGGCACCCCAACAAGAAATCCCATACCAATTAGCAGTTAGGAATTGATGTTTAAGCTCATACAGAGTGCTTGATTTAGAAGCTGTCTTTTTTTAAAAAAAATAAGCGGCTCCTTATGTTGGGGGATTCTGAATCCTCACAACCAGGCATATATATATATATATATATATATATATATATATATATATTTATATTTATAAATATAATATATATATATATATATTTTTTTTTTGAGAAACTGCTAGTCACTGCTAGTCATTTGGGGCTCCACCCCTTCCTGCAATCAAAGCTTCTACACTCTACAAAGGATTTCCCTTATAAGGTAAAAGAGGCTTGCTAGATACATGTGGCCAAGGAACAGGAAGATGTCGGTTAATCACACAAAAATCTAAATGAAACCAGCTGTTGGAGGCAGCCCCAGAAGTCTGCCACACGCCGGCTCTTGGCTTACTCCACAGGCGACTGAGAAAGTTTTTCCCCCTTCTGGGCCCCATTCCTCTGCCCAGGAACCTTCTTCAGGCTTTCCCCCTCCTGACCAAGAGAAGCATGCTTTGAAAAGCTAACTTTTTAAGATGTCTGCAACTTTCCAAAAACATCTCTCCTCCCAAATGGATATCCCACTCCTGTCTTGGCTCGCCGGCGGAGGGCCATTTCTAAGCAGAAGTAATTGTCCTCCAGTGAGATGACTTGGGATGAGATCAGAGGGAGGATTACGCCGGTTCCGTGTGCGAAAGAGGCCAAACCAGCTACTGTTGGAGGCTTACAGGATTAAAGGCTGCGACTCAGGCCAACCCTGAAGCAGTCTGGGGCACAATACCCATGGCAATTCCACCTGGCCGAGCGTCTTCTCCATTTCTGGGGTCCCCACTCAATATTCCAGCTTTCAGGGTCCCTCGGCTTTCACCTCCCCGCCCCCTCCCCAACTTTTGAGTCTTTGAGTCTTTATACAATCAGGTGTCCTGTCCCAGGAAACTCTGAATTTTCTGCTCAACCTCCATTTTGAAAATCCACTGGATGGCCTCTTCCCTACTATGCTCCCACAACAGAACTGAGACCCCTGGAATGCAAATCAGTTTTGTGTGTCTGTCCCCCTCACCCACCCCGCATTAGACTGTGAGCTCTTCTGGGGATAGAGGGCGGGGAGAAAAACAAAAACAAAAAAGGAACCCAGCACCTACTATGTGCCAGATGCACCCAGGGAGGTTTTACTCCTGGGACCTCCCAACTACCCGAGAGAGTCGCCATTAGCATCACCCCTACTTTACAGATGGGGAGACTCCTAGGGGTTAAGTATCTAGGAGTAGGAGATGGAATTAGAATCCAGATCTCTCACCAACCCCAGGGGTTGCCACCATCTGTACCATCCATCCCGAGGGACAGTCAGGGGATGGAGAGAGGGCGGCAACCCCCTCTCATTCAGCCCCATTATCTGCCGCCTCTGGCCCCGTGACAAGCAGGAGACGGATCGCCCGCGCGAACATTCCAAGGGTCCTCTGGAGAGGGAGCCCTGGTTACCGCAGGGACCAGCCGGGAAGCGAAAGGCCGATGGCTCAAGGCTGACCGCCCCTTGCGGGGAGCAGACTCGCCGCCGCCGCCGCGCCTCTGGGAACAGCTGGGAAAGTTCAGCGGGAGCCGGGAAGCCTCCCCCCACCCCAGTCCAACCCCAGACAATGGGAGCTCGTTTCCACTCTCACTTCCCGCTCCTGGGTGCAGCCCCGGAGCCGGAAGGCTGCGCCTCGAGGTGCATGAAACCCAAGGCTGCTCCTTGGGCCCCCCGCCACCTCCGGATCCCGGCACCAGCCGGAGTCCTATGGCTGCTCGGTGCCCCTACCCCACTCGGGGATCGCCTTAGCCCTGGGCCCCATCCCCCCCATTTCCCGCTCGGCCGGCCCCTCCCAATTCGGCTTGGCGCTCCCTGCCCAGTCCCAGGCCGGGGAAGGCGGAAGGCTGCGGAGGAAGGGGGGGTCTCAGCAACCAACCCTGGGCGGGGATGGGGTGGGGGTGGGGGTCGTTTGCGGGTCCCCGATCGGGAGCGGCAGGGCCCGAGGGCGCGAAGGCGGGCTAATGCGAGGGGGAGGGGGTGGCCGGCAGCTGCGGCGGCGGCGGGCGGGCGGGCGGGAACGCGGGAAGGGAGAGGCGCCGGGAGCAGGGGAGAAAAGAGGGCGGCGGGACGCCGGAGTACGCCTTGCCGGGGGAAAGGGGAGCGCGGGGCCGGGGCGCGGGCGGGGGGCAGCTCTCACTTTCTCGCGCCGCTCGCGCTCGCCGTCCAGCTCCCGCTGCAGGCCCTGCGCGCGGTCCTCCGCCTCGTCCGCCTGCTGCTGCAGCGCCTGGATCTTGCGTTTCACCGCCTCCAGGGAGTTGAGGCCGGCCATGGCAAGGAGGCGCGGGGGCGCACGCAGCGGGCGCTCGACTTGGCTAGAATCGGCTTTGGTGAAGCTGCAGCAGCCGCGCCCCAGCCCCCGAGCCTCTGCCTGCGCCGGTGCCGCCCCCGCTCCTCCCTGCCCCAGGCCCGGCCGCCGTCGGGGCGATGAGGTCACCCGGCCCGGCCGCCGACGTCAGCACCGCTGGGGGAGGGCCTGACGTCGGCACCGCTGGCCGCAGCTGCTGGAAAGTGCCCCTTTTCGGGACTTATTTGGAGAAAGCGCAGGGAGGCACCGCCTTCCCTTCCTCCTCCTCCTGCTCCTCTTCCTCCCTGCCCCCGGCTCCTGCCCGGCCCCGCCGCATTCCTGCGAACGTACGTCCGAGGCCTTCTTCTCTGTCAGCTCCAGCTTCTCTTGTGCGTCCTTCAGGTTCTCCGAGTACTTGTCCAGCTCGTCCTCGGTCCCCTTCAGTTTCTTCTGGAGATGGGTCAGCTCCTCCTCCACCTGGGGACAGAGTGGGGAACGCGTCAGTCTGGGGCCCTGTCCCCCTGGCGCGGGATCTCCCCCCACCTTCACAAAAGTCCTCCATCCGGGCCTCCTCTGTAAAAAGTCCTCCTCTGTAAAACGGGATAGCAATGCCATGCACCACTCCATAAATGGTACCTGTGGATCTGATTTTCACACCCTTTCCTTGTCCTGGGGCCAGCTGTGCTTATCGTTTTTAGGGTTCCCCGATACTCCTGGGGAATCGGGTACAGCTTTGGAGAAACTTGAGTCCTGACACAATTTCCCAGAAATACACATTCAGTTTTGCATCCCAATTTCAGGGGTGCGACCGCCCGGAGACCTGGGTTAAAGTGAAAGGAGAAGTCTTGCCCTAGCCGGTTTGGCTCAGTGGATAGAGCATCATCCTGTGGACTGAAGGGTTCCAGGTTTGATTCCTGTCAAGGGCACATGCCCAGGTTGCGGGCTCGATCCCCAGTACGGGGCGTGCAGGAGGCAGCCAATCAATGATTCCTTCTCACCATTGATGTTTCTATCTCTCCCTCTCCCTTCCTCTCTGAAAGCAATAAAAATATATATTTAAAAAGGGGGGGGGAGTCTCATGGACCACCCCTACTTCCAGCTGACCCCCCTCTAGTTCTGCACCACCACCTCAAGCCAGAGAACCTGTCTAAGTGTATGTTTGTCCCCTCCCTGCCTAGAACCTGTCATGGCTCCCCATTGCCCAAGACAGTGGTTTTCACACCATCTCACAAAAATACCATGAAAGGTTTAAGGGCTCAGACGGCCCCCATTCCTGGACTTTGGGGGCTTGGCTATAAGAGAGCTACCCTTCAGAAACCACTTTCTTCTGAGGCTCAGATTACATATTTTAAATTCTTGCACATGTGGCTTTAATTTTAATAAAAACGTTCCCTACATTTCCCAAATTTTGAGTCATCTTTGTTTATCCTGAGAGTCTTGGCCCCCTCCCTACACCCGGTTTGAGAAGCTCAGGTCTGTGGCAGACAAACCACACACCCTTCACCTCTCCATTCCTCTTGCCACCCCCAGCCCATCAGAGAGGGTCAGCTCAGGAACACCCCAGGTTGCACCTCCCCGTGCCCCTAATTCTGGGCTGAGGTGGTTAGTTCAAGTCATGCTTGGATCAGGCTTGTCACTTGGGTAGTTTGACTCCTGATCCTGTCCATGCTCCCAGCAGCCCGCTCGGGCTCCCTCCATCCTCCTGCTTCCTCTTCACAGCAGGAAGCCCAAAGCCGCAGAGTAACTTTCCCCGGTCACACAGCACAGGAACTGAATCCCCTCTAAACGGGTCCTCTCGCCAGGCCTGCTTTCCTGCATCCCTCTCTGACTTCCTTCTCGTCCTTCCGGAAGAGGGTATGTTACAAGCTGCTGTTCCTGCAGCTTTTAGATCAAACTGGGAATCTGATCTGGGTTACATGTTCACTAGTGAGATGTGCAAAATATGGGAATGTGTGTGTGTGTGTGTGTGTGTGTGTGCGCGTGCGCGCGTGCACGTGCAAGTTCTTAAAAGGGCCCCTGTCCCAAGGTGGCATCACCTAGCCTCCCATCCCGGAACCCCTGAGTGTCCCACGATGAGCTGGAAATGGTGAAGGGGTTAGAGGATCGGAGGAGGGGGAGGGTGGCAGCAGCTCAGGCCTAAATCAGGGTCTATGGGCCTTGATCTTGACCTCTAGGCAAGAAGCCTGACTCCAAGCCCCAGCTGTATCCCCCCTGTCCCCTTTTCTAACCTCAGTTTCTTCTGCAAAATGGAAGCCTTGACGTGGTGGTCTCCGAGTGCCCATCCAGCTACAAAGATGATGGGGGTTTGATGACCTTTTCTGGCAAAATGTGTACAACGGGTGGGGACTGGGATAAAGTGGGCAATGGTCTATGAAGCAATTAGAATGTGCCCATGTTATAGAAGGGTAAACTGAGACCCCAAATGAGGGAGGGACTTGCCCCAGGCCATACAGATGGGGGATTTGAACCCTTGTCTAACTGACTCCAAGTTGATTCGCTTGACCACTAGGTTATGCTTTGCCCACTGTCCAGCACAGCCTTCTCCCACTGACCTTCCATACCCAGCGCCAAAGCCCACTCTGCTGGGGGGTTTGCCTGGCTGTTCTGGACAGAGCCCTTGTCACCCCCTTGGCCCCTCCAGTCCCTGTCCCTCCCTGGTCTAGCCCTACCCTGGAGGCAGGGAACCTCCCTCTGTGTTTGGCTCCATCTCCCCCAGCCTGGGGCTCCTTGGGAGTCAGGCCTGGGGCTAAGGTCACTCTGGGCCCCAGCATCACCCAGCACCGACCCCTGGAGGAACTTCTCAGAATGAATCAACGACACAGCCCCAACCCCTAAATGGTTGGAGTTGGTGTGAAAAATAAGACTGACGCTAATCAGTTCCTTTCCCTCTGAATTCCACACGTAAAGCACGTGCAGGTGCGTGGCACCTTGCTGGTGGGCGGAGCCTCGCCCCGGCTCTGGGAGGTCTCGGATAAGTCACTTCCTCCTCAGGTTCCCTGTCGGTAAACCAGCTGGGAGGGTCATGGACTACACACCTTAGTCCCCGTAAATGGGGGCTTCGGACAGGGCTGAGGCAGGATGCGGGGTCAAAGGCCAGTTGTGGCGGATGTCACTGCCCTGGGAGAGGAGCGGGCAGGAAGCAGGCGGGCAGGACCTCTTGGTCCCATTCCCACACTCAGCAGTCGGGGTGGGGGTGGGGTCAGAGGGGCCTGGAATCTGGACTTTGCTGCAGGGTCCTCAGGGCTTCCTCTGAAGCAGGCGGCACTCTGGGTAAGTTGAGTCCCTTGTCGGCCCCCTGCCTCTGTCCCCAGGCAGGACTGCCCATTGGCCCCATGGGGCTCTGGCTTTCGCTTTGGACCTCTGGAGTCTTGGGTTTCATGCCGGGCCATCGGGAGCACCATTTGCCCCCATTTCTCAGATGAAAACACTGAGGGCTCAGAGGGGGTCAGCAACGTGCTCTGAGTCACAAAAGCTAGATGATCCGGTCTGGATTTGAGCACAGTCCACCCGAGTGGGAGGCTTTGTGGGGGAAAACAGAATGAAAATCTAGCTGGAGGCCAGAGAACCTGTCCCTGCCGCCTTGGCCACACAGCTGCCTGGAGACTTTGAGGACCCCTCCCTTTTGAACTTGTGTCTGCCTTGGTAGAGTGTATTATAGCAGTCACTCACACCTTAGTGAAAATTAGAGCCATCGAGTTGTTTTTCTCTGCTAAGCTCCTCTTGGTGAGGGCTGCATGATCTGTGGCAGCAGGCAGCTCAGGGCCAGCACAGGATGGGCGGCTGTGTTTGTCCAGGAGGGGCCCAGGGCGGGAGGAGGGGCGTTGGTGGCAGGGAGGGCTGAGGTGGAGCTGCCCTACACAGATGTGTCACAGCCCCAGGAAGTAGGGAGGGGCAGGAAACAACCTTGCATTTATTGAGCGCTTACTTTGTGCCAGGTGCAGCGCCAGGGACTCTACCCGCACAGTCACCTCGAATCCTCTCGCGGCTACGAGGGAGGTGCCGCTGTCACTTCCCCACTTCTCACTTGAGGCCACTAAGGCACTGAGAGAGGTAAAGGCATTGCTCCAGGTGCTCAGTGGCCAAGCTTCCACAGGCCAGTCTGGGCTCAGAGACTGTGCTTTTACCTGCCAAGCTGGCCTGGCGCCCGGGCTGGGCAGGGCTGGGCACTTGGTGTCGCTGTCCTGGGCAGTTCTTGGGGCTCATTTGAGACCCTGATGCTCCCGAGGACTTGGCCATCGACTCAGGGGAGGTGCATGAGCCCTGTGGGGGGCAGGGCACTATGGAAGGGGCAGGACCCCGCCCTCCTCTCACTGGCTGCTCTGGCCACCTAGACCCGAGGACTGACTTCTGCTCTGGACTGCCCAGCCCAGCCTCTGCCATTGCTCCTGTTAGCTTCCTGATGTCCCCTCATTGCCGGAGCCCCCTGGGACTCTTGTCCCCGAAGCCCTGCCTTGTCCTGCCAGGTTCATAGCGGGGACAGCAGGGGTAGCCTGATAAGCAGAGCCTCATGGAGAGTCTCAGATCTCCACGCACCCGGGTCTCCAGACCTTCCCCACCTCAGAAAGGGAAAGTGACCTCTGGGGACTTGGGTTCCTGCCCGGCCATCGGAAGGCACCCGCGGCCTCACCAGCCGCCCCTGCAGCCAGGCACAGCTAACCCCACCACACACCACACGTGGCCACCCTCCCAGGGCAGTCACCAACGTGGATCCACAGGCCACAGTCACAGGGGCACAGGTCACCCCTCCCCCACAGCTTTGCATTGCCCCCCTCACCTCAACAGGAACATGCGCACGCGCGCGCGCGCACACACACACACACGCACGCACGCACGCACGCACGCGCGCACGCAGTAGCCCCAGCATGCACACACATGCCAGCCCCAATAGAGTCACCTCAACACACACACTCGTTCTGACACTCGCACATTCCATTAGTCGGGCCACCTTTTGCACAAGCGCACGCGCAGCCAGCCTCTCCCCCAGACACAACCCCACACTGACCCCACCATTCACACACATCCACACTCTTTCACACCCACTTTCCAACAGCCACACGCTCATACCTCTCTGCACACCCTCATTTTCACAGCCACCATCATCCCTCCACACTCTCTCCAGTGGAAACACACACACACACACACACACACACACACACACACACACAGAAATGCTCAAACACACACAAATACACTTACACACAGCGTCCCCCTGTATCTCTTTGTCTCTCTCCCTCTATTTCTTCAGGTTCCTCTCTCTCTCTCTCTCTCTCTCTCTCTCTCTCTCTCTCTCTCTTTCTCTCCACCCTATCCAGTACACATACACCCACCTGACACACTCACCCCAAAACACCTACACTCACTCGTACATTTGCACACACACATCCTGTACAAACAGACACCCCTGCTTACTTGCTTGGCTCCGGCTGGTCCTGTTGGGTGGGTCCTGTCACCTCTCTCTCCCAGCCCAGGGACCCCCCTCCAGGGAAGACAATGATCCCCTCACTCTTCCTTAGCTGGGGCATCACCCCCTTATCCCCTTCCTAACCTCCAGGTACCAAGGTTTCTGAGAGCCCCACCCTCAGCCCAGAGCTTCGCCAGCTCAGAGAGGGCACGGGGCCGCCTGGTGCGGCCCAGCGGCCGGGCCCTCACCTGCTTGCACTTCTCCTCCGCAGCTTTCTTATCTGACTCGGCCTGCTCGGCTCGGTCGATGGCATTCTCCTTGTCCAGTTTCAGCATCTGCATCTTCTTCTTGATGGCCTCCATGGCTGGGTGGAGAGGGGCGCAGGTGGTGGGTCTGAGGCGGGATCTGTGGCTGGGCTCAGTGAACAGCAGGGTGGAGTGGAAGCCCTTATAGCCTCCCCAGGGTGTGCCGCCCTGCCGGGGCGAGTCTTGGAGGAGGCCCAAGCCCAGGCTGGCCGGGCCAGCCGCCACTCGCTCGCTCAGGAGAACTTGGCCAGCTCACCAGGCACCCGCAGCCCGTACCTTATTTGGGCCTAGGATTTTCTCAAAGGAAAAAAAAAGGCCGAACCCATTTCCATTTTTAACCTGGTGACACTGGTCCCACCTGAACCTGGGGGCACAGTGCTGGCCCAGGAGGATCCCCTGTGGCCTGCTGGTGGGCCTCAATTTCCACATCTGTGGTTGGGAGGGCCGAAGAGGACTGTGGGTGGGTACAGAGTGGGCCGGGAGGCTCCTGTCCTCCCTGCTCCTCCCCTCCAGGTACTGCCTCCAGGAATTGGGGTCAGGCCCCCATCCCATCGCCTGCTACCACCCCAGGGGTCCTCCCACCTCTTCCTGGAGGGTCTTTGTCTCATCATCTTCTCCCTCTGTCTCTGCTTCGGTGACTGTCTCTGTTTCTCATCATGTCTCTGTCTCTTTTGATCTGTGTCTCTCTCCATCTCTCTGTCTCTGTCTCTCTGTCTCTCTCATGTTGTCACTGTGTCTTTCTCCAGGTCTCTGTGTCTGTCTCCATTCCCCTCCCTCTGTCTCCCTAACTCTGATTCTCTCTGTAACTCTTTGTCTCTCTCCCTCTGTTTCTTCAGGCTCCTTTCTCTGTCCCCCTCTCTGTCTGTCTCCCCCTCCCTCTGTCATCTCCCCTGCCCCCATGGATCCGGCTCACCTGGGTCAGACTGACCTGGGCTGTCTTTTTCTCAGAAACTTGGAGGCCCCGGCAGGCCCAGGCCAGACCCCGATGCCCTCCCTGCTCAGCTCAGAATCCCGCTGTGGCTCTGCAGTCCCCCCAGGAACAGGAGGCCTAGCCCCTCAGCCTCTCACTCAAGACTCCTGCCCACCCCCACCCACCCTTACCTACACCCAGCTCTCCCAGCTCAGCGCTCAGAGCTCCCCAGCAGGGCTGCCGTTTCCTCCTTCCCGCCTCTGCACCTGTGGTCCCTGCTGCCCACTGTGCCTTCCCTCTCTCCTCCATCGAAAGGATTTGCTGCCTTTATTTCATTTTATGTAAATATATCTTTATTGATTTCAGAGAGGAAGGGAGAGGGAGAGAGAGATAGAAACCTCAATGCTGAGAGGAAATCATTGATTGGCTGCCTCCTGCATGCCCCCCACTGGGGATTGAGCCTGTAACCTGGGATGTGCCCTGACCGGAAATGGAACCATGACCGGTCAATGCTCAACCACTGGCTGGGCGGATTCGCTGCCTTTAGAAAGATTTGTTTGCTCATTCATTCACTTGACAAACACAGAGTGCCTCTCACAGGTCGAGGCCTAGCAGCACATGCTCAGAATGTGGGAGCTATTACTCTTATGGTTATTATTTGATCATCACTTTCAGACTGAGCTGCTTTGGGGCAGGCCTGTGCCTTGGTCTTATCTGGGGGCCCCCCGAGTGCCTGGGACCCAGATGATCCTTATTAATTCTAATGAGCAATCCCCTCTCTACACTCACACACACAGTTCTTTAACCAGGAAACTTCTATTCATCCTTCAAAACCCAGATCAAATGGCTCTTCCTCCAGGAAGCCTTCCTGAACAGAGCCCTGAACCAACACTTCCATGTGCTATGGAGGCTTCTGTGTTTCCTGCCCAAGGCCACAGAGGGAGTGGGATCACGAGAGAGACGGGGCAGTAGTCAGCACCACTGGGGAGTCTGGGGGGAGGGGGCGGCAGGCCAAAATCCAGAGTTCTTGGCTTCCCTTTGCCCCATCCTGATTCCTTCACTGCCCCTTAAGCTATTAGTCCTTCTCTTTGTCGTGGTTAGAACTCCCCCACTCAAAGGTATTGGGGCCATAATAGCAGCAAACAGAACATTCTGGAACCTCTTTTATGCTCTGAGGATATTGGTTTATCTCCCCCCCACACACACACACACACACTCTGTTCCCCCCTTTCCCCGCAGTGCAGAGTACAGAGTAGACCATGGAATACGGTTCACTGAGTGCCCACCATATGCCGAACAGGGTTCCTAGCACTCGACCGGCAGCATCTCCCTTCAGCCTCCCTGAGCCCTGAGCAGGGGGCTGTTTTTATTCTCATTTTACAGAGGAGGAAGCTGAGGTCCAGGGTGCCCACCCCCCCCCACCCCCAGGGTCACCCAGCTTGCGAGTGGCAGAGCTGGACCCTGACCTAGCTGACCTTAGAACAGAGCTGGAGAGGGGTCCTAACCCGCACCCCCCCATTCCCTGACTGTCTCAAGCTGAGTCATTGGAAGTCAGCTGCCTCCCCCGTGCTGGCCCTGGGAGACCCTGAGACTGGCCTCGCCGCAGGTGGGGTGGCTAATTCCAGGTCTGACACCACCAGCTTGAAAAGGGATCTCTCCCCCAGGAGGCGCCTGCTCGCTCCATGGCCTTGTAGGGCAGACCCTGGTCCCGCACCGGCCTCTTGCTCAGGGAGCTCCCAGAGGTGGAATCTGATGCCTGGGAGGGGAGAGGGGACCTAGGCCTGCCCTGGAGCCCAGCGGTGCCATCCCTCTCCTGCCCTGCAGCCTTGGGACTGGAGTTACGTCCTCTCCATGTACCTGCCTCATGGACATCCCAGGAGCCCTGGCCAGACCTGAAGGGTCATCTGGGGTTCCTGGCCCCTGGGGGCGCTGGCCCAGCTGTCCAGGCTGTGTGGCCTGGGGCACCAGGCAGTGGAGGCTGCCATTTATAGCTCGGGAGGAGTAAGCTCCCCTCCTGCATGTAACTCTCCAGCTGGGGGCTTCTGAGGACCCGCGTGGGGGCAGGGCTCCCCGATACCACCTGGCCCCCAGAGCTGGGAGACTTGGGGTCATTTATGGAGCATCTACTACATGCCAGGCCCTGGGCAGGTTCTGAAGACACAGGGTGGACATAACTCAGGCCAGTGGGGAGAGACGCCCAATGCCTGCAAACCGTTATGACCTTCATAGGGATTGGGGCGAACTGCTGCCTGAGCTTGGGCTCCCCCAGAAGCCGACCCCGAGACAAGAATTCCGGGGCAAGTAATTTATTTGGGAGGTAGCCCAAGGAGACACGGATGGGGGGTCGGGGGGGCGGGAGGGAGACAGAGAAGGGAAGGCGCCAGTAACTGCAGTAATGAAGCCAGCTGTTACCAGTCTGGACAACTGGGGCGCAGTGCCGCCGGGACCTCTGGGAGGCAGCAGAGAGCACCCTCTTCGGAGCCCGCAGAGCTGAAGGGCGCGGGAGCTGGGCTATTTATCCACCAATCCCCATCCTCGTTCCTTAAAGGCTGCTCCCTGGTTGGGTGGCCCGGGAAGGGGAGGTTGCTGATTCGCTAGCACTTCTGGCCAGCCTTGGCTCGGCCACGCCAGCTTCAGCAGCTGGCGAAAGACCAGCACTCCAAAACATGCAGCTGCTGGAAGAAGGAATCCCTGGGTAGGAGTGGGGTGGGGTGGGGAGAGTGGGAGAGCGTCCAATAAAAATGGTAATGGAGCCTGGCCGGTGTTGCTCAGCGGTTAGAGCCTTGGCCCACGCACCGAAGGGCCACGGGTTTGATTCCCGATCAAGGGCATGTACCTGGGTTGCAGGTTTGATCCCAGATCCGGTTGGGGTGTGTGCAGGAGGTAACCAATAGATGTGTCTCCTCTCTCTCTCTCTCTCTCTCTCTCTCTCTCTCTCTCTCTCTCTCTCTCTCTCTCTCCCTCTCTCCCTCTCTCCCCTCTCTCCCCTCTCCCCGCTCCCGCCCTTCCATTCTCTAAAAATCAATGGGAAAAGTACCCTTGGATGAGGATTAATAACAACAAAACAGTTAATGGAATATCTAACAGGGAGACCTGCTGAGCCTTGGGGGGTAGTCAGGGAGGTCTTCCCTGAGGAGGGAGCCATTGCGGTGAGGTCTGGAGGAGAACTGAAAGGTGAGATGGGGCGGTGGACATGGGTGTTGCATATTCGAAGACCACAGGTGGGAGGGCTGGGTGTACCTTGGATGAGAGGACAGAGGACAGTATGGGGGTGCCCCCCCCCATGTCTCTCCTGTTTGGGGCATGCAAAGAGACGGTGGGGCCAGAGTGAATGCACTGAGCTGGAGGAAAAGAGCCAAGATGTTCTCAGCTTGCACCTACGGAGTCTTGCTCATTGAAGAATAATGTGACGATGATAATCAAAATGGCACTGGCTAAGGATGGCCCAGAGTGTGTGCCGGACAGGTCACTTGGGGCGAGTGTGGGTGAGGAGTAGGGGGGGGGGGGCTCACTCCCCCTTCACCCAGACCTTGTGCAGTAAGCACTTAGAGGTCCCCAGCTGGGAAGCTGCTCGCCAAGGTCACACAGCTGGCACGTGGCAAAGACAGGATTTGAACGTGAGTCTGTTTGATGCCTTGAACCTGAAACCCAGCTCCGGCGCTGCAGCCCCGTTTCTTGAGTCAGTGAGGGGAGCAGGGAGCAGAGAGCCCTGGTGCCCTTCCCGAGTTCTCCGAGGCAGATTCCAAGGGAGCTGCGTGGGTTACACAGCTTGCCCACAAATGCGGGAGAGCAGGCATGACCACAAGCTTTGCAGCATCGTCATGATAATTAATAATAATTATAGTTAACACTGACAGGGCCCTCCATCTGCCCATGCTGTTCGAAGTGCCTGGCATATATAAGCCCATATATTAATTTTCACAATAACCCTATGGTTACTGGGGCTATTGTAATTTTAAAAATATATATATATATATATATATATATATATATATATATATATATATATTGATATTGATTTCAGAGAGGAAGGGAGAGGGAGAGAGATAGAAAAATCAATGATGAGAGAGAATCATTGATCGGCTGCCTCCTGCATGCCCTTGACCAGAATCGAACCTGGGACCCTTCACTCCACAGGGTGATGCTCTATCCACTGAGCAAAATCAGCTAGGGCCTAGCTGCTAGGGCATATTGTTCTCATTTTACAGGAGAAACTGAAGCAGAGAAGTCAAGGTCACACAGTGAAAAGTGGCAGAACCAGGACTTGAACCCAGGCGGTCTGACTCCACAATCTACACACTGAACCACTACACTGTACCCTGAACAGCCTCATATGCTTGACTTCCAGCCCAAATGACCCTCACAGATGCCTGCCACAACCCATTGAATGCCAGTGCTACCACTATTGGGAGACACTTCTTCCTGAGTTTCTGGTATCTACACTAATAAGAGAGAAACATGCAAATTACCATCACTCCGCTATGCTACCAGCCAATCAGAGTGAGTATGCAAATTAACCTGAAACCATGGCGGCAGCCCCCCCCCCCCCCTGCTCAGGGCCTGTGGGGGTCGGAGAAGTTGGGTGCCAGCGCCTGAGGCTGGCTGCAGCCCGGGAGACAAAGAAGCTGCTTGCCCCGTGATCCCAGGCCGCAGCCAGCCAGAGAAGTCACCCACACTGCATCCCAGGGAAGATGGAGAAGAAGCCCGCCTGTGGTCCAGGCGCCAGCACCTGTGGCTGGCTGTGGCCCAGGAGACGGAGAAGCCGCCCACCCTGCAGTCCCCGGCACCAGCACTTTCGGCTGCAGCCCAGGCAAAGCCACTTGCCCACCATCCCCTGTGGCTGCAGCCCACCTGGGCACCTATGACCAGAGGGAGGGATGCCCAGATCCCGGGTGCCTCTGGTCGGCTGGAGGAGGGAATCCTGGGTCCCAGATGCGGGGCAGAGGCAGAGGTGGTTAGGGGCAATCAAGCCAGAAGGGGAGCAGTTAGGGACAATCAGGCTGGCAGGCAGAAGAAGTTAGGGGCAATCAGGCAAGCAGGCAAGCAGTTAGGAGCCAGCAGTTCTAGATTGTGAGAGGGATGTCCGACAGCTGGTTATTTCCTGAGGGGTCCCAGATTGGAGAGGGTGCAGGCTGGGCTGAGGGACACCCTCCCCCCCCACCCCCCCGTGCACGAATTTTGTGCACCGGGCCACTAGTTTTCATATAACTCACAAGCAGGGGTGTGGGCAGCTTTTTGTTCTGCTGTATTTGCAAGGATGTTTGGATAGCAAACAGCCTTAGAAGGCAGAGAGTTTCTTCCTGTGGAGCAGAGGGCAGGTTTGTTTGCTGTCCATATAATAAAGATGAATGCCTCTGAGATAAAGGAAGAGTGGGTTTGTTTGCAGTCTACTTGAAAAGACTGGGGTTTCTGCCCGACTGGTGTGGCTCAGTGGTTGAGCATCAACCCATGAACCAGGAGGTCATGGTTCAATTCCCGGTCAGGGCACATGCCCAGGTTGTGGGTTTGATCCCCAGTAGGGAGCGTGCAGGAGGCAGCTGATCAATGATTCTCTCTCATCATTGATGTTTCTATCTCTCCTCTCCCTTCCTCTCTGAAATCAATCTCTATATATAAAAGGCTAATAGGCAAAGTGTCCCCTCTGGAGTTTGACTGGGAGAATGGGAGTTCGATCGCTTGCTATGACGTGCGCTGACCACCAGGGGGGCGGTGCAGAACATGGTAGGCGACCAGCGGCAGGGCTGGGGCGCTGAGAGAGCTAGGGAAGGAGGAGGCGGGGAAGGTGGGGAGGTGGGGAACCCAATTGGCCCTGATTGCCAGCCAGGCCTAGGGACCCTACCCATGCGCAAATTTCATGCACCGGGCCTCTAGTAAAATATATATTTAGCAAAAGAAAAGATTGGGGATTCTAAGCTTGGAGCTCCTCAGCTGTGATGCAAACCCAGTGTCCATCCAATGCCAATCTGGGTTCACCTGCATTGTCCCCGTGGGACTTGGGAGGAGCAGGCAAACCCAAGGTTCATGCTGCCTGCCCTGCTGGGAGTGATTATGTCTTTGGTCTCTGACCCCAGAGTGTTGCATTTTCCGCCAGCATCAGTGAAACCATGACGGGTTAAATGGACAGTTTGAAAGTAAGGAAACTTCCAGACCCCTTATAGTTCTCAGTACCCACTTGCTCTCTCTGTGATGCCACCTGTCACCGAGGTGTCGCTCTTGGGATTCTGGATTCAGCCTGTTTAGGTTCCACCTCAGCTGCTGCCTTTCTGACCTGGTGCAGGTTTGGGTGGTGAAGAGATACATTGCCGCCTGAGGAACACATCGTGGCTGGGAGGAAGCGCTCTGGAAACCAGACCCCAGGATTCAAGCCCCACTTTGGGGTAAGGTTCAGATTAAGCTCTTATAACAAAAAATACCTAAAATGAAAAGGCTCAAAAGTCATAGGATTTTGCAAACAGACCTCATTATTTGTTTAGCAATACACTTCCTTGGAAAAGCTTAGCAGGCTTCTGATCTAGGTGCTTCTAGGTGGTTTCCTTGCTATGAACCACACCCAGTGCTCTTTCCTAGCCTGCGTTCTTGTATCCATTTCATTTGCAGCATTTGCTTCCTTAAACGACCTAGCTCTTTGCCACTCTCAGTGAATGGGCATCTGAAACAGTAGCCTTGGGCAAGAGGCAATATTTCTATGTATACTCTTTTGAGGGACAGGAAGCTGTGGGCTCTTTCCGTCTTGTGATGTTTCTGAGTCTGAAACGTGGCCAATTCTTGTCCAATATCATCACATTCTTGCAATTCTTTGCGATGAATGGCAAGGAGCAGCCAACGCACAGTGACATGCTAGCTCTTTCCAATCACTTTTAGAAACACAGGCTCCATAGACACATGATCTACCTCTCAAGTTATCACAGTGATGGTATTACCAAGTGTTGTTCTTTGGCAGAACAATGGTCACCAGCCTTCCAGCCTGCAATATACACTGAGTGGCCTGATTATTATGATCTCTGAGTGCATAATAATCTGGCCACTCAGTGTATCTACCTAATAAAAGAGTAACATGCTAATTGACCGTACCTTTGCGATGCCCACCAGCCAATCAGGAGTATGCAAATTAACCCAACAAAGATGGCGGGTTAATTTGCATACCTGGGCACCAAGCGGCCGGGGGCGGGGCGGGACGTAGGTGTTCTGCACCACCCCAGCTGCTCCAGGCCTCTGGGCATCGTGGGAAGGCAGAAAGGTGGCTTCGGGCCGGAGCGAAGGCGGTGCCAGCAGCCAGGGGAAGGAAGGCCCATTCTTGCGTGAATCTTCATGCATCAAGCCTCTAGTGTGTGTGTGTGTGTATACATATGTGTGTATATATATATATACACACACACTAGAGGCCCAGTGCATGAATTTGTGCATGGATGGGGTCCGGCCAGCCTGGCCAGGGGGAAGGGACATGGGCAGTTGGCCGGCCTGCCTGCTGGTCGAACTCCTGGTTGAGGGGACAATTTGCATATTAGCCTTTTATTATATAGGCTATACACTGAGTGGCCAGATTATTATGTGTTCAGAGATCATAATAATCTGGCCACCCAGTGTATGTGTCCTTACCACCAGACCACCAACTGATTTTTCATTTTTGTGATGACTCCAATTTCCGTGCTAGGATTAATAGCTTACTTGCTGTAGTAGTTTTCTAGGGCTTCTGTAACAAACGACCACAAACGGCTCGGCTTAAATAATGAACATTATTCTCTCACAATGCTGGGGACCAGAAGTCTGAAATCAAGGTGCTGGCTCGTTGGCTCTTTCTGAGACTGTTGGTTCCGATGGAGGCAAGGATTTTGTTTGTTTCCTGCTCTACCCTCAATCCGTAAAAGAGTGCCTATGCTGTAACAGATGCTCACTAAGTAGCTGTTGGAAGGATGAAGTAGTAAAGAGATGAACTGAGATCATATGAAGGAGAGAACTAAGATTGGGATTGGACAGGGAAATTCAGGACAGACGGGCACTCTGTGTGGACACTCAGGTGGGCATCCCAATGCCGTGGTCACTAAATAAAAACTGGCTTCCTGCTGACGAGGCCCCCAAGGTGCCCTTCGTGTCGCTGTTGCGTAGGCTGCAGGTGAGGGGTTCAGCCTGGGTGTGACCACAGTGTACATCACTGCAGCGGCCGTGTCCTTCTGGGCCGTGTGGGAGAACACGGGGCTGAAATAAACCCCAATGAGCACCCCCTAGAGCAGTGACACCACAGAGAGATGAGAGCCACCAGTGGAGAAAGCCCTCTGCTTGCCTCTCGTGGGCGGGACCCTCAGGACGGCAGCAAAGTTGAATGTGTAGGAGACCGATATGCCCACCAAGGGGGTGATGATGATGATGGGCAGGGCGCCCGCGGTGTACACCATTACATTATGGGGGAACGTGTCGGAGCAGGCCAGCTTCAGAAAAGGGTGAGGTCGCAGAAGAAGTGGGGTGGGAGACAGGGGGTGGGGGGGGAGAGGGAGCAGGGGACCCGGTTGTGGGTGCAGAATGACAGGTGGGTTAGTAATACCATGTGGGTCAGGACATTTCCGGAGGCTGTGGTCCAGGATGCCACCGCCAGGAGCCACAGGGCTGTGGTGTTCCAGATGTGTGGAGTGCAGAGGGTGGCAGATGGCCACGGGGCGGCTGTAGGCCACGGCAGCCAGCAGGAAGCGGTCAATGCCAGCAAACCAGATGGAGAACATTTGGGTCAGGCAGCCAGAGGAAGGGATCCCTTCGTGTCCTGACACGTGGTCGGCCAGCACAGTGGGGATGATGGTGGAAGTGAAGCATGTCCACACGGCCAGGTAGGCCAGGAAGAAGTACCTGGGCGTGTGGAGCCGGCGACAGTGGCGATGGCCAGGACGATGAGTAGGTTCCCCAGCCCCGTAACAAGGTACAGGCTCAGGGACAGTATAAGCTGCAGCTGCTGCGGCTTGGGGTCTTCGGAGGGGCCGGGGAAAAGGAACTCAGAGACCCAGGTGAGGTTTGCCCTTCCACCTGGGTCTCTGGAGCAATGAGAGCGGAAATGAGGAGCTGTCCGTGGTCCTGGCCAAGGCCAGCCCCTCCATTGCACCCTGGACTTCATCCCATCCTTAGTTCAGACATTCATGAATTCTCCCCACTTTCTCCTGCAACAGGACCCCCCCCCCCCCCCCCCGCATCTGCTGCATTATTTCCATCAGTGAACACACACCACTCTGCTCACAGCCCGCCTGCAGGATGTCACCGGCAGCTTGCTGCATGGCTCCCAGGTGCACTGACCCTGTCTCACCTCAGCTACCTGTCTCTCCATGTCCACAGGAACGGGCTAAGCTCGCACATGGGGTAACAAGGAAGTGCTGGGAGTTGACAGCCCCAGGAGTGACCTTTGGACAGCGAGGACCTGGGAGTATTGGGTGAAGTCCTGGCTTCATCACCCCTGAGTGAGGCAGTTCTGGGGTGTGTTCTACAATCTCTCAGAGACCCGTAGAAGGATCACCCCTCGACTGACCAGAGCAGGAACCTGCTCATTCACACCTTTCTTTCCCCAATGCTCATTGGGTCTCGGGAGAACCTAAACTAAGACACAGGATTCCAGAATTTCTTCCATCTGTGAAAGAACACCTTCTTCATACCTCATGCTCCTCTAGCCACTCCCCCTTGCTTTTCTCCATGGGACCCCAACACTCCTCAAAACATTGCCTGCCCTTGCTCTCTCTCTCTCTCTCTCTCTCTCTCTCTCTCTCTCTCAAATCAATGAAAAATATCCTCGGGTGAGGATTAAAACAGCAGCAGCAACAACAACAGCATTGCCTGTCCTTGCCTGTCAAGAGCAGCCATGACCTTCTATTGTTAACCCAAGGCTACTGTACAGACAGTATGCACCAGTACAATTGTTCCATTGCTAAAATCTGGGGATATTTAGCACCGTCTAGAAAATACCCTTATATTCCTCCCAAAGAATAGTAGAATTAATGTAAACTCAACATTTCGAGCTAATTGTTGTTGAATGTTGCAATGAATTTTGATACACTGGTGACATCTGAGAAACATTTGCAAAACTTTGCCAATTTGACTGTTGTCACTGCGATCAGCGTGGTTGTAGGTGTATGAATTGCTCTGGCTTACAGGAGACGTACCAGTTTATCATTACCCTCAAATTTCCAGGTTGGTTCTAGTTTCAAATAGCTAAGATTTACTCTGGTTTTTATTCTTGGTGCATTGTAATTTTTGTGTAAGTAGCAAATGTGCAATGGTCTCATGATTATAAACTGAAAAGCATAGGATAAAACATTGAAAGAAAGCATCCAGAAAGTCAACAAAGCTTGAGCAAGCTTTGTAATGTTCCTATTAAAGTATCAGGAACAACATTCTGCTGTACCTGTGGGAGGAGAGAGAAGAAATGATGTTTAGAGTGAGTTGCAGCCCTGGAACCTCCAAAACCTGCAGAAGCCAGAGCAGCCTGGAGTGGTTTTGCTACTGTGTAAGACTCTCTGTAAAATATAACAATTAATTTATATTTGGGGCATAAAAAAATAAGAAAAAAAAACCCACAAAAATATGGGTAGTTTATGGTAACAGGATATAAACATTGGATGCAAATGCTGTTCGTTAAAGTTGGAAAGGCTGATGCTTAAATATTGCACCTGAACGGCAACCATGTTTTGTTTATTTTAGCTCCAATAAAGAAAATTTGTAATAGTCAATAAGGAAAAAGGAAAAGGACGTTGTTATTCAGTACCACACCAAAAAGCATTTGGATAATAAAAACGTTCCAGAAAAAAATTTGTTTTATGTCAAAGAATATTTGTAAAGCAGTTGAAAAAGCATTTAGAAAGTAATGTAAGACCTTTAAAACACTACAACGTATGGCTAAAAGTAATTGAGACTTTTCAGATAGGAAATCATAGAACTGCAAAAAACGTAATATTGATATGGGCAGGACATTGCCATGCAGACTCACAGATCTGCTCGATGCGAAACTGACAAGACGACACCGTTCTGCGGAAAACTGCCCAAGTCAGCACATTTCCAAACGTGATCAATGAAGCTTCCAACACTGTCACTAACATTGTTTCTGTAATTTATTTTGAAGGTGAAATTCAAGACTTCGAAGGTAGTTTAAGGTTTGCTGTTAATCATACGAGGCTGTGATCTGTTTCAGAACAACATCTGAAATAAAATCTGAAAAAAAGTAAAAAAAACAACAACAACAACGAATTACCTTTATTGGATCTAAACCATGATCAAATGATGCTTGTGATGTTCTGGTGGTGGTTTAGAAATGTCATTTCAATGAAAAATATTACCTAATAATAGACAAATATGCAAATTGACCGCACCTTCACCACGCCCACCAGCCAAGCCACGCCCACCAACCAATCAGGACGAGTATGCAAATTACCCCAACAAAGATGGTGGCTAATTTGCATATCAAGACAGCATCGAAAGGGGGGGGAAGGGGAGGAGAAGGGAGGAGCGAAGTCAGGGCCGGGGGTGAACGGAAACGCAGGCGGGCTGGAGGAGAAGGCGGGGCGGGTGACAAGGGCGGGGCGGAGGCGGGGCCGGGGGCGAACGGAAACGCAGGGGGGCTGGAGGAGAAGGTGAGGTGGGGGACAAGGGAGGAACGGAGGCGGGGTAGAGTGCAGCAGGAAATCCTATTGCAGGATTTTTCCTGCAACGGGAAAGCTAGTATTTACATAAAGACTTTCTTGGACACTGTGCAGATATAACTTAATTCGGAGTTTCAGGCAAAATTTGCAAAGCATTCTGATGTTTTAATTTGGTATTACTTAACTCTCTTTGTTAGGTTATCTTCACCTGATTAAAAAAATATATGATTCAAATGAAACATTTTAAACATTTTTCTCAAAACTTTATACGCGCCACTATGCATTCAATAAACAGGATCTCGAAGGGATATCTTTACCCCCTTGTTTACTAGTATTGCAGCATTATTCACAACAGCCAAGACATAGAAACAACCTAGGCGACCACCAGTGGATGAAGGGATCAAGAAAATGTGGCTTAGCCCGGACGGTGTGGCTCAGTGCATGAGCATTGACCTATATGAGTCAGGAGGTCATGGTTCGATTCCTGGTCAGGGCACATGCCTGGTGTTTCAGTCTCTGTCCCCAATAGGAGGCATGCAGGAAGCAGCCGATCAATGATTCGCTCTCATCATTGATGTTTCTATTTGTCTTTCCCTCTCCCTTCCTCTCTGGGGAAAAAAAAAAAATAAAAATATATATATATATGTGTATATATATATATATATATATATATATATATATATATATACACATATATATATATGTATACATATATGTATATATATACATATATATATTAAAAAGAAAAATACGATATATACACTAGTACACCATGGAATATCATTCAGCCACGAAAAAGAAGGAAATCCTGCCATTTGTAACAACATGGGTGGACCTTGAGGGCCTTATGCTAAGAGAGGTAAGTCAGACAGAGGAAGACAAGCACTGCATGGTATCATGTACACGTGGAATATTTTTTTTTAAAGTAAAAAAAAAAAAAATCAGAATCTTGCAAAGTCTAGTTCCCTGCTCAGTCTCCACGCTCACATCACTGCCCCCAGCCACACAGGCCTCTTGGTCCAAGACTGGGCCTGCCTCTGGGCCTTTGCACCTGGTGGCTCATCTGCCTCTAATGCTCTTCCCTTGGGACTTCTCTTCACTTTTCAAGACCCACCTCAACATTTGCCCTCTCCTGTAGCTCGGGCCACAGTGGCCACTCGATTCTCTGTCCTCATGTGACTGTGCTCTCTGGGACCGGAGCGGAGCCTTCTCCCTGGTCCCGCTGCCTGCTGCCCTGTTGCTCTCCTCCCCTGCCCAGGAAGTCTGCACACCCTGTCTCACCCCCTTGTTGGTTCGTTGACCACTTACGGAGCATCTTCAGTGATGCGTTGCCCAAGCGGAGGACAGGCAATCCGCCACAGTGACAGAGACAGGGCCCTCTCCTGACCCAGACATCCCACCACAGAGCCCTTCTCTTGGAGGCGCGTGGTGAGGCACGTCCGAGGACGTTTGGAAAGAGCAGTATCACACTAGGGTGCACCCGTCAGATGTGATCCTCCCACTCTGTGGGCGTCTCTAGTCATAGAAATGGGGGAAATGTGGAACTGCTCACACCAAACTGGGTGAATCTTAAAAGCATTGTGCTGGGCAGAAGAAAAACAATCATTGAAGGAGGTACACAGAATAATGCCACTTATGTACACTTCAAAAACATGCACCACAATTTTGTATGTTGTTCGTGGAGACATCCCATGTAGAAAGGTGGGAAATGTGCACAAGAGTGATAAACACTTGATGTAGGGTGTTGATTATCTCAGAGGGAGGAAAGGGAGAGAGAGAAAAAGAGGGAGAGGGAGGGGTGAGAGAGGAGGGAGGACGGGAGATAGAGAGAGAAGAGAAAATGAGAGTAGGGAGATGTGCATGGATGTTTTACGCTTTTTTTGTTTGTTTGTTAATCCTCACCCGAGGGTATTTTTCCCATTGATTTTTAGAGAGAGAGAGGGGAAGAGACACACAGAGAGAAACACTGATGTGAGAGGGACATATTGGTAGGTTGCCTCCTGCACTCATCCCAACTGGGGCCGGGGATAGAGCCTGCAACTGAGGTACATGCCCCTGACCGGAACTGAACGTGCGACTCTTCAGTCCATAGGCCGATGCTCTAACAATTGAGCCAAACTGACTAGGGTGGATGTTTAGTACATTTTAAGCTGGGTCAATACAAGTTGTATTCCAGCTTAATTATGATCTGTGCACCACACACACACACACACACACACACACACACACACACACACACACACATCATGGTCCCCATCTACCCCACGAGGAGAGGACCAGGTGGATGGGCAAGTAAATCATGGATTCCACACCCATTCTCTGGTCAAGGTCACTGTGTCCTTGGAGTCTCAGCCCGAAGGTCTAGACACACCTCTTGGGTGCCCCACCATGTCCCACCTTTGCTGAAATTGCCCAGCCCCACAGACCCCGTGTCTAACCCAGTTCAGCATTTACCTCAATCCTGTCCTTCATCCGTACGCGAACTTAGCGCTGGTGCTGCTGACCGCCCAGCCACCTAGGCCAGAGACGCGGGCAGCAGTCAGGCCTTCGCCCCACTCACTGCATCGTGGCCTCTATCTTCTCTCCGACCCCTCCTCTCCTTCCCAGCACCCCACCTGACTCTCAGCGTGGTGTCACAGACTTCCTACCTGTCCTTTCCCTGGTCTCTTTGGGCTCCGCTTGCTCTTCTAGTTCAGCCTTCACAGTGGCCACCACCCTGGTGAAATGACCTGCCTCTCCTGCTCTGGCTCCCCACCCCCGCTGCTCACAGCGAACATTTCTTCTGTGCTTCTGTGCACGTGCCACCGTGACAGGGAGTTTGACATACTTCGTTACTTAACCTTCTACAGTAGGCACTCTTACTTCCATTTATAGGGTGAAGAGGCGAGAACAATCAACTACCCAGAATCTCACAGTCTCTCTTGTTCCAAAGCTCTTAACCTTTTGCACTCGGATGTCGAGATTAAATTACTCTTTGAATGTATCAATAATTTGAAATATAAAAAAATCCAAATAAATAAGTTTGTATGAAAAGAAACTCCAGTTTTTTATTCTACTGCCGCGCTTTGTAAAATCTGGGGTATTTAAAAAATTAAATCCCGAGTAGAATAAAGGAATCGAGAAAAAAGCCAGCGAGTGCAAAGGGTTAAAACTCTTTGATGAAAGACCCAGATCTAGAACCTCTTAGCAGGGCTGACACGCACAGGGCATTTCCCATTTTATCTTGGTTTCATTATAAAGACAAATGAACCGCGGCCCAGGGAGGCAAAACCGCTCCCCTGCAGTCACACAGCAAGCTTGCTGATGTCTTTCCCTGCCTCCCTCTGTGCCCACTCACCTGTGGGAGGTGTCCCTTCTGGCTGTGGAGCTGTCTGGCAGGATGTGGGCCAGCTCTTGCTGGGAGAACGCCCTGGGCCATGGAGGAGGTCTGGGGCCCGCGCAGGAGGGAGCACACGGACCTGGCAGAGCCCAGCTGACCCTCCATCCTTGCGACTCGGGTTCAGTCCCTTGTGTCTTGTTAGGGCCTCTGCTACTTGTCCACTCCACGCTCTGTCCCGCTGGGCCTGCGTCTTTGGGGAGGAGGTGACCGCAGCTTGTCCTGGGCTCTTCCCTCTACTCCTGAGCCCGAGGTGGTGGGGGCTCCAGGTCTCTTTGGGGGGACCCCCGTGTTGGTCCTAACAGCCACTGGGATATGTCCGTGGCTCCTCACTGCTGGAGCAACGGCCTCCTAACACTCATTTTTTAAAATTGAGGTGAGATTCACACACCATCAATGAACCACTTTTAAGTAAGCAATTTAGTGGCATTTAGCACATTTAAATGATGTGCAACCATCACCTCTATCTAGTTCCAGAACCTGTTCATCACCCCAAAATAAAACTGTCCCCATTATCAGTCACTCCCCATTTCCCCTCTCCCCCCACCTCTGGCAGCTACCAGTCTGCTTTCTGTCTCTGTGGATTTGCCTGTTCTGGGCATTTCATGTAAATGGAGTCATTCACAGTGTGTAACCTTTTGTGTCTGACTTCTTTCTGTCAATGTAGGGTTTTCAAGATTCATCCACATTGTAGCCTGTGTCAGAGCTTCATTCCTTCCCATGGTGAAGATTAATTTTGTTTATTCATTCAGCCTTTGATGGACTTGGGCTGTTTCCACCTTTGGGTGGCCATGAATAGTGCTGCTATGAACAAGTTTCTGCTCTGGACAAGTTTCTATTTGAGTCCCTGTTTTTAGTTCTTTTGGGTCTATCTCTCGGAGCAGAATTGCCGGGTCATGTAGCAATCCTATGTTTAGCTTTTTGAGGAACCGCCAAGCTGTTTCCCACAGCGGCTGCACTGTTTTGTATTCCCGCCAGCAGGGCACGAGGGTTTCAATTTCTCCACATCCTCACCAACACTTGTCATTGTTTATCTTTTTCTATTATAGCCACCCTAGTGGGTGTGAAGAGGCATCTCACTGTGTGTGTTTTTCACATTTTAAAATTGTGTTTTTACCCTCTTAACCATTTCTAAGTGGACAGTTCAGTGGCATTTCGTACACTCACATGGCTGTGCAGCCTCACCTCCACCCATCGGCAGAACACCTTTCATCCTGTGGAACTGGAGCTCTGTCCCCGTTGAACCCGAGCTCCCGTTATCCCTCCCCCCGCCCCGGCAGCCTCATTTCACCTGCTGTCTTTGTGATTTTGACTACTCTACGTACCTGATAGAAGTGCAATCACACGGTGCTTGTCCTTCGTGACTGGCTTATTTCACTCAGCATAATGTCCTCAAGCTTCGTCCATGTGGTAGCATGTGTCGGAATTTCCTTCCTTTTTAAGGCTGAATAATATTTCATCGTACATGTACATCACATTTTGCTTACCCATTCATAACACTTGGGTTGCTTCCATGGTTTAGCTATTGTAAATAATGCTGTTAGGAACAAATATCTCTTGGAGACCCAGCTTTCAATACTTTTGGGGATCTACCCAGAAATGAAAGGTCATTCTATTTTTTAAAATTCTCACCCAATGACATGTTTTTATTGATTTTAAAGAGAGAGAGAGAGAGAGAGAGATGAGAGAGAGAGAGAGAGGTGAGAGAGAAACATCAACCGGTTGCCTCCTGTATGCACAGGCCAGGGATCGAACCATAACCTACATACACTGAGTGGCCAGATTATTATGATCTCTGAACGCATAATAATCTGGCCACTCAGTGTACATCCTATATAATAAAAGGCTAATATGCAAATTGTCCCCTCAACCAGGAGTTTGACCAGCAGACAGGCCGGACAACTACCCATGTCCCCTCCCTCTGGCCAGGCTGGCCGGACCCCACCCATGAACGAATTCATGCACGGGGCCTCAGTGTATGTGCCCTGACTGGGGAATCAAACCTGCAACCTTCTTGGTGTATAGGACGATGCTCCAACCAACTGAGCAGCTTGGCTGGGGCTATTATAGGCTCATTTTGGATGATGGGTTGAGAAAAAAATGGACAATACATCAGTAAATCTACTTGTTGGCACATGGAAACTGCTTCACACACATCAAAATAGACTAGAAGCTAAAGAGTCAACCTAGCAAAACAGAAAATGTTAGTGAAGTACACGTTCTTTTTATTTTTTAAAACCTGTTTAATTTTGAAATAATTTTAGACCCACAAAGAAGTTGCAAACACAGTACAGAGAAGTCCCATGTGTCCTTCACTCAGCCTCCCCCAATAAAAGCATCTTACAATTATGTAATTACATATGAGATATATAATTATGTATTATATAACATATCCATATGTAATTATATATTTTATATTTATATATAACGATCACATATAATTATGTATTTATAGTATAATTATAAAAACCAGCACAGTGACTCTGGTACAACACTGTTAGCTGGAGACCTTTTTTGGAGTTTGCCAACTTTTCTATGTACTCAATTGCTTTGAAACGCTCTATGAAATTTTGTTACTTGTGTAAATTCATGTAACTGGCACCACAGTCAGAAAACAGAACTGTTCCATCACCCAAAGATACTCCCTTCTGCTGCCCCTTCCCTAACCCTTGATGACCTTAATCTGGTCAACATAACCCCCGTGATTTTGTCATTTCGAGAGTGTTACATAAATCATATGCTATGGTGTACTACCTTTTCAGATTGGCTTCGTCAACTCAGAACAACACTCTTGAGAACCACTCAGGTTGTCTGTGTCAACAGTTCATTCCTTTTCACTGTTGAGGATTGTTCCATTGTGTGGAGGGACCACTGTTTCTTTAGACATTTTGTAGTTGAAGGAATTTAAGTTGTTTCCAGGTTTTGGCTGGGAACATGTTTCCATCTCTCCAGGGTGAATACCCAGGAGTGAGACTGCTGGTACATATGAAGTGTAAGTTTAACTTATAAGAAACTGTCAGGTCATTTTCCAGAGTGGCCACACCATTTTGCAGCCCCACCACTAATGTGTGAGAGTCCTGCTCGCTCGCGCTGCACCCTTGAAAGCACTTGGTATTGGCAGTGTTTTATTTTAGTCATCCTAATAGGTGTGTCATGATATCGCACCACGGCTTTCATTTGCATTTCCCTAATGGCCAATGAGGTCAAACATCTTTTAAAAATATATATTTTATTGATTTTTTACAGGGAGGAAGGGAGAGGGATAGAGAGTTAGAAACATCAATGAGAGAGAAACACCGATCAGCTGCCTCCTGCACACCCCCTACTGGGTATGTGCCCGCAACCAAGGTACAGGCCCTTGACCGGAATCAAACCTGGGACCCTTGAGTCCGCTGGCCGACGCTCTATCCACTGAGCCAAACTGGTTAGGGCATGATGTCAAACATCTGTTCATTTGCTTCTTCATCATCTGTATATACTTTTTGGCGAGGTGTTCAAATGTTCAAGTCTTTTGTCCATTCTCTAATTATTATTAGTTGAAAAGTTTTTGGAAGATGAAAATGAACTTGAACGTAAGTGCTTCAGTTTTCTCCCTACATTAAGTGCCACTATATGGCATGATTCCATATGATTCTATATGTGCGTGTGCGTGTGCATGTGCATGTGCGTGTGCATGTGTGTGTGCGTGTGCATGTGTGTAAGCACCCTTCTCATTGCAGTCTGTGAATGGCGCCCTCCTGAGGTTAGTGCAGTGCACAGCCTGCTCCCCTGTTTTCCTAGCAGCCAGTCTGATTCTCATTGGAACAACTTGCCTGCCCTCCCTGCCCTACTTCCACAGCAGCTGATGCCGCGCTGTTCTCTTGCCGTGGGATGTAGCCCAACCTCACCTGCTTGGCATCAGGGTATTTACAACATGGCTTCAGCTGACCTTGCCAGTCCCTGTATAGTTAGTTCCCACACTCTCTCTGTCCTAAAACCATACTTTCTCAAGCCTCGGGACCTTCGTATACGCAGTCCCTCTGCTAGGAGTGCTCCCATCCCTCCAGACTAACGACTCCTCACACTCTGTTCTCCAGGCCAAGTGCCGGACTCTTCTTTTCTCTGAGACATTCTCCCTCTTCTGCTCACCAGCCCCGGGACCCGCGCTTTGGCCCATCCCTAAACATTTGGGCTGGGAGTGTCTGTGTCCAGCTCTGGGCTCCCACCCCGACTGGCACTTCCCAGGGCAGAGCCTTGAATGGAGCTTTCCCTGCTTTCCTGGCACTGCTCAGCCTGGGGCTGGGCACAGAGGGTGGCAGGAGGTCAGGCATTGTTGTTGAAACAATAAGCATGAGTTTCCAAGAGGACCGCGTGAGCCAGTATTCACATTTTTGTAATGGCATCGTGTGAATTTTTCATTAGGTGGAAAGACTACAAGAACAGGTCTACATGCTCATTTATCTGTTTGTTTGGTCATTCATTCATTCATTCATTCATTCCATTGTTACTGAATGACTACTATGTGCCAAGCCCTGGTCCTGGTGAAGAAAGCATTCGCCCCTCACCCAGCTTACAGTTGAGTGGAGAAGAAGGACAGAAAACCAGATTTGCACAAATCATACATGTGTGGGTATAATGTGACATGGGCTATGAAGCATGTGATGCTAAGAGACAGGGTAATGGGGGCCCAATCCGTGGTCAGAGAAAAGGAGAAGAGGTGACACTGGGATGAGACATGGAAAATGGATGGGAGTTTAGTTGGCCAAAGTGGGAAGGGGCATGATTCAGGCCAAAGAAACAGTATTTGTGAAGGCAGGAGGCTAGGTGGGGCACCCCTGGGCACCTGCACTCTTGGGCATCCTGCCCTGCCTCATAGCAAACACACTAAAAAGCACCCACATTTTATCTATTTCTTCCTCTGCATGAAAAAAGTAGAAAGAGCGGCTATACCCTTTCTTTTGAAATTATTTAGGCGCCATGAAAAACTCATTTACTCATTGTGCATCTACAGGAAGTATTGCAAATGGAGAACACCTAATCCACAGATAACTTTTCAACGTAATGACATTTCGGGTAAATGTTAAAGCCAACAATGAATAAAGTTGACATCAGGTTAGCTTAAGAAGAGATTTCATTGAAACGTTTGATTTTGATTTATCAGCCTTGTTTCTGTATTTTCAAACATCAGACTGTGGTTTTAAATTTTTTTCCTGTTCTCGAACAATTTCAGAGACGATTTACCGGAAAACCTACGGGTGTGGTGATTTACCAGCGCCTCGCAGCATCCTAACTGGGGGACTCACCCTGTGAGGATGAGGTCAAACGCAACTCGGGGCTGCAGAAGAATCAACGTAAGCCACTGATGGCCTCCCAACTCCTCCTCCTCTTCTCTCATTGTTGTCCCATCTCCATGAAACTCAAATTCCAATTAGAAGGAAGTGTCCTTCTCCCTCCACACAGCATCCCTTTCCCACACTTCTCCGACTTTGCACCCAAAGTTCCCTCTCCATTCTTTTATTTATTTTGCCATTACTCCTATTCTGTAGAGGAAGACTTTGAGGCACAGAGAGGTCAAATTGCTCAGATATTTTTGGTTCCAAAGCCCACTCTATTAGACATCACGATATTGGAGCCAGCATAGCTCACACAGATGAAGACTTTCTGGTCCCATCTATACAATATGAAGACTAGTCAGGGCTCCGAGAGGCAAAGTCTCTTGCCCAAGGTCACACAGCAGGTTTGGTTTACTCCAGAACGCCTGCTCCTTCTTTCTGCTTCCACCTGTTTACCTCCCCCCCCCCCCCATGTATCTGGCAGGCACACTAAGTCTAGGGTGGCCCATATAATTCTATTCCCTGGATCTGGAGATATCTGCTGCGTGGTGAGCTGGGTGGGCATGGAGAACGGAGTCTGGGGCTCTGAGTGATAGGCAGGTAGGCCTGCAGTCCCTCAGAAATGAACTTCAGTGCTCATATCCCAATCCCTGTGCCCTGGGTGAGCCCTGAGCGCCTTGTCAGAGATCCAGATGCCAAGTAAGTGTGTGCCCTCGATGGAACCACTGCCAGATGTGGCCTCTTGAGGAAAGCAAGCAGCACTCATCAGTTCTTTCTTTTTCCTTTTCCTCCATTTCTGCTGTTCCCGGGGTGGTGAGAGACACTGATCTCTGAGGCACTTATCCTGGGAAGAACTTTCCCCAAGAGCCCTAGAAATAGCAGAAATCCTAGCTGCGAAATAGGCCTCTCTGGAGAACCTTAGGACCCACCTATTTGATTTTGAAATGCTGGCGCCCCCTAGTGATTGGTTTGGAATACACAGCATGGAAGAGTCAGAGATTAACTTGAGTGGGATTGAGGAATAAATTAATCTACAGCATTTATATTTATATCTTCGTGATGAATTTAGCTTTTTATCATTATGAAATGTTCTTCTTTATCTCTAACTAATGGCCTGGTGCACAAAATTCGTGCACGGTGGTGGTGGTGGGGTGTCCCTCAGCCTGGTCTGCACCCTTTCCAATCTGGGACCCCTCGGTGGATGTCCGACTGACGGCAGTTGCACATCCCTCTCACAATCCAGGGGCCACTGGCTCCTAACCGCTCGCCTGCCTGCCTGCCTGATTGCCCTTAACCGCTTCTGCCTGCCAGTCTGATCACCCCCTAATGGCTCCCCTGCCAGCCTGATTGATGCCTAACTGCTCCCCTGCTGGCCTGATTGCCCCCAACTGCCCTCCCCTGCTGGCCTGATCACCCCCAAGGCTTTTATTAGTATAGATATGACCCTTCACAGAAAATTTCACTAACCCTGCTTTACAATAAGGGCTTGACGATTGAATCATTGGGGCCAGACACCAAGATATCCTTTCTTTGAATAGTGGAAGGAATAACTATCTTGTCTTTAAGTTGCCCTGAACATCAAATGAGATAATGACTTAGAAAAGTATAAAAGCACCATATAAAGACAACTATCTTTTTCATGTACTGAAAAGACAATAAAGTGGTAAAATGAAAAACACTATTTTTATTCTCCCCCTTCCTTCCTTTACAGCTTTTATTTAAACTTTGAAATTTATAAAAATTTCACTCCAATTTTCATTTCTTTACATTCAACATTATTTTGTATTGGTTTCAGGTTTTATACCAGTTACAGAATAGTGGTTAGACAATCATATACTTTACAAAGTGTTCCCCGATATTTCCAGTACCCACTTGGCATCATACCGTCATTACAACACTGTTGACAATATTCCCTATTTAAGTGACAATAGGTTTGCAGGTTCCTTCCAATCTTTCTTTTGTGGTGCTCGTCCTTCCTTTTCTTTCTCACTTCTTCCCTCATTTTCCTTATATAGTATCTCAATTGGCCTTCAAAGCTCAGTGAAGGCACTGGGACACGCTTAATCCATTTTACAGACCAGGAAACTGAGGCCAATTCCGGTTGGCTGTGGAACTGGACTCAGCGCGCAGGGAGCCCTCACAGCCATGCTCTCCGCCCTTCCTAAGGGGCAGCCGCGGGGCGAACAGAACAAACCTTCCAGTCAGGCTTCGGAGCCTCCTTCTCAGGCACCTCTTCATCATGGACACTCCACACTCTTTCCTCTCCCCCGCCCCCGCCCCCATTCTTTACCGCCCCCCCCCCCCCCCCCACTTCTCTGGAGCAGGTGGTAGGCTTCACACTCACCGTGCAGGCATGCGCTGGGCCGTAGGGCAGGGCGGAGCGGGCTTGCTTTGGGGCCAAGGCTGGAGCAGGAGTCGCCGCCTCTGAAGTGCGAAGACCGCCTGGGTGAGGCCGGTTAGCACTGGGAGCTTCTCTGAATCGGTCAGTCCGGTACCCTGCAGTGTGGCACCCCTCCACTGAGGTGGCGCCGCCCCTCAACCCCTGCCTCAGGGCTGTGGGTCTGCATCCCTCTGCCTGGGCGTCCTTCTATGCTCCTTGTTCCCTGCTGGGCGGACCCATGTCTTGGGGCCACTGCAGAACCTCGCTCTCCACAAGTGAGGCAGATCTTCGCCCGCCAGCTCTCTGTCCGTGCCCAAGCTGACCTCTGGTGCACTCGCCTTGCCAGGTTTTTGCCTTTGATCTGTGACAGCACACTCCTAGCAAGCCTGGTACCCAGAGGGGCACAGAGTCAGTGCTTTGCCCAGAATGTTAGAGGTTGCAGTCGCATTTGCAGATGTCGCCCAGAGCCTGCTGGTGAAGGCAGCTCCTGTGTGGGGTGTCCTCATAGAGGGACGGTGTGGCACCACTCTGAGCCCCTTGGGCTGCCCACCTCCTGGCCAGCCGCTTTGTCAAAGCCGCTGCAATCGCCCGGAAGCCGTCCCTCAGGCGGCCCCGCAGTCTGCCTCATGCCTCTGCTAGGTCTCCACCCTCACTGGGGTCACCTCCTTCTTCCACATTTGCCCTTCATCCATCCCTCTCTCCTGCAGTTCTTGCGCTCCAGGCCCGAAAGAAAGGTCCAAGGCCAAGAAGGACAAAGCCCAAAGGAAGTGACGTTAGGGAGTCCCGGCCTAATTTGCATATTCCTCTTATTATATAGGATAATTACCCTTACTTTTGAGTGTGCTTTGTGTGATGTTAATACAGAGTAGTCCCCTTTATCCGCAGTTTCCTTTTCTGTGGTTTTAGTTACCTTCCATTAACCATGGTCAGAAAATAGTAAATGGAAAATTCCAGAAATAAACAATTCATGAATTTAAAATTATGCACCATCCAGAGCAGCTTGGGTGATGAAATCTCGCACCGTCCAGCTCCATCCCTCCCAGGATGTGAATCATCCCTCTGTCCAGTGCATCTACCCTGTATACACTACACGCCTTTTTAAGATGAATATTTCATGATTTGCTCTCCATACTTTTACAAAAAGTCCACAGTCAAGGAAACTTGAATGTCCATGAAACCTATAAAAAGATGTGTGTCCTCACTAGAAATCAGGGATATATTAAAAGTAATACAACCAAGAAATATAATTTTCCTCCAAGACACTGGCAAAAATGTGAACTTTTATCATTCAAAATGTTGATGACATATTTGGGGAAGCGAACATTCTCATCCATGGGTGGCGATTTTTGCTGCGACTATCTATCTATATATAAAAGCCTAGACAACCATTACGACCGAACGACCAGAACGACCAGTCGACCAGTCACTATGACGCGCACTGACCACCAGGAGGCAGACGCTCGACTCAGGAACTGCCCCCTGCTGGTCAGTGCACTCCCACAGTCCCTTCCCCTGACTGGTCCTTCCCCCCAGCCGGCCAGCTCTGATCTGCTCCATCAGGGCTGGCCAACTTCCTGTGGTCCCTCCCCTCTGTCCCTCCCTCTGGCTGGCAGGCCCTGATCAGCCCAGCCCTGATTGGCCCTGATCGGGATTGGGTGAGATGGCCCTGATTGGCCCTGATCACCCACCAGGCCTAGGGACCCCACCTGTGCACGAATTTGTGCACCGGGCCTCTAGTCTATTAAAATAAAATAAAAAGTGTGCACTTTGTGATGAAGCAGTTCATCGTTTAGAGATTTCAATTGTGCATGAGAAAGAAGAAGAAGAAGAGAGGGGAAGAGTTGAGAGACCCAGTATTTCTGACAAGGTCAGTGATGTCGATGAAGGACGAGGAAGAGCCAGAACCAGGCTCTTCATTTCCCCCACTGAACATGGCGTAAAGCCTTTCACTCTTCCTGCAAAGTCCATGAAATGTCTAAGATGTAAAACCAATCAGCCCTTCCTCTCGTCCACGTTCCCTTCACTGCATCCAACACAATGGAATATTTCTAAAAAGTATTTTAAGTTTGGGGAGGAATATACACATCTCCAGTTTATTTTTTATTTTCAAGTCTATTTCTTCTAACTTCAGGGACGTTATCCTGGTTTGGGGAAGAGCAGGGGGAGAAGCCCACAGGAAGGGCGATAGCGGTCCTTTGGCTTAATCTTGCTGGTTTGGGAAACTGCATAAAACATCCCCTCCCGACCCCACTCACTTGCTCAATCCTTAGAGCAGCAAGAACATGGTGAGGGCTTCCCGTTTTTCCTTGACCTTCACCTATCCACCGATGGCCTCAGAGTGACCGGCCCACCTAGAGGCAGGAGAATTCTTGCCACAATGATGGAGCGCCTCACCTTGATTTATTTCACTTCCTGTAGAGTCCTCAAGAGTCACAGCTGGAAGCTTTGTGAAACATGGACTCAGGCAGCCTGGGTTTGAATCCCAGCTCCCCAATTTCCTAACTGGGGGACCTTGGGCATGTTACCTAAACTCCCAGTGCTTCAGTTTCTCTGTGTGTAAATAAGACAATGATAGTATGTATTCATAGTGTTGTTGGGGTATATGCTGTGATAGCAGAAAAATCCTGGTGGCTTTACAAATTAAAGCTCATTTATCACCCACATACATTCTAATAGAGGCCATCCCTGATATAGTACAGTATTGTGATGATTTTATACTGTAGTAAAGTTACAATATTCTTTAAAAATTTTTAAATATATTTTTATTGCCCTAGCTGGCTTGGCTCAGTGGATAGAGCGTCATCCTGCGGACTGAAGGGTCCCAGGTTCGATTCTGGTCAAGGGCACATGCCTGGGTTGCGGGCTTGATCCCCAGTACAGGGCATGTGGGGGGCAGCCAATTAATGATTCTCTCTCATCATTGATGTTTCTATCTCTCTTTCCCTCTCCCTTCCTCTCTGAAATCAATAAAGATATATTTTAAAAAATAAAAATATTTTTATTGATTTCAGAGAAGAAAAGAGAGGGAGAGTAATCATGGTAATCATAAGAGAGAATCATTGATTGGCTGCCTCCTGCATACCCCCTACTGGGGATGGAGCCTGCAACCCAGGCATGTGCCCTGACTAGGAATCAAATCGGGATCTCCTGGATCATAGGTTGACGCTCAACCACTGAGCCACACCGGCTGGGCAATATTTTAAAATTTTTTAATCACATTTATTGGGATGACATTGGTTAATAAAATTATATAGGTTTCAAGTGTATAATTTTATAATACATCATCTGTAGATTTTATTGTGTGTTCATTACCCAAAGTCAAGTCTCCTCCCAAAATCACTTATTCTGCCTTTACCCTTTTATACCTCCCCCCAACCCCTTTTCCCTCTAGTAATCACCGTACTGTTGTCTGTGTCTAGGACAGTGATGGCGAACCTAAGACACGTGTGTCAGCACTGACACGTGTAGCCATTTCTGATGACACGCGGCCGCATGCCGAGGATGAAACATTTGCTGCTCCTGAGGATGAAACATTTGCGACAAGAGTCTTGGAGTTAGTTTTTTCCTCAAAGTGACACACTACCCGAGTTTTGCTCAGTTTTTTGGCGAAGTTTGACACACCAAGCTCAAAAGGTTGCCCATCACTGGTCTAGGAGGTGTTTTTTGTTTGTTTGTTTTTTGCTTAATTCCTTCACCTTTTCCACCCAGCCCCCCAACCCCACTCCCCTTTGACAGTTGCCAATTGTTCTCTGTATCTATGAGTCTGCTTCTATTTCATTTGCTTGTTTATTTTGTTCATTAGAGTCCACATTAAGGGAAATCATGTGGTATTTATCTTAGGTTATGATATTACACTGTAGGATAGTATACTACAGGTAGCATTCCTGATGCCTATATTGTCTGGTACCAGCCAACTTTGAAAATAAGGCTTGAGCTTGAGTGTGGGCTTAATGGCACAGTTCAAATGTTTAAAAGCTCCCACTCAACAACCCCTTTCTTCAGCACACACAACACCCCACTCATAGTTGGCACCTGCCATTCAAAAATTTTAAGCTCTGGCTGGTTTGGCTCAGTGGATAGAGCATCGGCCTGTGAACTGAAGGGTCTCGGGTTTGATTTTGGTCAAAGGCATGTACCTAGGTTGCAGGCTTCATCTCCAGTTGGGGCGCATGCAGGAGGCAACCAGTCGATGTGTCTTACTCGAATCAATGTTTTCCTCTCTGTCTCTCCCCTTCCCTTTTTCTCTCTCTAAAACTCAAGGAGAAATATCCTCAGGTGTGGATTAACAAAAAACACAAACAAAATGCTGAGGATGCCATGCCAACTCAGCCTTTGTCTGCATAGACATGGCTCTTACTCCAATGATACAGTAGATAAACATCTCTGCAAAGAGAGGACCAGGAATATACCATTCCCTGGGAATCCTTAACTGAGTAATCTTAATTCTTGTTCCCTTTGGTGGAATAAGAAGCTTAAAAATGGCAGCATCCAATCTTACATCGCCCTGACGTTCATTCAAGAGTGAGCTTCACTATCTTGCATCTCTGCTCTATAATAACCGAGACAGCAAAAGTCACCACGTATGCTTGCCCTGGCCGGTGTGGATCAGTTAGTTGGACATCGTCCTGTGCACCAAAAGGTTGATGGTTCAATTCCCAGTCAGGGCACATGCACTGGTTGCAGACTCGATCTCCAGTAGGGGGGTGTGCAGGAGGCAAGCGATCGATGTTCCACTCTCATATCGATGTGTTTTTTTTTCTCTCTCTCTCTCTTCCTCTGTCTCAATAAACCAATGAAAAAAATACTTTTCAAAGAAGTAACATGTGCTTGGATTGCCCAACCAGGGTCCTCTTGGGGACAGTCTTCCACTTCTGTAAAACCTAAACACGACTCAGACAAAGACCCTGCTAAGAACCAACACAGGCAGGACTGTCCAAGCATCCCTGTCAGAGCACCAGCACCTGAATCCCCTTTCTTGCTTGGATTTTAAGGGTTGGATCTTAGACCCTTCACTCACTGTGCAGAAAAGTACATTAATAGGTGGCCAAAATATCCACGAGCTGGGGTCCATATCTGATGCTGGGCTGTCATTCTTATAGTAAATATTTCCTTCTGTTTAAAACTAAATAACCCAACTCCTCCTCTTGTCTAAGTGATTGAGATCATTATGTTCATTTTCTACAAATCCACAAGAGAAAAAAGTGAGTCTGGGAGGAGGCTGGCCACAATAAGCCTTGCACCACATGGACTGCAAGTGAAAAAAAGATCTTAGATGTAAGGGAGGGTCGCTTGGACACTTCAGCATCCCCCACGAGGTCTTCTGTTTGATCTGAAACAAGTTCTGCCAAGGACCTTGACCAAAGCCACTCGAACTTCTTGGTTCCTCAGGCTATAGATGAGGGGGTTGAGCGTGGGGGTGACGAGACTGTAGAAGAGAGAGACCACGTTGTCCTGCTGTGGGCTGTGGTACGTTCCTGGCACCATGTACATAAACACAGCTGCCCCATAAAAAAGCCCCACCACAATGATGTGCGAGGAACAGGTGGTGAAGGCCTTGTGTCTGGCCTCAGCTGAGCGCATGCGGAGAACAGCCCCCAACACGTGGCTGTAAGAGGTGGCAATGAGGGACAGGGGCAGCAGCAAGATCAGCACCCCCGAGATGGACAGCACCAACTCATACACAGAGGTGTCCGCACAAGAGAGCTTCAGCAGAGCGGGCAGCTCACAGAAGAAGTGGTCCACAGCGCGTGAGGCACAGTAAGGGAATTGCAGGGTGATGGAGGTCTGGATGGAGGCCACCAGCACACCTGACAACCAGGAGGTGCCCACCATGAGCAGGCAGACCTGACGTCTCATGAGCATAGGATAATGCAGGGGGTGGCACACAGCAACATAGCGGTCATAAGACATAAGGGATAGCAGAACACCCTCAGAGACACCCAGCAGCATCAGGAAGAACATCTGAGCTGCACAGCCTCCAAAGGAGATGGAACCTTCTCCCTGGCGGAAGTCAGCTGCCATCTTGGGGATGGTGACCAGCGGAAAGCCAACATCCAACAGGGAGAGTTGGCTGAGCAGAAAGTACATGGGTGTGTGGAGCCTGGAGTTTGTGTGGATCAGGAAGATGAGGATGGCATTGCCCAGAAGGCCGATGGTGAATATGATGGCCACAAGGGAGAACAGGACCAGATGCGGCCCTGAGTGGCTGAAGAGCCCCGTGAGAGTGAAGTCCGAGGTCACTGATTGATTTGATTCCCCCATCCCCTGGGAGGAATCATTCATCTGCAGAAAGAACTGGATATTTGGCAAGAAGTCTCAGTGGGTGTAGTTTCACCTTCCAAACCAGCTGTAATTGTTTGATAGTGGCTGCTGGAGTCTCTTGAGAAGGATGATGAGTACATTCAGTGTCAGTAGGGAAAAAAAATACTATGATTGATTAATTATGTCTGATATAATCAGGAGATTGTGAATAGCAAAATGATTCCCTGCTCTTGCCATTTCTTTGTAAAAGTCTTGCCTTCACCTACCAGGCAAGTACTACTCACCAATACTTGTAGCTAAACTGTCTGTTCTCAAGCGAGGGAGTACAAATCAGCCCCACTGGAATACACCCCATTCCAGATACCCTGGGGACAAAACAGAGGTAGGATTCTGAAGAGACTAGAACAGTGGTCGGCAAACTCATTAGTTAACAGAGCGGCAAACCGCGGCTCGCGAGCCACATGTGGCTCGCGAGCCGCAGTTTGCCAACCACTGGGCTAGAATATGAAGGAGGGAGATCTTGTCTAAATGACAGGGGGTGATGAGAATGAATCGAAAATTAAGTCCAAACTATAAGGAAATTCTCATTTCCAAATTCATTGGGAGGGCTGCTAGAGGCAAAGACCAACAGTAATTAGCATAATAAATGCGAGAAGTCCTCAGAAGGCTGACTACTTTGATATTCAGCAGGCCTGAAGATCTGCATATTATTACCTGCTGCTGGCTGAACAGCTGAAGGCAATTCCCCTAACCTGATAATCCTTTATCGTTTACCAAACCTCACCATTGATGTCTGTTTGCTTTGCTAAAGGGCAAAATGTATATTCTAGTGCAGTGGTCGCAAACTGCAGCTCCTGAGCCACGTGCGGCTTGGCTGCGAGCTGCTGTTTGCTGCTCTGTTGACTAATGAGTTTGCCGACCACTGTTCTAGTGAATAAAAAGCCATGGGTCTTGGAGATTCAGTGAGCTTCTCCACTAGAGGGAAGTGATCCACCTGGTTTTCCCCCCATACCTTCCAAATTTATATATCTTGTCTAGTGTATCCATTTATGCGTGGCCCCTTCTCCAGATTCCTGAATCCTTGCTGTGAAAGGTTGTGGCAGGGGCCAATGTCTGGAAGGAGTCATTGGTGAGATGACATTTAGAATATGGACCCAAGGCTTCTGCACTGTAAAGGGACATATGCATGACGGAGGTTGGAACCAAATGGTCTAGAGTGGTGAGTGAAAAGTTGTCTGGAATATCAGACATCATTTTGAGGCTAAATTTCGTAGGGTAGGAGTGGAGAATATTGGGCTCTGTGTATTAAGTACCCAACAAAAATCTGCTGAATGAATGCAGTAGACAAGAAAGATGAAGGATCAGGAGAGCCTGCCCCCCACCCACTTGACCTTACCTTCGATGTCACTTTGCAGGGAAATGCAGGTCATCCTGGAATATTGTTCAGACACACCACCTCCAACACTGAGAACGTCTGGGCCAAAGTGGCCTCTGTTGCCATCATCAATGGGAAAGAACAGAGATGTGTATAGAGAAGTAGAGTGGGGCCAGCATTTTAAGACCAGGAGGGTTCAACCTTGCATAGATCCTTGCAGAGGTCTGCTTCACCAGATGTCCAAAGGCGGTGAGCTGCTCAGAGACCAAGAAGGGCCAGTATTGGGTGGGTGTCTACTCAAGACCCTTGGTGCCCACATCATTGATTATACTTACCTTAGATAGCTTTCCTCTTTTCTGACTTGATTCCTTCTAATCATGAAACTCGGTCAAGGTTTTTTTCTCTTGCCCAACTGCTGACTGTCCTCTTCTCTCCAACTCGCTCTCTGTTTTGCCCGTGTCAATGCCACACTAAAGCTGGCACTTAAGCCCTTCTCAAATTACTGCCTAGTCTAATCTTCCATCACACAAAGGCACTTTATTATCCTGTCCCCAGCTATTTGTTCATTCATTCATTTAATGAAAATTAATTCGCTCCTCCTAAGTGCCAATCACTGAAGGAGTCATAAACTACACAGTGGTGAAAAAGATGGACAAGTCCCTGCTCTCCTGAGAGACATAAAAAACAAAGACAAGTAATCCATGGACTTTTAAATAAAAATAATATAAAAATATAAACAGAGTGATCCTTTAGTAAGTAACTTACCAGAGAAAACATCTTTGGACAATGTGGTTGAGAGCAACTGCTCTGGACAGGAGAGAGCTGCCCTCAAAAATCTAACTGTTATAAGAAGGAGAGGGAAGTCCCAACTATCTGTTTCTACCTGTGGGTGGAAACCAGACAGGCCCATTATGGACCTGACCAACAAGAAATATCCCTAAATTGAATGGAGAGCTTCATGAGGTGGTGTCTGTCTTATTCAATACATGATGAATGAATTGGAGATACAAAGACCTCTTAGCACTGCCCTCAGAGAACTTAGAGTTTGACAGGAGGTGCAAGCAGGTAAGCAAATCACTTTAGGACAGTATGAAAAAGAATGCAACAAAGATGTATATATTGTGCTGGAGGGGTCTATGCCCAACACTGCTTATAGGGTGTCCGAAAATACTTTCCCAAGGGTTTATGCCCAACTCTGCTTGTAGGGTGTCCGAAAATGCTTTGCAGAAGAGCGGACCTTTGCGCTGGTTTTTGACAGTTGGGTAGGGTTATTTTCTAGGGAGATAGAGAAAGGTAGATCATTTCAAGGAGAAGGAATGAGGTGCGTGTGGGTTGCACGTCATATAATTAAGAGAATACACTGTGGGCTTAGAACAAAATTTGAATACCACCTCAGCTTCATCATGGCTTTGTGACTTTGTGGCCTTGGGCAAGTTACTCAACCTTTCTGGAACTCAGTTTCCCCATCTGTCTATGGGGAGCAATGAGACCTTTGTGGGAATAGCCGTTAGTACTAAATGAGACCATGAAAGCTCTGGCTGGTAGCTCAGTCGGTTAGAATATTGTCCCAATACACCAAGGTTGCAGGTTTGACCCTGGTCAGGGCACATGCAAGAAGCAACAAATGAATGCATAAATAAGTGGAAACAACAAATTGACCTTTCCCTCTCTCTCCCTTCCTCTAAAATCAATCAATTAATAAACATTTTTTAAATGACACAGTGAATTAAAAAGCTTAGCACATGGTAATTTCTTGACTTAAGTTCACAACTATTATTCACATTGTAGAGGAAATATAAACATTAAAAAAGATCAATTGGCTGGGTGACTTCTGAAACCCCTTCATATGGTAGGATAATGTACGCCTGGTGCTTAGCTCAGTGTCTGGAATATAATAAGACTGTTCAATGCACATTATATATTTTTTGTTGACATTATTCACCATTATAACCCTTGTCCAGTTGCCTGGCAAAAATTTATCAGTTCAAGTTCATTCTCAGTAATGTTCTTCTGAAAGGACAAACCCCCTGTTATTCGTTGAACTCAGTGGGTCTCAACTAGAGGTGATTTTGTCTTCTCCCCAACGCAGGAGACGTTGTGGGTTGTCACAGTTGGAGGTGTTACTGGCATTCAGTGAGCAGAGGTCAGAGATGCTGCCGAACAACCTACAATGTACAAGACAGCCCCCACCACAAAGAGTTAGCTAGCCCCCGATTTCAATAGTGCCGAGGTTGAGAAATCTTTTAACTGAAATCCAACACCTTTCTCTGACCTTAACTGGAACCTCTGGGAGGTCTCTTGAGTTCATTGACGTGGCCGTACAGCTTCATGTCCCATACATGCCTAGAGATTAATCTGTGAAGTTGAATTTCCAGGGACATTTAAAAGGAAATATAATGCCCTGGCTGGTTTGGCTCAGGGGATAGAGCATCGGCCTGCAGACTGAAGGGTCCCAGGTTCGATTCCGGTCAAGGGCATGTACCTTGGTTGCAGGCACATCCCCAGCAGGGGGTGTGCAGGAGGCAGCTGATCGATGTTTCTCTCTCATCGATGTTTCTAACTCTCTATTCCTCTCCCTTCCTCTCTGTAAAAAAATCAATAAAATATATTAAAAAAAATAAAAGGAAATATAAATAAAACTAGTCTCAACCTAAATCCCTGGACAATTGCATTGTCTCCATGTCTATGTACAGAGAAGGGTTTGTTCTTTAATCAGATCCTTTCAGGCCAATTCATAGCTCATCAGTCCCACTGGACTTGGTCAAAGGATTTTCAAGTGGACACTGTGCTTGTTTCTTTTTACCCATCTCTCCACCCCACCCCCACTGAAAGGAAAGAAAAGGGAGCTGATTTCTATTAAGCATTTACTATGTACCGGGCACCATGCTACTAGTAAGATCAAAGAATGGCTGATGGGTTTCAGTAGACAGGTTTCTCAAACTTGGCACTATTGACACTTTGGGTGAGATAATTTGAAGTATTCTACAGGCTTTTGTCCCCACTTGATTCTTACCAGTAGGTGTTATTATCTGTCTGTATAAAAGGTGGAACAGAGATTCAAAGAAGTGTAGTAACTCCCTACACTGGATTAATGAATAATGTTGTCCCCAGTTTTACATCCACTTGGTACCTGTGTCTGTGACCTTATTTGGAAAGAGAGTCTTTGCAGATGTACTTAGTTAAGGATCTTGAACTGAAATAATTCTGGGTTTAGGGTGTTCCCTAAATTCAATGACTAGTGTCCTTATGAGGAGAGGACACACATAGAAACAGAGAAGATGGTCATGTGAAGACAGAGGTAGAGATTGAAGTCACCTAGCTACAAGCCAGGGACACCAAGGATGTCAAGAGCCACCAGACTCTAGGAGAGAGGCATTGGACAGATTCTCCCTCAGAGCCTCCAGGACAAATTGATTTCATGAACACCTTGATTTTGAACTTCTGGCCTTCAGAACAGTGCGAGAATAGATTTCTATTTTTCTATTCCAGCTTGTGGCACTTTGTTACAGCGGCCACAGGAAACTCATACATTAACCCAAGATCACCCAGTAAACAAGTGGTAGGATCAATTTTTTTTAAACAAATGCTCATATAACTTCAGAGTTCCCTGCATTTCCCTTCAAATCTTACAGAGAAACATCGATCAGACCATTAAACCTCAGAGGGAAGGTAAGGGAGGGTGGGGGTAAGGGGGAGAGATCAACCAAAGGACTTGTATGCATGCATATAAGCCTAACCAATGGACACAGACAACAGGGGGTGAGGGCATGAGGGGGGGGGGGGGGTAAATGGGGGAATAAGGACACATATGTAACACCATAATCAATAGAGAAATTTTTTTTAAAAAAGTAATGGGTTATTCAGTTCCCGCTTCCCCAAGCAAACCCTTGGCTTTCCTGCCCCAATTATCTTCTGTTTACTTCCTCGATTTGATTATTGTCTTATTGCCTGGTCTGGGGCAGAAGCCACCTCACCAGCTCTGGGGTCCAGGGTTCTCTGGGATGTCCCTGCCATGGCACTCCCCCGGTCACTCACCCAGCTCCTGCCTGGTGGTCATCGCTGCTGATTGGTCAATGGCCATTCAGCCTCCGCCTTGAAAAATACTATGGAGGTCAACTCTGGTTTACCTCAAAGAAGTGACGATTGGTCTGGAAGATGATATGAACTCAATGCCTCGGACTCTGGTACTTCAGATCTCTACTTCTGAGGACTATGTGGCATCTCCCCAATGTCTTACCCATAGAAGGCCCCCTTCCTTCCCTCACACACTCCATGCTGTGTTCCCCTAACCTCACCTTCCCTTCCTGAATTACCCGGCGGTCCCTTTGGCAATGATGAACCCACAGGCCAGCGCATTCCCTGCCCTGGCTTTGGGGATCCCTGTAAGCAGCTTTCTCAGTAGGATTGCGACCCCCTGGTCATGGTTTGCCTTGGGCTTTGCACACATTCTCCCTTCAGGATATTTTTAGGGAAAAGACGGTTCCCTCCACTAAACCCAGCTTCCCCACGCAGGTAGGCAGGACTGGACCGAGAAAAGTCTTGGCTTAGAGTTTGTTATTTCCTTGTCCTAAACCAGCTCCTTCACACCTTAGGCTGAAGCACTCCTCCAGCCATTCTTCTTGGTTGACTTTTAAAATCTTACCTTTTCGCGTTTTTCTCATTGCTGCTTGCATTTCAGATCTGCTCTCCTTTGCTGAGAATGGGAGATGCAAGAAGGGGCACTGGAGTTAGCTGGCTTCCTGTTGCTAATAAAATCTTCCCAGCGTCTCACCTATGAGGCAGCATGAATGAGCCCTTTCTCCATCAGACATAGCAAGTCCACAAACATGTTTTGACTTCTTTTAAATTCAGAAGAAAAAAAGATGACTCTATCCAACATGGAGTCCAAGTGTCTTTGTACCAACAACAAGCTGTAAAATATAATTTTTAATGTTATTTTTTTATGGAGGAAGAAGTTTACAGAAGCAAAAGTGCCTCAGGCCCATCAAAGGTACATGGCAGCCCTGCCTTCCCCTCGCTTGACTATTTTGGTAAACAAATAACGAGGGACTTGAGAGCCCTGTTCACAAAACACTTTGCTTTCATTGTCTATCTGACCCCGACTCCCAACCACACAGCACATCAGCCACACAGCGAGTGCTTCATAAGCATTTTCTGAATAAATAAAATCTGCCAGGAAAATACTTAGTGTGATGCTGTGTTTAAGTTGATAAAGGGATTGACTGGCAGAGTTGGGAACCCATCTGACCGGTTCCAAGTCACGTGTTCTCTCTCCTCTGATGGTTCAACAGAGGCTTGGAGCTTTCTGGTCTGGCTTTCCAAGCTAGCCTGGTTTTATCTGGAGACCTGCAGGGTATCCGTGTTTTAAACTGTCCCTGGAAGGGAGCTGAAGGCATCTCCGGGCTGTGCCGGGGAGCATTTCCTAAGTCCAATCTCTCAGCAATGATCAAGAGCTACAGGTCTTCCCAGCTCAGCAGCTTCTATGCAAGTTCAAGTACTGACTTGAAAATAGATGACCTCCCCTGGCATGCTCAGCCTCATGGCAGTGCTATCGCCTGAGATAAAACAAGTGGTCGAATGCCCACCTGCAAGCTGGAAAGGATTAAGATCAATGTACCATTCCTCTCCCTCCAAACGCATATAGTCCAACAGTGTAATTATAAAAATTACTTATAAAGCCATCAGTCCCTGGGGTTTTCTTGCCCACAAGCAGTGGGGTTCCAGAGTCTCACCTTCATTTGCCAGGGTCTGAGAGAACTCCTCTTAGCCCCAACACACACTTCCATTCTTATCCTGGGACATCTTCCTGATTAAACCTCCCTGGAATCCAGCACCTTCGGTGAACGGATCTTGCCTGGGTCTGTGGAGTGATGACAAAATTGTCTGAAGATAGAGGCTCTGGGGGACAGTGTTACATCAGAAAGCTTCTTTTTAGTTTTTTTCCTGAGAGAAAATTAATAACCATGGGAGCTAGGGCCTTGAGATTGGAATTACCCCAGGAGACCCAGTTTTCAACTCTCAGTAACAGGAACGTGGGAAGCACTGTGGTGGATAATTGAACTTTCCAGAGAATCTAAAGTCAAAACAATTGGCAGGTAATTCAAATTCCTTCTTTCTCCTCTTATGGGAAAAGGGGATGTGAAATCTTTTGTTCATCCAAGGATATGCTTTACTGATTTTTTTGAGAGAGAGAAGGAAGGAGAGAGAAAGGGGGAGAGAGGGGGGGGAGAGAGAGAGAGAGAGAGAAGAGAGAGAGAGAGAGAGAGAGAGAGAGAGAGAAACATCAATCGGTTGTCTCCTGTATTCACCCCCTCACCCCCACGGGGATCGAATTCACAGGCAACCTTTTAGTGACGCTCCAACCAACTGAGCCACAAGGGCCAGGGCAGATCCTTTTATTTAATGGCTTTTAAAATCTGCACGGATAGGTGAACCATATTGTCTTTTCTTATAAACATGCTACCTGGTTTTAGAATCAAGATTGCATTGACCCAGTGGTTTTCAACCCTTTTTCATCTTATGGCACACATACACTAATTACTAAAATTTTGCGGCACACCAAAAAAAAAAGTATATTGTATTTTTGCTGATCTGACCCCCACCCCCGCAAAAAAAGCTATAATTTTATTTAATTCACATCAGATGGCTATTTTGTGTTGGCTGTTGTCATTTTTAAATTTGACAATCTAAGGGAAAAGAGGTCAGTGCCCTTGACTACATAGATATTGCATTTTTTACAAATAATTTTTAAAACATACTTTATTGATTTTTACAGAGAGGAAGGGATAGGGATAGAGAGTTAGAAACATCGATCAGCTGCCTCCTATATGCCCCCTACTGGGGATCGAGCCCACAACCAAGGTACATGCCCTTGACCAGAATCGAACCCAGGACCCTTCAGTCCGCAGGCCAACGCTCTATCCACTGAGCCAAACCGGTTAGGGTGGCATTGCATATTTTAAAAATTCTTGTGGCACATGAGTTGAAAGTCACTGCATTAACCTGATGAAAGGAGCTGAGCCGCTCGCACCAGCTGATGGAGCCGAGTGATCAGGACCAGCACTGGGCACCAGCAGCAGGTGTGAGCAGTGGCTCCAGCTCCAGCGCCGGCTGCGGGTGCGATCGGGGAGGGGGGGGGGAGCAGCACTGGCAGCAGGTGTGAGCACGGGGCGGGACTGAGGCAAGTGGGAGCAAAGAATTTTCAGTAACCACCAGAGGCTCGCCCCAATGACAGAGACCGGCGCCCTGCCTTGGTCTTGCGCCCTCCTCACCTGCTCCACCATCCCGCCATGGCCGACACCCACCATGTTTTGAGCACGCCCCCTGGTGGTCAGTGCACATCATAGCGACCAGTTGTTCGGTTGTTCTGATTGTTCCACTGTTCGGTCTTTTTTTGGTTAGAATTTGCATGTTAGCCTTTTATCATACAGGATAGATAACTAATTATTCAGTCATACCATAATCAAAGTTTTCTCTATTGCCTTACATGTATTTTATAGTTGGTTTTTCTAAATCAGCACCCAATCTAGTACCCTATATTGCACCTAGTTGTTATGTCCCTTGAATTTATCTCCATTCTTTTCATGACCCTGCTATTGAGACCAGACCAATTGTTCCGTGGAATATCCTACCTTCTGCACTTGTCTGATTGCTTTCTGTGGCATCCTTTAGCTTATTTCTCCTTACAATGATCATTCATTTCGATGATCAGCTTTGACCAATGAGCACATTTTATTCTTGTTCCTCCATCCTTTTAACATTAACCATTACCCAGTAAAAGTTTCATTTCACAGTGGCAGAGATATCCTAGGCTGGCTTTCATGACTCAACCATTTTCCCAGGAAACCTGGTTCTTTTTAGTGGCTTATGGTAATAGAGACATTATGATTAGTATTTCCTTAAATTATATTTTGTTTGTTTTCAAGATTGCTGCCTTTGTTTTCACTTGATACATATGTGTCTGGCAAATATTTGTCCACCCAATTATTTTCTTTTGTTGATTTATTTATTTTTAATTTTTTAATTACAGTTGACATATATTATTATATTAGTTTCAGTGTGCATCCCAGTGATTAGACATTACATAACTTACTAAGTGACATTCCTAATAAATCTCTCACCCATCTGACACCATACGTAGTTATTAGAGTATTATTGACTATATTCCCTATGCTGTACTTAACATCCCCGTGACTATTCTGTAACAACCAATTTGTATTTCTTAATCCCTTCTCCTTTTTCACTCATCCTCCCATCTGGAAACTGTCAAAATTTTCCCTGTATCTATGAGCCTGTTTCTGTTCTGATTATTCATTTTGTTTTTTTCAGATTCAATTGTTGATAGATATGTATTTATTGACATTTTTTGTTCGTATTTTTTTAATCTTTTTTTTTCTTCTTCTTAAAGAAGACCCTTTAACATTTCATAAAATACTGATTTGGTAGTGATTAACTCCTTTAGCTTTTTCTTGTCTGGGAAGCTCTTTATCTGTCCTTCCATTCTAAATGATCATTTTGCTGGGTTGTAGGTCCTTGTTTTTCACCACTTTAAATATTTCTTGCCAATCTCTTCTGCAAAGTTTCTGTTGAGAAATCATCTGACAGTCTTATGGGAGCTCCCTTGTAGATAACTGCTTTTTTTCTTTTTTCTTTTCTTTTTTCTGCTTTTAAGATTCTCTCTTTGTCTTTAACATTTGGCATTTTAATTATGAGGTGTCTTGGTGTGGACCTCTTCGGGTTCATCTTTTAATTTATTTATTTTTGTTAATCCTCACCTGACAATATTTTTCCCATTGCTTTTCAGAGAGAGTGGTAGAGAGGGGTAGGAGGGAGAGAGATAAAGAGAGAAAGAGAAAGAGAGAGAGAGAGAGAGAGAGAGAGAGAGAGAGAGAGAGAGAGAGAGAGAAGCATTGATGTGAAAGAGACACATTGATCGGTTGCCTCCTGCACATGCCCCAACAAGGGCCAGGGATCAAACTGCAACCCAGGACATGCCCTTGACTGGGAATCAAAACTGTGACCCTTCGGTGCATGGGTTGACACTCTAACCACCGAGCAACATAGGCCAGGACTCTTTGGGTTCATCTTGTTTGGAAATCTCTGTGCTTCCTGGACTTGTATGTCTATTTCCTTCACCAAGTTAGGGAAGTTTTCTGTCATTATTTTTCAAATAGGTTTTCAATTTCTTGCTCTCTCTCGTTTCTGGCACTCTCATGATGTGAATGTTGGAATACTTGAAGTGGTCCCAGAGGCTCCTTACACTATCCTCATTTATTTGGATTATTTTTTCTTTTTGCTGTTCTGATTGGATGTTTTCTGTTTCCTTATCTTCCCGATTTTTTATTTGATCCTCTGCTTCATCTATTCCACTGTTGATTCCCCATAAATATATTCTTCATTTCAATTAATGTAGTCTTCATTTCTGATTGGTTCCTTTTTACATTTTCTAGTTCTGCTTTTATGTTTTCTATCTCTTTGTTGAAGTTCTCACATCTACTCTTCCCCTACGTTCATTGAGCATCCTTACAACACATGTTCTGAACTCTGCATCTAGCAGATTGCTTGTTTCCATCTTGTTTAGTTCTTTTCCTGGAGCTTTGTTCTGTTCTTTCATTTGGGACATGTTTCTTTGTCTCCTCGTGTTGGCAGCCTCCCTGTGTTTGTTTCTGTGTATTAAGTAGAACTGCTACAACTTGCAGGCGTGGTAGAGTGGTCTTTTGTAGTAGGTGTTCTGCAGGGTCCAGTGGCACAGCCTCCCTGATCACCCAAGCTGGGCACTCAAGGTGCACCCCCTGTGTGGGCTGTGTACACCCACCTCTTACAGTTGAGCCTTGATCACTGTTGGCATGTCAATGAAAGAGATTTACCTCTGAGCCTATTAGCAAAAAGGACTGGCTGTGGCCACTGACCTCTGACCACTATGGAGGATCAGCTGTGCAGGGGCCCACCCCACAGAGCAGGACTTACTTCAGTGGGGCTCTGGTGCCCGCTGAGTTTGCCCCTTGAGTGTATCACTTGAGGAGGTGGTGGTGCTTTGACATGATATGAAGCTGTCCACTGGGTGTGCTGGCTCTGGAGCCTCAGGGAGGTGCAGCCTGTGTTCTGCCTGGGGCCTCCTGGCATGAGCTACAAAGAAATCTGCAGATGGCTACTACTTGTGCTGGGCTTGGAGTTGCCCAGGTGAGGCCAGGCTGTAAACCAAGGCCGTCTGCTGCTAGTGCCAGGCTGGGGGCCACTGAGTGAGAGGTGAGGCTTGCTTAGACCAGATGCTGCTTGTTTGAGGGATTTTAGGAAAATCTGAAGCATGAGCCAAGACAGGCCATTTGTATGGAAAAGCTACTGGAAATAACTTGGGTAGGCTTGAAAGTTGGGTGGGGCGGGCCTCAGGGAATCACCAGGGCAAAGAGTGTGAGCCCAATCGATAGAGTCTCAAATATGGCACCTGCCTGCTGGTCTGTGGGAGGAGGGCCAGAAAAGGAGCCATGGCTTCTGTCAGCATTCCATGTGGGATAAAGTTGTCCCCCCAGATCTTGCCCTGATACCAGACTCTGCATATGTCTCTGGTGACTTTTGAGTGGCTACCTCAGTGCTGGAGCACAGAGGGAGTGAGTCTGAGCATAGGCCCTTTAAGAGGAACTTCCTGGGACTCCAGCAAACCTCCTTCTCACTCGGCCTCAATCCCCACTGGTTTTTACAACCAGAAGCTATGGGGACTTCTCTTCCTGGCACTGAAACCTGGACTGGGGGGCCTGGTATGGAGCTAAGATCCTTCACTTCTCAGGGGGACCTGCACAGCTGATTTTTATCTGCCACATGTGGGTGTGGGACCTGCCTGTTCTGCATCTCCACCCCTCCTACCTGTATGTGTATATATATATATATATATATATATATATATATATATATATATTTTTTATTTTTTTTTTACAGAGAGGAAGGGAGAGGGATAGAGAGTTAGAAACATCAGTGAGAGAGAAATACTGATCAGCTGCCTCCTGCACACCTCCTACTGGGGATGTGCCCACAACCCAGGTACATGCCCTTGACCAGAATCAACCCTGGGACCTTTCAGTCCACAGGCCGACACTCTATCCACTGAGCCAAACTGGTTAGGGCCCTCCTACCACTCTTGATGTGGTTTTTTTTTCTTTATATCCTTAGTTGTAGGATTTCCACTCAACCAAATTTCAGGCAATTCTGAATGATGGTTGTTCTGTAGTTTAGTTGTCATTTTGATGTGGGAGGAGGCAAGTATCATATTTACCTGCGCTGCCATCTTGACCAGATACCCAATTATTTTCAAACTTTCAGTTCCTTTATCATAGTAAATTCAAAATATGGAGCAAGATGGCAGAAATGAGTACAGTTAAAACAGTATTGAATAAATGTGAATGGGTTTTAAAACATCAATGAAAAGATAAAGACTCTCAGAGTTAAAATAAAAAATAAACCCCAAGATTCAACTATATGCATGTTTTCTAGAGCAGGCACACTAGTCAAGGGAATACAGTCTTGACCATTGATGTCTTTAACTGTTACAACCTGGATCTTTTCTGTATTTGTCAATGTTAATAAAAGCCAGCAAGCAAAGAGTATCATAATTTAATCCATCTTACTGATGAAGATTATGAGAGCCAGAAAATTTAAGCACATTTTTCAATTATATAGAGCTCTCTCCCGCCCCCGCCCCCCCCCCCCCCCGAGTTAATAACTGTTTATTAGGATTCAAGGTTCTGAACAAGGTAGGAAGCAGTGGCAAGAGGGGTCAGGTAGAGGGATGAGGAGGGACTACCAGGCTTGGCTAGCTGGGTCACTGCTACAAGTCAAATGGGAACCCTGGCCGGGAAGGGCTCTGAAGAAGGGGGGCTTGGGGTCAGTGAATGGTGTATCGGACGTAGGGGACCTCGACATCCTCGCTCGCTCGCTCTCATCGTTGCAGCACAGCTCAAGCACCAGTGCCCGAACATGGCGGCCCAGCTTTCGCTTCAACACACGGCTTAAGATCGCTGTCATTGGTTGATCCAACCATTCCTTGAGCTTGGCGGCTGGCATGAAGAAGGAGCAGAGCATAGACACGCCCTGGGACAGCCTGGTGATCTCCAATTTATGCTCTGTCTTGAAGTAGTCAAGGTCCTGTTTGAGAGTCATCTCCACAGCATTAGGCCACAGCTTCTGTACCTCAAAGCGATCCCACAACGTCCATTCCCAGGTATAGTACTGGTGACAGGGTGCGGGAAGGGGTTCAGAGAAGGTGAAGAAAGGCAGGGCCTAGTTGAGGAAACCATCCTTGTAGGAGTCAAGTCTTCGGTGCCCCTGAACCACCTTGTGTAGCTCCAGGCACACAAGGCCAACCACAGCTGCGGTGGCTGTGGCGACGGCTGGGATGATGTTCCCTGCAATCAGCTGGCTCTTGTGCTGGTCTGCAGCAGGAATGCAATAGCTCTCTGCCCGGAGGTTGGATGCAGCCACAATGAAATCAATATGGAAGTTGGTGTCATCATCCTTCTCAAATTCAGTGGGGTACATCTTGAACCCAGGAAGCTTTTCTGGACTAGGCAGTGTGGCCTTGAGCTCCTCTAGACGGCTTTCATCAACAGAGGCACTGGCGCTCTGCAGTGGATCTTGACACCAGACTAGTTGGTGGTGGGGGGGGGGGTGAACTCGGGGACCTGAACAGACTGTAAGAGTGCGGCCACAGCAGCTCGGTCCTGAGAGCCTGCCAGCCCATAGATGTGGGCAAACAGGTTAGCGCCAGTCACCACGTAGTCCAGATGCAGGGGATTGTGGACAGCAAATGTGAGTGGGTGTGGACATTGTTTGGGTCCAGACCAGAAGGGAGCCCCTGAGCTTGTGAGCTGGTCAGGAGGGAAGCTGTGCAGCCGCTGCCGGCGATGTTAGAATACGGGCTGTGCCAGTGGTGGCAGCCCCGCTCACACAGTCAGCCCGGGTCTGTGGCCGCTGCAGCAACAGGCTGCGCTGCAAGGCCTCCAGCACCTCCAAGGGTTGGGTGCCCACCAGCCGCAGGGTTCACTCCACAAACGTGGGGTCTGTGATATATAGAGCTCTTAAACTGCCATTTAATCTATGTTAGAGCCCATGTTTTTATTGATTTTAGAGAGAGAGGAAGAAGAAGAAGAAGAAAGAAGAAGAAGAAGAAGAAGAAGAAGAAGAAGAAGAAGAAGGAGAGAGAGAGAGAGGAGGAGGGAGGAGGAGGAGAGGAGAGGGAGAGGGAGAAGGAGGATAAAAGGAGGAGGAGGAGGAGGAGGAGGAGGAGGAGGAGGAGAGGGAGAGGGAGAGGGAGAAGGAGGATAAAAGGAGGAGGAGGAGGAGGAGGAGGAGGAGGAGGAGGAGGAGGAGGAGGAGAAGGAGAGACACATTGATTTGCTGTCTCCTGCATGCTCCCTACTGAGGAATGAGCCTGCAGCTGGGGCATGTGCCCTGACCCAGAATCAAACCAGTGACATCTTGGTGCATGGGACAGTGCTCAACCAACTGAGCCACACTGGCCAGGGCTAGAAACGATGTTTATTTAAAATATACAGTATATTTTTATTGATTTCATATAGGAAGGGAGAAGAAGAGAAGAAACATCCATGATAAGAGAGAGAGTCACTGATTGGCTGCCCGCTACTAGGAATCAAGCCCACAATCTAGGCACGTGCTCTGACTGGGTTGATGCTCAACCAACGGAGCCACACCGGCCGGGGCTACCCCCAGTTTTGTAAGCCCCTTCTTGCTTAGTCTCAAGTAATGATGGCCTCTGGTTTATGACCCTGTGTAATGAATTCATTTCACCATCTGTGCCTTAGAATGTGTTACCTGTCTGTGGGCAGGTGGGGAGCATCACATTGGTGTCTCTTGGCACGAACGCACACACATCTTCTTGAACAGACAAGCAAGGGAAGACTTTCCCCTTCCCCCTCAAATATAAAAATAAAAAAGAGAAACATAAAGATAATAATAAATACCACCAAACACTGGACATGCTCTGTGTATCAATTACTGTGTCCAGTGTTTTATAATTATTATCTTTTTAATTATAACAAATGTACAAAAGAAAATAAACTGTCTCCCAGAATATGGTTTACTACTGGGTGTCCCAAAGATATACACACTTTAAGAGCTGATCGCTCAATTTTGAAAATGAAATTTTTAAAAATAAACATTAAATTCTATATAATTATAAGTATTCACAGTGTGTGTATACATTTTTTTCCGGACACCCTATATTTACAGTTCTTCACTTCCTTTGAGAGGGATAGACTCTAAGGGAGGTTTTCTATGTTGAGCTGAGTTGAGTGAAGAATGTTGGAATGTGAAGTGGAGAGGGGGGTGCTAGTAGGAATGGAGTCCTTTAAATAGATCTGAACGTTCAATTGGATAAAAAATAATATGGGGCAAAATCTGGGAAAGAGAGGAATAAAGAAAAAAAGGGTGGTAACAGGAGAATTTGCACATGAGGAAGGAGAAAAGAAATGAAGAGGAGGAAGGGAGGGAGGGAGGGAGGGAGGGAGGGAGGGGAAGAGGGGAAGAGAGACTGAGAGAAAAAGGAAGAAAAGAGAGAAAGGGAAGAAGGATCAGGGCCTGGGTAAGAACATAAAGCTTGTTAAAAGGGTGTTGCTATCTGCCTTCTTATGGAAATCCTTTCCCCTTTTTCCCCATATACTTTTAGCAAGACATCAATTCTCATTAGTGAGCTTAAGTTGTATCTTTTGGGAGATGTGTCGAATGGCAGAGTGCTAACTCAAGACGGTACAAATGGGTGCCCTCAGTATGCAGATGAGAAAATTGGGTGGAGGTCACCCGGCATGGGAATGAAGGGAGATACGTGGAACTTCAGGTCTGTCTGATTCCCTTGCTGGTGTTTGGGAATACCATAGGACTGAGGATCCAGGAAGGGGGCCCTCTGCAGGATGTAAATTGTTAACTCAAAGGTGAACCCAGATATTTAAGTTGGAAGCGGAAGATGTTTTATAATAATAAACCTAAGTACAGCTGTCACATAGGAGTGCCTGCAGTTTGCCAAATACGGCGGTAAGGATTTCACATGCATTAGCTCCACTAAGTATCACAATTAACTAGTTACCCACATTGAGACATCTCCCACATCTCTTATAGTCAATGTTTTTGAGATGAGGAAAATGAGCTTCTGAGAGATGAAGCTGCTTGTCCAAGCCTGCACAGTTGTGAATTGGGGAAGCAGGAATCGACTACAATCTGGAATAGTCTGGAGTTGGTGATCAGAAATCTCTCTCTCGGGTTCCTACAGAGGGAGGTTTGGTCTTGATCAGGAGGGAAGGCTCTCATTGGAAGGAATAGACACATTTAAGGAAAAGGGTGCAGGTGCAGCCTTAGGTACACACAGCCAGAAAGAAACACTGATTCCAGGGAACCAATGAGAAACTGGAAGTTTGGCAAACTGGCTACAGCAGTTTGGGGTTTGATTTCATTGTTTTACTCATTATTGTGATAAATAATTCCCACCCCCTAAATCAGGGATCCTCAAACTTTTTAAACAGGGGGCCAGTTCACTGTCTCTCAGACCGTTGGAGGGCCGGACTATAGTTTAAAAAAAACCATGAACAAATTCCTATGCACACTGCACATATCTTATTTTGAAGTAAAAAAACAAAACGGCAAAAACACCCACATGTGGCCCACAGGCCGTAGTTTGAGGACGCCTGCCCTAAATGATGTCCATGTTGAGAGCCTGTGCATATATTTCCTTTGCAGATGTGATCCAGTTAAGGGTCCTAAGACGGGGTGGAGGTGGGGGCTGGGGGAGGGAAGTATCCTGAATCGTCCAGGTGAGCCCGATAGGAACACAGCGGTCTTTATGAAAGGGCAGCAGGAGACAGAGACGGAGAGAAGGAGATATAACGACGGGAGGGATTAGAGTGATTCGAGAGCCGGACCATGAGCCAAGGGGTGCAGGCTGCCTCCAGAGCAGTGGTTCCCAACGTGGGCACACGCCGCACAGGGGGGCAATTTAATTTTTAAGGGGGCAATTCGAGAATGAGTTATTAACAGTGAATTTTTTTGCATTTCTTATGGTTCTAGGGGCTTCATGTACAGTATATAAATATCTATTGTGACATATTTATGCATTTCAGTTCTCATATCTTTCAAAACTTTATTTGCTATTTTTTCATATCACTTCATATTACTATTGGGGGTTTTTTTTTAGGTTTTTTTTTTGTTTTTTTAACAATTCCTTAGTGAGTTCTTCCTCAGTACTTCAACTGTCCTTTTGTTCTTTTCTTTTTCTCTTTCATGGATGCCAAGTTCTTTCGAAGCTTGTTTAGACCAAGCATTTTAGGCTTCCTCCACGTGAATAGGAGTTCACTTTTTGAATAATAAGAATTATATGTTATGGGGGGGTGGGGCATCAGGATTTTAGAGATGCTTAGGTGGGGGATGGCCAAAAAAAAGTTGGGAGCCACTGCTCTAGAAGCTGGAAGAGGCAGGAGACAGATGCTTTCCTGAGTCCTCCAGACGGAAGGGACACCTGGATGCAAACTTAGGGAGACAGTTTCAGACTTACGGCCTCCAAAAACAGAATAAATGTGTGTTGTGTTAAGCCAATAAATTGTTATGATTTGTCACGGCAGCCCTAGAAAACAAATACATTAATTGGCACATGAAATGGCATCCTGTTATTCAACATTATGTTGGCTTTGTTAACAAAGTTTGTTTCAAGCCAGGTTCTTAGGCCATTCTTTTTGTAGAGGAGATTAAAGGAATGTTGAGATGGCTCATGAGGAATGTTGAGTATCCTTGGAACTCTGTCAACAAAGGAAAGAATCTCAATAGCAGGGCTGCAAGATGTGCTCATTGGCAGGCAGTCCTTTGGTGTTCACGGTGAGGATAAGTATTTATTGTGGCTTTGTTAGGGTACCCACTACAGGGTCTGGCATGTTGTCTGCGCTCAACGAACTATAGCGGGATAGGAACTGAGGGACACCAGGATTCTTCTGCTTGCTGTAGACTGTGTAAGCTCAGCAGATGTGCTAAAAGTCCTCTGTGACAGTGGTCTCTGCATTATAACAAAGATACATGAATATGAACTTTGAACATATTCCAAGTTGAGAAAGCTGAAATGCAGGGCTGACCTGGTGGAAATACTTACACAAAGAAAAAAATCACCAGTGATGGGTAGATCTGGAACTCATCTCCTGTTAGATGAAAATGTGACTCTGTGTGTGTGTGTGTGTGTGTGTGTGTGTGTGTGTGTTAATCCTCACCCAAGGATATTTTTCCATTGATTTTTGGGGAGAGTAGAAGAGAGAAGGGAAGAGAGAGAGAAACACCTCCATTGGTTGTCTCCTGCACTAGCCCTGACCAGGGCCTGGGCTGGGGAGAAGCCTGCAATCAAGGCACGTGCCCTTGACTGGAATCAAACCCAGGACCCTTCAATCTGCAGGCTGGCGCTCTATCCACTGAGCCAAACTGGCCAGGGCATGAAAATGTGACATTTTTACAAGGCTTCTTTTTCTTTTGGATTTGTGAATTACCATTCCCCAGAGAAACAGAACCAATAGGATGTATATGTATACATATATATCCATATATAAATATCCTATATAATAAAAGCCTAATATGTTAAGTGTCTGTCCATTTGCTTGACCATTGGACTAGTCGCTATGACACGCTCTGACTGGTAGGTTGGTTAGCTTGCTAATGGGGACTGGGCAAGACCAGCCGGACACACCCTGGAGCCCTCCCGTAGTCCCTCTCGTGGTCCCTCCCTGGTCCCAATCGTGCACCGGTGGGGGCCCTCGGCCTGGCCTGCACCCTCTCGCAATCCGGGACCCCTCAGGGGATGTCCTCAGGCCAGGCCGAGGGACACATCGGTGCATGAATCCATGCTCCAGGCCTCTAGTAAATAATAAAATATATGTAATTATATTATTTATCATATCATAGATTATGTTATAATTATATATTTCATATAATTATTATAATTATTAACATAATATATAAAAGTAACAGTATGTGTTAATATAATTATGTTAATATAATAATATATGATTATTATAGTACTAGAGGCCCTGTGCACAAAAATTCGTGCACTCGGTGTAGGGGGTGTCCCTCAGCCCAGCCTGCACCCTCTCACAGTCTAGGAGCCCTTGGGGGATGTCCACTTGACAGCTTAGACCCACTCCCCAGGGAAATGGGCCTAAGCTGGCAGTCAGACATCCCTCTGCCAGCCCGGGAGCCCTCGGGGGATGTTGGACATCCTTAGTGCTGCCTAGGAGGCGGGAGAGGCTCCCACCACCCACCGCCGCAGCACTCGCGCCCTCAGCCCAGCTTGTGGCTGAGCTGCGCTCCCCCTGTGGGAATGCACTGACCACCAGGGGTCAGACGCTCAATGCAGGAGCTGCCCCTGGTGGTCAGTGTGCATCATAGCGAACAGTCATTCCACCGTTAGGGTCAATTTGCATATTACCCTTTTATTATATAGGATAAGTATTATGTAATATACTACATAATGATATAGAACATAAGATCATAATATATACATTATCATATATACAGATATAAAGAGATTTGTTATAGGGAATTGTGTCATGCAATTATGAGGCTGAAAATTCCTAAGATCTTCAGCTGGGAAGCTGGAGAGCCAGGAGAGCTGATGGAGTGAGTTCCTGTGTGGAAGCCGGCAGCCTCTGGACCAAGAAGGGCTGATGTTTCAGCTTGAGTTCTAAGGCAGGAAATAACTGATGTCTCGGCTCAAGGCAGCCAGGCAGGCAGAATTTGCTCTTATTCAATGAAGGGCTATAGCCCCTTGGGTCTATGCAGGTCTTCGGGTGAATGGATGAGGCCCACCCACACTAGGGAGGGCAATCCGCTTTGCTAGCCTATCGATTTAAATGTTAAGCTCATTCAAAACACCCTCACAGGAACCCCCAGAGGAGTGATTGACCAAATATCGGTGTACCTCATGGCCCTGTCAAGTTGACACACCAAATTTTTAAAAATATATTTTTATTGATTTCAGAGAAGTAGGGAGAGGGAGAGAGAGAAAAAACATCAATGATGAGAGAGAATCATTGATCGGCTACCTCCTGCACACCCCCCACTGGGGATCAAGCCCAAAACCCAGGCATGTGCCCTTGACTGGAATTGAACCTGGACGCTTCAATCTGCAGGCTGAGGCTCTATCCACTGAGCCAAACCAGCTAGGTTATTGGTGGCTTTTTTATGATGCTATTATAAATGGTATTGACACAAAACATTTTCATTTTCCATTTATTACTAGTACACCCACATGGTTTTTGTATATTAGTTTTACATTCTCTGACCATGCTAAATTCATTTATGATTTCAATTGTGTTTTGTCAATTTCTTAGGCTTTTTCTATGTAGACAACTGTGTCATCTATGAATAAACACTATCATGACTCCTCCCTCAAACAGGCTATGGATTTAATAATTCTTTAGCTTTGTTACTCTTCCATATTATTGTTATCCAATATTTTTTAAAAATATATTTTTATTGCTCTGCCAGTGTAGCTCAGTGGCTGAGTATTGACCAATGAACCAGAAGGTCATGGTTTGATTCCTAGTCAGGGCACATGCCCAGATTGTGGGTTCGATCCTGGGTAGGGGTGTGCAGAGGCAGCCAATTGATGATTCTCTCTCATCGTTAATGTTTCTATCTCTCTCTCCCTCTCCCTTCCTCTCTGAAATCAATAAAAAAATATTTTTAAAAGATATGTTTTTATTGGTTTCAGATAGAAGGGAAGGGAGAGGGAAAGAGGGAGAAACATCCATCGGTTGCCCCCAACCCTCCCACCCCCGTACTGGGGATTGAGCACATAACCCAGGCATGTGCTCTGACCTGGGATTGAAACCGGTGACTTCTTGGTGCATGGGACAACATTCAACCACTGAGCCACACTGGCTGGGCTGTGATCCAATATTTTAATTCTATGTTTTATATAGCCTACAGTTAGACTCCATTACTTTTATTTCTCTCCTCCATTGTGTCTGATCTGTATTGCTGGACTGTTTCTAGAACCATGGGGGATCTGAACAATTCTGAAAGTGTTGACGTGTCACCGTGTCTAGCATTTGGGGTGGGAAGAGGCAGCAATAGAGGATGTTCATTCTGAGGATCAGACATCTTCAGCTTCCCAGTATCCTTTCCTGACATCTGCTGAGGGGAGGAACCACCGTGGGAGAGATCATCCTGGAATCCAGTCCCATTTCCCCAAAATGCCTTTACCGGGGACAGCCCAGCTTGACTTACCCGGCTTGGAATGGGGGAGGATTGATGACCAGAGCTCCTGGGAGTAGGGGGTGTCTAAACTGAGACCTGAAGGAAGAACAGGACTGCCCAGCTGTGTCGCGCCAGCACGGCCAAGGGTGAACCTGAGTGGGGGCAGTGAAGGATTGAGAAAAGACAGACAAGAGAATGAAAGCTGGATCTCGGTGGGACTGCTGTCTTCTCTGATGGAAAGCCTCTCTGATGGAGAGCTAGCGACAGTGCCACGGACTACAAGCCGTGTCTTTATTTTATAACCAGATGCCATGAGGCAAAGTAAGGGCGTGGTCAAGATTTTTACAACATTCTCGTGGGTTTCCATCCTACTCAATTACATGCACCTGAACTCTATCAAGCCCACATCACTCAGGCACGTGGGACCACGTGTTCGAACCATAGGTTCAAGCTTACAACTATAGCTGTTGGCTATAATTGTGCTGGGAGGGCTCTGCTCTCTAAGCTGGGACTTGCACGTGGCCATGAGAGGACTGTGCCCTCTCATTAGTCTGAGGCTTGAACCTGTCCAAAAACTCTAGCCGCTCTCCACACCCGGCCACCGTGGGTCAGTGGTTGAGTGCCAACCTATGAACCAGGAGGTCTCGGTTCGATTCCCGGTCAGGAGGCAGCCAATCAATCATTCTCTTTCATCATTGATGTTTCTATCTTTCTCTCTCTTCCTTCCTCTCTGAAATTAATAAAAATATATCATTTTTTTTTTTAAAAAGGAAGAACAGAAATGAGCCAGGTGGAAATGAATGGTGTGAGGAAGGGGTTCCATCCAGGCAGAGAGAATAGTATGTACAAAGCCCAGAGTGATGAGATTCTTGTCTGTCCAGGAGAAATCATAGACATGGGGGTGAAGGAAGGGAAGTAAGGTCAGATGTGGGCTGGGATCACCACTCAGGTGGGGAGTTCAGAGTTGATTCTAGTCTCACTGAGAAACCACTGGAGGGTTTTAGGCAGGGGAGGGACATGATCTCACTCACTATTTCTCTGACAGCTCTGCGGAGTGCAGACTTGAAGGGGTGGGATTGGAGGATTGAAGACCAGCTGTGTAGGCATCGAGGCAAGAGATAGGGGTGTAATAGCCCGGACCAGAGTGGGAGTGGTGAAGGTGACATAAGAGGCCAGAGTTGAGTCTTAGTCTGTTAAGCAATGAAATCCAGATGGTCTTGGAACAGCTGTGGAGAGGATTGGGGGGTGGGGTGGAGATCCTGGCCGAGATGGGGGGATGGTATGGCAGAGGGAAGGTTGGCATTCACTAAGATGGGAAGGTTGGCATTTGCTAAGATGGGGAGGGAGCAGGCAAAGCAGGCAGCGGGGAGGGGGACCCTAAGACACAGCCCAAGGAGAAAGCGTCCTCCCAGGCTCGGCTTCAGTATCCCCGCTAGGAAGATGGTCCACTTCCTTCTGTGGTTCCCTGTGGTCTAGTTCTGACCACAAGGAGGTGGGTGTCTGTACCCAGCTCTGCCTCTCCCAAGACGGAGGGCTCCTTCAGTGCTAGGCTATGGCAGCATTCTCTTTGGGTTCTCAGATCCATACCAAGTTCCTTAGCCAGGGCTCAGTGAAGATGTGACGCATGGATGACGGAAGGAGGGAAGGAGGAGGAGGAAAGAAGGAGGGAGGGAGGAAGGAAGGAAGAAAGAAGGAAGGAAGGAAGGAAGGAAGGAAGGAAGGAAGGAAGGAAGGAAGGAAGGGAGGAAGGAAGGCAAGCTCCTGGGAGACACCTGTGGAACCCACCCCTGGGATGTCGCCCGCAGAGATAAAACTCTCTCCCTACCCACTGCTGCCCCTCCCCGCCCCAGGCCAGGCTCCTGGCAGGCGTCCCCCAGAGAACAAGGCAAGCAGTGCTTCTGTTTCCAGGGCCCTTTTCCAGGAACAGGTGACAAGGGCTGCAGGAGCTGGAAGGGGAGGGAGAGGGCATTCGGACTACGGAGAACGGAGAGGAGCAGAGGAAGGACCTGGCTGAGGGATGGACGTGGGGAGTGAGGTAGGGTGGAGAGGGGAGTCTGCAGCCCCAGCATCTAGCCCCAGGCTGAGTGAGCCAGTCTGGGCTCCTGTCCCACACAGCGTCCCACACGGAGCCCATCTGTGGCTGCCTCCCTGCCCCACAGCAGCCATGCTCACCGGGTCCAGTCCCAGGCAGGGAGTGGTCTTTGGGCCAGACGGAGAGGGAGAGGGGGGTTTTAAGCCAGAGGGTCACATTGTGTGTGTCACATGCATGTGTGCTCATGTGTGCATCGCCTGTGCGTGCTGCTGAAGGCACTGAGAGTGTCTGTCTGTGTCTGTGTCCGTGTCCGTGTCCTTGTCCGTGTCTGTGTCTGTGTCCGTGTCCGTGTCCGTGTCCGTGTCCGTGTCTGTGTTCGTGTCTGTGTCTGTGTAGTTGTGTGTGTCTAGATTTGTTTCTTTTCACTACTGTAGCCAAGTGCTTACAAACCAGTGGCTTAAAAGACCAGACATTTATCCCCTCACAGTTCTGGGGCTGAAAGTGCAAAACCAAGGTTTTGGCAGGGCCGTGCTCCCCTTGAAGGTGCTGGGGGTGGGGGTTGGGGGGATCCTTCCTCGTTTCTTGCAGCTCCTGGTGGCCCTTGGCGTTCCTTGGTTTGTGGCTGCATCACTCCAGTCTGCCTCCATCTTCCCATGGCATTCCTTCTGTGTCCCCTGCTGTCCCTATGACGACACCAGCCATTGGATTAAGGGTTTACCCTGATCCAGTATGATCTCATCTCTATCCTTACGTTATTCCATCGGCAAAGACCCTGCTTCCAAGTAAGGCCACATGTTGAGGTTCCAAAACCTATGCACCTGAGCCGGTGCTCAGCTCTGCCCACTTCTGTGAGTGCAGGACATACATTTGGGGTGGGGGGGATTTAATTCAACCCACCACAGTGTGCTTGCTGTGTGTCCCTGGCTTATCCCAGTCCCAGACTAGCTGCAGGCAGCTGGGCAGCGCTCGGGGGATACATGCAGGGCGAGTGTCTGCTCCTGGCTCCGTGTTTCCTGGGCGCCACTGTCACTGTGTATTTCAGAACCGATGAACTGAGCCGGCGCTCCGCTCTGTCCACTGCCGTGAGCCCAGGCTTGGGCTATGGCCAGACGCATACGCAGAGGGCGCTGAGTGGGTGGAGTCGTGTCCCCTTGAGGAGGAAGGGCACAGGGACAGGATCTGGGAGCCTGGCTTGGGGCCCTGGCTGGGAGCCCAGAGCTGGGATGAGGGCGCCGGCCCTTCTCCTCCCTGAAGTCCAGACTGTGCAGGTGACTTGGAGCGCCCTCCTGAGCGTCCTGCAGAGGCGTTGTCCTGGGAAGAGTGGCACAGGAAAGCGCCAGAGGGGGACAGGAAGCCGGGAGAGCCCTTTTTGTGTATATATTTGTAACATTTGGATATTTAGGAGCTGGTACCCTGGAGCCCGTTTGTAGCCAGAAGAGAGCAGGAGGTGGGCTGACCCAGGGATCAAGGACTGGGGGCCAAAGGGCATCCACAGTCAGAGGAAAGATTAGCCTGGAACTGGGGCTGAAACCCTGCACTGTCACGGCGCCAATATGTGTCACCTGATGGGGAAGGATGCGTGACAGCCAGCCCAGCAGTGACCATAAAAGAGGACAGCAATGGCAGCAGTGTGTCCGGAGAACATCCTCTGTGATGAGCACTTGGTGTCCAGGTCCCACAGAGAACCTGCGAGGGCCGTTCTCTGGTTGTCCCAGCACTCGGTCGGGGCCGGGATTTGAACCCCGGGTCTGCATGACTCACCACCTGTGTGTGTCTCAGAGAACAGAATAGATTCTAGTAGCAGGAGGAGGAGGAGAGGAAGGACGGTGGGCAGGCACTGCTCCAGGAGACAGGGCTGGGGCCACGGCACCGAGAGGCATGTATGAGGGACCTCATCTTGACACTCGAGCCCAATTGTCCGTTTTCCAAGTAGGATTCGGGGTCCTCCGAGCCTTGGCTGGTAGTGGCTCTGAGGGGCCAATCCTCTAGGCCAGTGGTCGGCAAACTCATTAGTCCACAGAGCCAAATATCAACAGTACAACGACTGAAGTTTCTTTTGAGAGCCAAATTTTTTAAACTTAAACTATATAGGTAGGTACATTGTTATTACCTTAATTAGGGTACTCCTAAGCTGGCCTTTGCTAAAAACTCAAGGGGCCAAAAAGCTGCATGTGGCTCGAGAGCCACAGTTTGCCGACCACTGTTCTAGGGGGAAATGGAAGGGGACTGTGTAATATTGGGGAGTGAACATTGTCTGAGGGTATTTGAAAACTTGTTATCAAATATATATATGGTACATATGATTGATATATGTATGTATCACTGATTGGAAATATATATATACTGTATATTCCCCATTTTTGTTGGACTTAAACTTAGGAGCTTTGAGTAAATCATGATTTTCACAACAATCCTGTTCTATTTATTCCCATTTATCACTGGTCCTTTCCCCACCCCCAACAGGCAGCGTTTTTAATTTGTTTCATGTGTGTCCTGCTTGTGTGAATTCTTATAAAATGTATGTTGCTGCACAGACATGTTCTGACAGTGGTGCGTTATACGGTGCTGGAGGTCTCCTATTTTTCCTAACTTTTAACCCAGTGCTATGTTTGTAGGAACCATCCATATTGCTATGTCAGTCTTGTTTTTCCCCCCAAATGTTGTTTAGGGCACACGGCCCACCTCCACCAGGTTTTAATTCTCTACTCCCACAGACAGTGGGGTCTCCCAGACTGTCCCCCACTCTCTTGCCAACACAGACGATGCTGAGATGAACATTCCTGACCGTGTCCCCTCACTGACCTGTGAGTTTCTTTCAGAGGGAGACTCAGGAGCAGTGTTTGCGGGGCTTAGGGTAAGTGCTCCCTTCCTTTGGCCACGAGCCCCCAGGTACCTGCTAGAATGACTGAAGTTCACTCATCTTCACATCCGGGCCAACACACAGCAGCAGCCAGCTTTCTCATGCTGGCTTCTCCGCCAGGCGCAAAGGGGTGCCACGCTGCTGCTTTAAATCGCACGCCTCTAACTGCCCGTGAGCAACGGCAGGTCTTCGTTTCCTGCTGGCCTATTGCGTTTCCTCTTCTGCACATTGCCTGTGCCTGCCCCTTCCCACTTCCTATTGGAATCCCAGCCTTTTTTCTCATCGGTTTGCAGACATTCCTTATAGATGCTAGTTATGAATCTCCTGTCAGTGTTTATTGAGGTGTACATCATACACAAAAGCCTGCACATATTTAATGTATACATTTTGCTGAGTTTGGACATATGCCTACACCTGTGATATCGTCACCACAATCAAGGTCATACCCTCACCTCCAACAGGTTTCTTTTATATATATAATTGATTTTTTACAGAGAGGAAGGGAGAGGGATAGAGAGTTAGAAACATCAATGAGGAGAAATATCGATCAGCTGCCTCCTGCACACCTCCTACTGGGGATGTGCCCACACAACCAAGGTACATGCCCTGGACCGGAATGGAACCTGGGACCTTTCAGTCCGCAGGCCGATGCTCTATCCACTGAGCCAAACCGGTCAGGGCACCAACAGGTTTCTTGCGTCTCTTTACTTTTCTGTGTGTGAGAACACTGAACCTAAGGTCTGTCCTCTTCACAAGTTGTGTTAATTGAAATAGATTTGACATATATCCATGCAAATTTAAAGTGTACGCGTTAATTTGATACATTTACTTATTGTAATATGATTGCCATGGTCGCGATAGCACCTTTATGACATCACATGATTATCATTTCTTTTATGTGGTGGGAATAAGTAAAATCTAGTCTCTTATCAAGTTTGATGATTGTAATACAGCATTGTTGTCTATATTCCTAACACGTTTCTAAGTGCACATCATCGTATTGTTAACGACAGGCTCCGTGGTGTACAGCAGATCTCTAGGACTTACTCAATATCGCAAATATCTTCTTGCCCTCTGTCATCTGTTAACTTTGTCCATGATGCTGATATGATTTATAATTTTGATGTAATGAAATTAACCTTTTTTATTTATGATTTGTGTTTCTTCTTTATTTTTAAAAAACTCATTTCCTGTTCCTAGATCACAAAGATTCCACTCTACTTTCTTTTATCTTTCAATTGGGTTATTAATCCAGCTTGGTCCTCTCTTTGTACAGGATAGTAATTGAAAGCCCATTTTTTGTTTTTATCTACATAGAGAGATACTCTCCTCTACAGCATCTCCTGAGCAATTTGTCATTTTCTGATTTATCTGTGCTGTGAACCTAACCATATCTGAGCGGCTCCATATCTGAAGTCTCCATTCCGAACCACTGGTCTGTTTGTCTTCCGTTGCAGTAATCCTCAATTGCTTTATTTCCAAGATGTTTGTAGAATTCTCAGAAGGCAATTTCCCCACCTCCTTTCACTCTCCATGTCAAGGTTGACTTAGTTATTCATGGATCATTATCTTTTCATAGAAATGTTAGAATATGTTTATTATTTTTCTCAAAAAATCCAACTGAATTTTTTTAGAATATTACATTGAATGTATAGATTAAATTTGGGGGAGAATTAACACTTTTATGATATTGTCTTTCACCCATTTATTTATATTATCTGCTGTGTTTTCTATTAATTAGAGGTTTAATTGATCTCTGTGGAGGTCTTGTGTGTGCTTATTTAAATTAATTGTACATACTTGATAGATTTGATGCTATTTTGGATGGCACCTTGTTTTTCTAAACTATTTTTCTCTTTAATTTTAAGCTTACAAAAAGTTGCAAAACAACACAGGAAATTTTTGTGCTCCCCTCATTCAAATTCCTGAAATGCCAGCATCTTACAGAACCCCCATGCAAGGATCAGAACCACTGACACTGGTGTAATACTACATAGCAAACTACAGATCTTACTAGAATTTCCCCAGTTTTCCCACTGATGTCCTTTTTCTATTCCAGGGCACAACCCATTTCATTTAGTCATTTCAACTTTTCATTATCATTCAGTACTTAATATTTCTTAATTTTCTGTGTAGCCCAAAGATTAGTAATATGTTACTATGCTACTGTCAACGGTTCAACCTAATATTTGTGCTCCAATATACAGGAACTTTCAGGTACCCTCTTCATATTAATTTCCAAATGTATTGCAGTGTGGTCAGGTAACCTGGGTCTTTGCAATATTTGCCCTTGGAAATTTACCTAGACTTCCTTTATACCTCACACAAGGTCCTTTTTGGTGATAATTTCATGTTCTTACTGTGTTGTTGTTTTTTGTTTGTCTGTGTGTGTGTGTGTGTGTGTGTGTGTGTGTGTGGTTTAATGAATAAGAGAAAATGCATATTTTTGTGTTTGTATATGTTAGATATACATATGTATGTGTATGTATATATTAGATATTTTATTAATATATTTACACATAGCTCAGGTATTAAATAAAATGACAGAATTAAGTTCAAAACAACAGTAATGACCAAAAAGATAAATGCATTAAATGCACCAGTTAAAAGAGAGATACAACCATTAGTTGCTACATTTTTAATTTTTTTTAAATTGATTTCAGAGAAGAAGGGAGAGAGAGATAGAAACATCAATGATGACAGAGAATCATTGATCAGCTGCCTTCCTTCTGCACGACCCCTTGTGGGGATCGACCCCGCAACCCAGGCATGTGCCCTTGACTGGAATTGAACCCTTCAGTCCACAGGCCGACGCTCTATCCACTGCGCCAAACCGGTTAGGGTGGTTGCTACATTTTAAGAGAATCCAATTCTGACTATGTATGCCTGCCCTCAATCTTAACTTCCCACTGTTCATTCCCGGCGCTGTGGATGGCCCCTTATGTGTTTGTCTTATGTAATCCTCATAACAACCTTGTCAGGTAGGGGTTATTATGACCAACTTCCTTTAAGGGAGGAGAAAACTAAGGATCAAATAGATGAAGGAATCAACCCAGTGTTGTTGAAGCACTGTTTTTAAAAAACTTCTCAAAAAGTTTTTTAACTCATATGGATAACATGCAGAGTTTTTGTATGAAAAGAAAAAAGCCAGCACCTGATACTTACTCAGCCTTGCTGACAGCAGTTCAGGCAGATTTGAGCACAGTGATCCCAGAACTTGCATTATCTTTTCAAAGGCCAACTCCAGCCAGCACCAGATTTTTCCAACCCCAAAACTATATTAAAGATCCTACCAAATCGTGCAACTACTACGGGAAACAGGATGGAGGTTCCTCAAAAAATTAAAAAATAGAACTGCCTTATGACCCAGTGATTCCACTTCTGGGTACATATCCAAAGAAACCCGGACGAGGCCGGGGCTGCGAGGGCCAAGGCAGCCGGGGCTGCGAGGGCCGGGCCCCTTGCACGAATTCCGTGCATCGGGCCTCTACCATTAGAATAACTATGTGTGGTGCCAGGTGGGTCCTGGAAATATCAGGGGGAACACTTTGTAAAGTATACGATTATCTAACCACTATGCTGTACGCCTGAAACTAACACAAAATAATGTTGAATGTAAACTGTAATTTAAAAAATAATTTAAAAAACAATTGAGTCCTGGCTGGTTTGGCTTAGTGGATAGAGTGTCGGCCTGTGAACTGAAGGGTCCCGGGTTCAATTCCGGTCAAGGAAGGGCACATGCCTGGGTTGCAGGCTCGATCCCAGTGGGGGGCGTGCAGGAGGCAGACAGTCAATGATTCCCTCTCATCTTTGATGTTTCCATCTCTCCCTCTCCATTCCTCTCTGAAATCAATAAAAATATATATTTTTAAAAAAAACAATTGGAAAAAAACATCCCATTGCCCTGGTCAGGTGGTTCCTCAGTTGGTTTGAACATTGTCCCACACACCAAAGGCTGCAGGCTCATTTCCAGTCAGGGCACATACCTAGGTTGCGTGTTCAACGCTCGGTCCGGGCACGTACAGGAAGCAACCAATCTATGTTTCTCTCTCTCTCTCTTTTTCTTCCTCTCTTGAAAAATATCCTTGGGTGAGAATTTTTTTTTAAATCCCATAATAATAATAATTTTTTAAGAGACTGAAGTGCTGCTTTCTTTTTACATTTCCGTTCCAATTTAGAAAAATGACGAGGGGCACTGACAACTTCTAAAGTGGGGTCTCTGTGGCTGCAGAACCAGCTCAAACGGGTCCTAACCTGTTTCTAACCACCATTCACCAGTAACACGTTTGAACCCCTCAACTGCTCACCCCACAGAACCGAAGGGCCAGAACCTAAGTGCTGGCATCCTTTAAGAGGTGAAGGGTCCATTGTCCTTGAAGATCTTGTGCTGAAACCCCTTAAATCTCGCCCCACAACCTGGATCGAGTAGACTGATTAGAGCCTGGCCTCCTGTCTCCGTGATGGCTGACCTCACAAGTAAAAGCTCTTTCTTTTCTCAAAGCCAGTGCCGTCGTATTGGCTTCTATGCACATCAGGTAGTGACCTCTTGTTCAGTAACAGCTCCATCCAGGTGGACCTGAATAGAGACCCTGAGTCCCTAACAATGGGATTTAAAAAGAGTAGTAGTAATAATAAAATTGTTATTTATTTATTGAATTCCTAGTATGTGCTAAGCATTTGAAATGCATGATCTTATTGAAACCTCAAGCGGCTCTGTGAAGCACCGGCCATTATTATGAATGTTATTTTGCAGATAAAGTAACCATGACTTGAAGAGGCGGAGAGGCCCCTCAGGGAAGTCCTCCCAGGTAGAACTCACTGGAGACCCTCCCCACCAAGTTCTTCCCTCTCTCCCACACCAGGTACGGCCGCCATGCTGGGGCTAAACCACACCTTTGTGTCTGAATTCATCCTCATCGGCTTCTCCACCTTCCCCCACCTTCAGCTGATGTTCTTCCTGCTGTTCCTGCTGATGTACCTGTTCACGCTGCTGGGGAACCTGCTCATCCTGGCCACCATCTGGGGCGAGCGCAGCCTCCACACGCCCATGTACCTCTTCCTGTGCGCCCTCTCCACCTCCGAGATCCTCTACACCTTCGCCATCGTCCCGCGCATGCTGGCCGACCTGCTCTCCACCCACCGCTCCATCGCCTTCGTGGCCTGTGCCAGCCAGATGTTCTTCTCCTTCACGTTTGGCTTCACCCACTCCTTCCTGCTCACGGTCATGGGCTATGACCGCTACGTGGCCATCTGCCACCCGCTGCGCTACAACGTGCTCATGAGTCCCCGTGGCTGTGCCTGCCTGGTGGCCTGGTCCTGGGCTGGTGGCTCCGTCATGGGGCTGGTGGTGACAATGGCAATTTTCCACCTCACTTTCTGTGGGCCCAACGAGGTCCACCATTTCTTCTGCCACGTGCCACCTCTTGTGAAGTTGGCCTGTGGGGGCAACGTCTCCACGGTGGCCCTGGGCGTGGGCCTGGTGTGCATCACGGCCCTGCTGGGCTGCTGCCTCCTCATCCTCCTCTCCTACGCCTCCATCATAGCCACCATCCTGAGGATCCCCTCCGCTGAGGGCCGGCACAAGGCCTTCTCCACGTGCGCGTCCCACCTCACTGTGGTGGTCGTGCACTATGGCTTCGCCTCTGTGGTCTACCTCAAGTCCAAGGGTCCCCAGTCTCTGGAAGGAGACACCCTGATGGGCGTCACCTACACAGTGCTCACGCCCTTCCTCAGCCCCATTATCTTCAGCCTCAGGAACAAGGAGCTGAAGAGCGCCATGAAGAGGACCTTCCTCAGCGGGATCCTTCTCCAGGGCTCCCCAAGGGGCTGGTTTCATGGCAGGGAATGTGGCGGGTGAAGACCCTTCAGTCTCCCGTCTGTAAGATGTATATATTTGTGCTTCATCGGTGATGATTCCTATATGTGAACTCCCCTTACCTCCACCCTTAGCAAGTAAATTCAAGATGCACTTCCCCCTCCCCAATCTGGTTGACCTCATTCCTCTTCAATTCACTGGGGTAATGCCCTCCCCAATATTGACCTTGTGTGTCAACTTCTTCCTGTTTCCTGTGCCTGGCAGTGGCATGGAGGAGGGGATGCCCACACCACCATTTTGGGGTATATACCTGCCCCTCAGTGGAATTAATGAGTCATATGGTAACTCTATGTTTAATCATTTGAGACACTGCTGGACTGTTTTCCAAAGTGGCTGCACCATTTCACATTCCCACCAGCAGTGTAAAAGGATTCCAATTTCTCCACATTCTCACCAACACTAACTTATCTTTTTTATTGTAGCTACTCTAGTAGTGACTTATTGTGGTTTTGATTTGCATTTCCTGATGCCTAATGATCGGTATGGTCTTAAATGTTTAACACATATCAGTTCTATTTCAGAAGGGAGGTCAAATTAGTTCCATTTTGAAAATGAGAACACTGAGTTATAAAGAGATTAAGTCTGCCCGGACGGCATGGCTCAGTGGTTGAGCATCAACCTATGAACCAGGAGGTCACGGTTTGATTCCCGGTCAGGGCACATGCCCGGGTTGCGGGCTCGATCCCCAGTGGGGGGCATGCAGGAGGCAGCCGATCAATGATTCTCTCTCATCATTGATGATTCTAGCTCTCTCTTCCTCTCCCTTCCTCTCTGAAATAAATAAAAATATTTTTTTAAAAAAGAGAGATTAAGTCTGTTAGCTAATGGTCTTGCCCCCGAAATGGTCAGAGCTGGGGCTCAGAAGCATACACCGGGGAGGCCCATCTTTTCCAAGAAGGAATAAAGACCTAGATTGGAAAGAGAAGACCAATTTTAGCTGGCACCAATGAAAGGAGCCCAAAGCGATAAATACGTTGTTCTCAGGTGGTTAGGAAGGAACAGCCAGCGTGAGAGAACTGAGGAGACATGTCGTAAGCTCGACAAAACTGGCTGTAGGGTCTCAGGCTGTAGATGCACTGATATGGAAGTGTCATATTCAAACATGAAGCTATTTGCCCTAAAGAAAAGTGTGACTCCTTTTAAAGCCAGGTTCCTGGGTTATATTGTGAAGATCTAGTTAGAAGAATCTGGGAACATTCTTTGCCTCCCCTATAAATTGTGAAGGAGTCCCAGATGATAAGACTGTTGTCTCTCTTGAGTTGTCACGTATGAGGGATGTTTAAGTGGCCAGCAAGCTGAAAGATCACCCCTCCGCTGATAGCCGTAGGCCACAGTACAAACTGCGGTGTGGTTGACATAGCACTTCATCTCCAACTCTATCCCCCAGCCCTCTCCAGCCCCCCACTAGCTCCCTGGCTGTTCCTGCAATAAACCAAACGCACTCTGACCTCAGGAGCTTGGCACATGCTGCTGCTTCGACCCAGAGCAACCTTTCCTTCCTCCTACACGTCCCGAGGTCTGACCTTATATGGCACCTCCTCAGGAAAGCCTTCCCTGGTTTCCCATGCTCTTTAGCTAATCACAGATCTGGAAACATCTTGAAATATACTGGTTGTCCTGGACAACAGGTAAGAATGCATACTGTGTGAATTTGAAAGAACTGACGGCAAAGGCGGCTTCTGGATTATATCTGATTGTGGTTCCCCGTAGTCATCAGAGAGAAAAACAACGTGTTCTCGTTTGGTTGACCAATGTCAATGCCTTCTGAAGTTTAAATAAACGTTATTTTTACTCCTTTAGTTGGTATCAGATGTTTTGTAAATGGAAAAACAACCTAAAAGGTTCAATTTAGTGAATATGTGTTGTTTCTGTAAGTGGCAGATTCTGGGCCCCACGGAGTGAGGCAGGGCTGTGAAAAGTGCAGTATTGTATCCTGTCTTTATTTCAAATGTTGATATGTTATTCATCAGGAAAATTTTGCATTCACTTTTATTTTTAAAAATATTTCATTACATGTGACTTATCTTGATCCCTACATTTTTTTGATGGCCCCTTAAATTTGGTAGTCAAGGTGAATGCCTCATTGCCTGACCCCAGATTCCTCCAGACACCCACCCCTCTCAAAAAACCTTGCATTTCTTTTCTCTCAAAGGACCAATAATTGAAGCCATCCTTAACTTACCTCGTGATGGAAAATAGGAATAAATGCCAAAAGGTCGGTGCAAACAGCCAGGGTTTGGGGGTTATTGACCCTCCACACCACAGCCCAACCCCTCTGCCCACTAGTGTCCGCCAGGACCTCACCAACCCCCAGAGACCCTATCCTCCTTCCCCTCCATTATTTAGCTTCCACTTTCTGAAACAACCCCCCCCCACCCCCCCACCCCCGCCTAGCTGTTTGTCATTCTTGCCTAATGGTCCCCTCTGTGCCACATTCTTTGGTTTCCCCAAGGCAGGGCCAGAGCCCAGAGAGGTGATTAAAGGACCTGGAGAACAGAGCATGGCTGTTGATGGGGAGATCTCCAGACTTCAGGGGCCCCACCTGTGCTAATTATAGACCCCTCTCCCCCAGTGTTCCGGTGTGAATTGTTGGAGGCAAGGGCCAGCTTGAGAGATGCAGTTGCCGCCTTCACCTCTCCCGTTCTGCTCTTCCCGAAATGTTGACCCTACCCCCTTGCTTGTGGATGAAAGTCCGGTCCCCTCCTCAAGGATGTTTCACCCCCGCCCTCCTCTGTCCCCAGACCAGCTGCCTCTGTTCGACAGCCAGAGGGACCTCTGTGAAGGGAAAATATAAAAGGTCACCCCTCTGCTTATAGCCTTGGAAATACAGTACAACCCCTAGTGTGGTCCCTTCGTGCTTCATCTTCAACTCTATGCCCCAGCCCTCTCAGCTCTCCAGCCCCAGTGGTTCCCTGGCTGTTCCTGCAATAAACCAGGCACGCGTGGACCTCAGGAACTTTGTACCTGCTGCTGCTTCTACCTGGAACACCTGCTCCTACCCATCCTTAGGTCCGACCTTAGATAGCACCTGCTCAGGAAAGCCTTCCCCGATTTCCCCATACTGAGCCACCATCTCTACTATCAGCCCTAGTAGCAACTCCTTTCTTTTCTTCACAGCTTTTATCACAATTTATCACATATTCATTAGCGTGATTAGTGGTTTAATAGCCACATCTTGCCCTCTCAAATGCAACCACTGAGGTCAGTGGTCATGTCTAATTAGTTCAACATGGTATCCCGCCAGTGGTGTCTATAAAAGTGCCTGGTGCAGAGTAGGTGCTCCATAAATGTTTCCTGAGTGAATACGGTGTCATTTCTGAACCGTTGATATTTGGGGCTGGCTCCTTCTTTGTGGTACAGTCTGTTCTGTACACTCTAAGATGCTGAGCAACATCTCTGGCCTTGACCCACTAGATATTATAGCACATTTCTCTCTCCTGCAGTTCGAACAGAAACAAAAATGTCTTCAGGAACTTCCAAGTGTGCTCTGGGCAGGGGGAGCACTGGTGAGAACCCCTGGAATATAGGAATGAAGGAAGGCCTGGCCGGTGCACCCCAAGCTACAGCAGTCATGCCTTTTCATGTGTCCCCATCTTGAGAGCACTGATATTTGTGTGTATCGTTCCACCCAGCACCATGGAAACTTTCAAAGACAGGGACTAGCAGCAAGCCCATCCCTGTACCCAGAACCGGCACAGGATTTGAGACACAGAGGCCCACAAATATTAAATAGATCGAGAAAAAGCTGGCACTGATCGAGTGCTCACTGTGTGCCAGCCACTGTCCATTGCCCTGCAGAGAGGATGCTATTTAACTCTCAGAACTGTCCTAGAAGTGGAGACACACCCTAACCGGTGTGGCTCAGTGGATGGAGCGTCGGCCTGAGGACTCAAGGGTCCCAGGTTCGATTCCGGTCAAGGGCATGTACCTTGGGTGTGGGCACATCCCCAGTAGTGAGTGTGCAGGAGGCAGCTGATCGATGTTTCTGTCCCATTGATGTTTCTAACTCTCTATCCCTCTCCCTTCTTCTCTGTAAAAAATCAATAAAATACATTTTTTTTTAAAAAAAAAAAGAAGTGGAGACAATATTATTTAACCCATTTTCATGATGGGAAACTGAAGCTAAAAGATGAATGTGATTTAACCAAGGCCACTTTGTTTCATCATTTAACCACTTCCTATCCCTATCTGCAATTCAGAGCATCTCTCTCTCTCTCTCTTTAAAAAATTTATCTTTATTGTTGAACGTATTACACATGTCCCCTTCCTTCCCCAATTGACACCGCCCCCCCCCCCCTTCCCTTACTCCCCTCCCCTCCCCCAGAGCATCTCTCTATCTTTTGAGAGAGCAAGGTCTCCTTTGCATCTGCTGTGGGATGGTGTTGAGTCCTAGGACCATAGAGAGCAGGCTATTCCTGGAGCAGGAGGTTCTGGGAGGAGGGAGAGAGTGAGGAAGCTCAGGCGAAGGAGTGCTTCTCGCTGTGGCGCCCCCTGCTGAACCACAGCCCTCTTCATGAGGTCCCACTTCTGTTGCACGGATACAAGATGAAAACATCCAAGTAGGTGGGTCCAATTGGTCATTTCCTCAACTCCCTCCTCTCCCGCCGGTCCTAAGCTCACCAAGCAAAACATGAAATTATAATATTATCCTAACTACGGCTTCAACAGCCTGGGGATTAAAAGCTCTTGGGATCCTGGAGTGTTTAATTTGAAGAGGGACAGCGGACCCACAGACCCCGCTGTAGGAAGACACGGTGTGAAGTACTGGAATCAGAAAAGATTTACATTGGAAACCTGGCCCTACAAAGTGGGATCTTGGATGAGTCACGCAACGGTTTTGAGCTCCAGGTTTTCCTCTCTCAAATTACGTGGATGCGAGTTTGTCTGCCCTGACCCTCCATTGCGAGGCCGTAATGAGACCCCGTACGTGCAGTGTTAATGGGAAACATGCTGTATATTCTACAAAGGAAGATGCTTGGGGCTCCCCAGTTTTCACTGAAATTGTTTTCCAAATCCTCCCCCTTCATGTTAACACGGGATGTTTTCACGTTCTAGAGAAAGAATTCAGCTTTAGGACAAATGATGAATAGTTGACTTTTCAACTTAAACAGGAATGCACATATTTCCTTTTTTCTAACTGTGGCTACTTTGACCAATTTATTGCTTGGGCATTTAAATTATATTTTGTTATGTACAACAGTATCACCATAAACTTGTGTCCATTACGTATTATTATAAATTGTTATTTTAAAATAAATGTATAAACTTATATTAAGAAACAACTTAAGTTTTCAAGGAAACCTTATTTTTTTTAATTGATATTATAGTTGGCATATAACATCGTATAAGTTTAAGGTATACAATGTGTTGGTTTGATACATTTATATATTGCAATATGATTATCACTATAGCATAAACACCTTTATCACGTCACTGTTAGGGTCGCCGAAGGAAGAACGCACGAGGCCAACGTGGTGAGGGACTATAAATTTATTAGGTCATCCGGAGACCAGATGGGCTGAGCCCCAAAATAACGCCAGCATCCAGGGACGGGGAGTCAGAGATTTTAAAGGACTCTAGGCAGGCTTTTTCTGGGAGGAGAATTTTCTGGACAGTCCAGATCCTGGGAAGATCCAGAGGGGAGGGGAGAGGTAATGGTCTTAGCAAGTGGAATGTGGTCTAAGCAGAAGGAATGTGTGGTCTAAGCAAAAGGAATGTCTGTTGTGAAGTGGCCTAAAGGCCAGCTCCCAGGGGAGGGGTATCGACTCAATTGTTTGACCAAACCAAACAGTCACATCGTTATAATTTCTTTTTTTGTGGTGGGAACAATTAACGTCTAGTCTCTTAGCAACTTTGAAGTTCATAATATGGTATTGCTAATGATCACTATATTGTGCATCAGACCTGCAGGACTTATTCACATGCTGGTTACAAATGTGTACCCTTAAACGTCTCCCCATTTCCCACATCTGTCAGCCCACCATTTTACTCTGTTTGTTTGTTTTTTACAAGTAAGGCTTTTTTATGTTCCACATATAAATGATATCATACATGTATGTGTCATTCTCTTGAATACACACATTTTCAACAAATTATAAATACTGTGTAGTACAGTCGATCTGAAATTCCCCCCTCATACCCGTGGGTAGGTCGCATTACGCCGGTGTGACCATGGGTACACCTTTATCCTGGGCTCTGCACTCATTATGTGGCTCAACAAAGAGTACCCTCCCCATCCCCCACCCCCCTGGCCCTGAACCACATCACCCTCTAACACAGCAGGCGATTTCTCATGGTGGAGCTTGGCCCCTTGAACTAAGTGTAGAGACTTTTCTGTTTCTCTGCAGCTGCTCAAGCTTCACACTTAACATGCAGAGGTTTTCTTGACTTTTTCTGTAAGTCTGCTTATTACTGTTTCTAACGGCTACTGCACGGGTCTGTGCAATGCTGAAATTTAGGGTGCTTTGGTCTCCGCTGCTAGAATCTGGCTTAGACTTTTGCAGTCTTACCATACCAATGTTGTAGCCACCTGTTGCTACCTAGTGGAGGGTGGGGGTCTGACAGACTCCATTTTTCCTTGCCATATAGGTTGATGGAAGTGGGAGTAATTAGACCACCCTGGCTTCTGGCAGACAAAGAACAGATTCCAGGTTCAATGCTACCTGACAAAGCATCCTGCAACCAATTGAAATCATTGAATCTGCTTTTCTCTGTTCTCATCTCATACATACTTCCACCCTGAATACATCCTTGATGCTACGTAACCATTTGAATGTTGCCTGCAAGCGTCTTTGCAAAGCTTAAGCATCAGACAAATATCGGTTATTACGTGTATACGGGGTGCCATTTCTGATGGTAGCATAGGTAACCCAACTCACCTGTTCCAAGGAATTCCTCCCAGGTTGTCGCATTTTTTTCTGGTTAGAACTTAGGGAAGAAGGTCCTCTTCATGGCGCTCTTCAGCTCCTTGTTCCTGAGGCTGAAGATAATGGGGCTGAGGAAGGGCGTGAGCACTGTGTAGGTGACGCCCATCAGGGTGTCTCCTTCCAGAGACTGGGGACCCTTGGACTTGAGGTAGACCACAGAGGCGAAGCCATAGTGCACGACCACCACAGTGAGGTGGGACGCGCACGTGGAGAAGGCCTTGTGCCGGCCCTCAGCGGAGGGGATCCTCAGGATGGTGGCTATGATGGAGGCGTAGGAGAGGAGGATGAGGAGGCAGCAGCCCAGCAGGGCCGTGATGCACACCAGGCCCACGCCCAGGGCCACACCTGGCACGTTATTTCCGCAGGCCAACTTCAACAGTGGAGGCACATGACAAGCAAAATGGTGGACCTCATTGGGCCCACAGAAAGTGAGGTGGAAAATTGCCATTGTCACCACCAGCCCCATGACGGAGCCACCAGCCCAGGACCAGGCCACCAGGCAGGCACAGCCACGGGGACTCATGAGCACGTTGTAGCGCAGCGGGTGGCAGATGGCCACGTAGCGGTCATAGCCCATGACCGTGAGCAGGAAGGAGTGGGTGAAGCCAAACGTGAAGGAGAAGAACATCTGGCTGGCACAGGCCACGAAGGCGATGGAGCGGTGGGTGGAGAGCAGGTCGGCCAGCATGCGCGGGACGATGGCGAAGGTGTAGAGGATCTCGGAGGTGGAGAGGGCGCACAGGAAGAGGTACATGGGCGTGTGGAGGCTGCGCTCGCCCCAGATGGTGGCCATGATGAGCAGGTTCCCCAGCAGCGTGAACAGGTACATCAGCAGGAACAGCAGGAAGAACATCAGCTGAAGGTGGGGGAAGGTGGAGAAGCCGATGAGGATGAATTCAGACACCGTTGAGAGGTTGGCTCCGGGCATGGAGGCTGTGCCTGGGGGGAGGTGTGACAGGGAGAGGTCAGCTCCTGGCTGGAGAAAGGTCATCAGCTTCAGGGGCTGCTCTGATCAATGACAGTGGCATTGAATGGGTCCTCACTCTGTGCAGCCTAGGATTCAATCCTCTACTCATCCTGGTGAGGAAGGTGCTGTCTTTATGACCACCACTTTAGGTATCTAGAACGTACTCATTGGGAATATTGGGGTGCAGAGTCTAATTTTTTGAGGCGAAGCTGTTAAAATGGCAGAGACAAGACTTGAACCCATGGCTGGCTGTCTCCAAGGACTATGCCTCTAGGTTTCCTCCTAAAATGAACATGTTCCTTCAGAGCAGCCATTTCTGCTCTGCCCTCCTGCCCGCTCCCGATAAATCCCTGTTCTTCTCACAGCTTCAGATACCGTGAGCCGTCCCTACCCCATAAGGACAACTCCTTGGACCAGTGCGCATCTCCAACTTAATATGAATCAATCAGATTCTTTCTCTGGAGGTATCCACGTCGGAAATCAGAGGCAGGGGACTGTGTGGGAATAATGTTCTGGTTTTCTCCAGCTCCCATGAGCCGTGTCAGGACGTTCTGAGGCAATGCAATTAGCCATTAGACAAAGGGACGTGGGAGTCGGCCAACATGAGTTAGAATCCCTGCTCTGCCTCTTGTATAAACCTGAGAGAGTTTCTTCACCTCTCGGTACATCCATTTGCCCGTATCTACCTCAAACGGCCTTCGTGAGAAGTAAATGAGCTATCCTTGCAATGTGACCTGGCACACAGTCGGCGCTACCTATGATAATTAAAACAGTGCACTAGGTGAGCAAAGGTACATTAGTCTACGCTCAGTAAATAACACCGATTTAATGAGATCAGTGTTTCTTTATGAAGAACTTACCTATTGTTAAATGATCTTATTTTATTAGACCATGTAAAGTTTTTGAAAGGCAGTAAACCACTCATCTCCTTTCTGCCTCTATGGATTTGCCTGTTCTAGCCATTTCACGTAAATGGGATCACACGATATGGGCCTTTTGGGGTCTGGCTTCTCTCACTCAGCATGTTTTTAAGGTGCATCCATGTTGAAGCGTGTGTCAGTGCTTCATTCCTTTCCATGGCCAAACAATATTGCATAGTGTGGATGGACCACATTTTGTTTGTCCATTCACCAGTGGATGGATATCTGGGCTGTTTCCACTTCTTCACTATTGTGAATAGTGCTGCTGTGAACACTCATGTAGCAGCTTAAAGCACATCAGTGATTGCCAGGGGCTGGGGGGATGGGAGAATGCGGAGGGACTGCCAGTGGGTATGGTGTTTCCTTTTGGGGTGGCAAAAAGTTCTGGAACTAGACATAGGTGGTGGTTGCACATCATCATGAATGTATTTATTGCCACCGAATTGTACTATAAAATGGCTGAAATGGTAATTTTCTCTTATGTGTATTTCACCACAACTTTAAAAATAGGAAAAAGAAGACAGTAAATGCCTCTTTCGTGGACTTAGATCCTTGATCAAGCCCTGAGAGGTTGATACCGAGACACGAAGGAGGGACCAGACACTTTGGTGGCTGGAGGCTGCATTCGCCAAACATCACTGGTTTCCAGAATTTCTTGGATTCCCTCTCCTGGAATCACTTGCATCCTTTCTCTACTTCTGGGTCAGCGCCTGCCTCTAGGGTCCCCAGAACAGTGGCCCCAACAGCCCTGCTCAGTCCTGTCACTCTGAGATCTTACAGGGATGAGTCAAAGTCAGTGACTTGGAAACAAGAGTCTCCAATGGGCGAGACCAGGGTCGTTGGGCTGTGCTCACAAGCCTCCATGCTCTCCAATGTCTAGATGAGGTTTCTCACCTGTGGAACTCTTGGCACTTGGGGCCACATCATTCTTTGCTATGAAGTGTTTTGGCGGGGGCGGGGGGGGGCGGTTGTGTGTGAGGATCCCATGCACTGTAAGGTGATTAGCAGCATCCCTGGCTTCTACCAGCTGGATGCCAGTAGCCCCTGCTCAGTCATGACAACCAAAAATGTCTCCAGACATTGCCAATGTCCCCGTGGGGGGCAAAGTCTCCCGAGTTGACAGGATCTAGAGAGAGCAGGTGCAATCCTTTGGCAGGCTCCCTCTGCCCATAGCCCAGTTCCTTCCCGTCTCCACCTGCAAATTCCTGTTTATTTTTTGAGATTCAGCTTAAATGTCACCTCCTCTGTGCAGCCCTCCTGAATACTCTCTTCACAAAGCAGATTTGGTCCCTCATTCCTGGGTGCTTCCAAAACAACAATCCCTGAGTGAGTGTAAAAATCCTTGCTCCTACCTGTCATGACCCTCATCATAATGAGTCCTGTTGGAGACGCAACTGTCTCTGGCCCTGGATTTTGATGTGTCCTATTGCGACCGCAGAACCAGCTCGAACTTGTCCTATCCGGCTTCTAACAAGACCCAGAACCAAAGTGTGGGAGCAACACGTGTGAACACCACTCACGAGTAACACTTGTGAGCACTTAACTGCTCGCCCCACAGAAACAAAGGACCGGATGTGACCGGAACCTGACCCCCCAAACCCTTTCAGAGGTGAGGGGTCCGTTGTCCAGGAAGATCTGGTGCTGAAACCCCTTGAATCTTGCCCCGCACGCTGGATCAGGGAGACAGGTTTGAGCCTGGCCGGCTGAACTCACAAATGAAAGCGCTTTCTTTTCTCCAAGCCAGGGCCATCGTATTGGCTTCCGTGTGCTTCAGGCAGCGACCCCTCGCTCGGTAATACTACGGACCAGGCACCTGTGCTCATGCATTTCTTATTACATGTTTACCGCGACGTGATGGAGCACGGGCCGTGACCCCTGGTTACAGCCGTGGCCGCCGAATCCCACAGAAGACACCTCCCTTGCGCGGGGACCACAGCTCCAGGTCTGAACCTACATCTAATTGACCCTAAAGCCTATCGCTTCCTAATTCTCTTTACACTCACCCTGACTGATGGCTGCTCGTGTCAGCGGCCACTTCCAGGACCAGGGACGAGTCGGCTTCACCATGCACACACTCCCTCCTCCTCAATTAAGATCCCCCAAACCCCATCCGTGAGGAAAGAAAGGGCGGGGGGAACTGTGAGAGGACAAGAGCCGGCCACCCCCCGGGAGGAGGCCCAGAACTGCATGTGCCGCCTGGTGAGCTGATGGGGATGCAGAACGCAGCTAAGAGAGCTGCTCGTTCGTTCTGGAAAAGGTCAAACTGTGGAGACAGTAAAACGATCAGTGGCTGCAGGGCTCAGGGGGAGAGGGGAGGGGATGGGCAGTGGAACTCGGGGCCTTTGTTAGGGTGTGAAACTGTTCTGTGTGACACTGTCCTGGGGGACACATGACTGTGCGTTTGTCAGGACTCATAGGATGTGCAGCGGCAAGAGTGAACCTGAAGGTGAACTGGGGGCGTTAGTTACTGATCATGTGTCAATAAGCCAGTCGGAGAAAGATAAATATCACATGATCTCACTCATATGTGGGATATAATGATCAACATAATTTGATGAACAAGAATAGATCCAGAGAAAAATGGTAGGGGAGGGGGGTTAGAGAGCAACCAAAGGCCTTGCATGCATATTAGCAATGGACACAGACACTGGGGCGGTGGGGGCTGGCCCGGGGGGGGGGGATGGCTGCGGGGGGGGGGGGGCGGCAATTGGGGAAAAAGGAGACATATGTAAAACTTTAGACAAAAAAAAAAAAAAGAGAGAGAAAGAAAAAATACATTTCATTTTCAAATTTGAAAAAAACATAATCATGTGTCAATATTGGTTCAGCAGCTGTAACGCAGGTCCCTCACTAATGCAGCATGTTCATGAAGGGAACTCTGCGGGGAGAAAGGCAGGCTATAGGCATTCTCTGTGCTGTCTGCTCAATTTCCTGTGAACTAAAGCGGCTCTAAAATGTAAAGCCATAGTGCCATGATGGGTGTGTGTCCAGGACATCAGAGAGGGCAGTTAACGCCCTGGCATCGGTCCACCAGAACACCTAGTGGTCCCTCTGTAAGTAAGCTGAGCAGAGAGTGAGCGAGCGGGGAGACCCGGCTGCCTGGAACTTAGAGGGACCCCCGGCAGTGAGGCCAATCCCCACCCACAGACGCGGGGGCCACACGTTCCGTGGACAAGTCCTGCCCACACATACCCCTCGGGCAGCTTCCCGACTCCCGCGTCAGGGATGTTTGGGGCTGGATCGTTCTTTACGGTGGGGCCGTCCCGTCCATTGCAGGGTGTTGCACAGCATCCCTGGCACCAGGAGCATCTCTCAAGTGTGATCATCAAAAGCACCCTCAGCCCTGGCCAGGCGGCTCCGTGAGCGTCGTCCCATACACCAAAAGGGTGCAGGCTCACG